>NC_133491.1:14051095-14117236 GCF_025370935.1 Choristoneura fumiferana
TCTAATCCTGGGATTCGAAAATTATTAATCTGCAATGTTTATAACTTATGATATGCATGTAAAGTTATGTATGCGGCTATCAGGGGTAGACAAGTTAGATGCATTTGGTTTTGACAGCTTTGAAAACTCGATTACAGCGCTATCTCTTGAGATCATGTAGTCCACAGCTCTTTTTGGACTTCTTTTCTTTTTTTTTTTTTTTTTCTTTTGGATGTCGTTAGTGCAGTATTATCTAGTTTTATATATTCTTTACTTATACTTCTATCTGAATATGCATTTTATTATTTTCATTTATCAAATCCAACCAATTACAGTGTTTATTTTAAAATATTCTCCAAAATTATTTCCTATTTTCTTTATTTGTCATAGTTTAGTTAGCAAGCAACACAGAAATCATAATGTCTAGTCTAGGGACTGCATACCTACGTCCGTCATAGAAACGGTTATTCAAGTTCAGTTTTTGATTCGCGCTGTCATCGTTCATCCACCATTACCTCTCATATTTCGTTTTCTAGAATTTTTTACCGTACAACGGCAAAAACTACTAGACACTGGCAAAATTGTCCTCCGATGGACAGAGCCATATTTTTTTAAAGAAACAACAACAAGTTCAGATTCGCTTTCGTCTTGAAAGTTTCTTCGATGAGTTGCGGGATTTACTTTGCGAAAGGATGCTTTTGAATTGTTTTTTTTTTGTGTTTGCGATTTGGACGCTGTTTTTGTTTTATTTTGTGATTATTACGACATTCAACATGCGTTGTGCGTTAGGCTGCGAACATAGTGGTAAGTAACATTAGTTTTTCTATCATTTAGCTTAGTTTTTATAATACTCGTCCTGCTGAACTAATTGAGACCTGGGCCCAAGTGCATAATAAAGTAAAAGCTAATAATATTCGTGAATTTCAATACATAATCGCTAATACTATTAGCTTGTATTTTATTATGCAATCGGGCTCTGATTGCATGTTTTCCCGGCAAAAGAAACTGATTATTTATTACCTGTAAGATCAGAACGGCGCCATGCCAACGGGGTTTTATTTAGACACGACTTATTTAATATACTTTACGATAGGATGTCCGAGTGGTAACAGAACCTGACTACAAAGCTTAAGGTCCTGGGTTCGATCCCAGGTTGGGACAGATATTATTTGTGTAAAATACTAATGATATTGAAGATTGGAGGTGTGATACATATAAGTATGTATCTATTTAAGTATGTTTAAGCAGTGTTTTCCAAGCTACCATCATTGTAAAAACACAGTTATACAATAAAGCTTATTTCTATTTCTATAACTATTTTTGTTTTCCAGCAGAAATACCACTTCATCGATTTCCCAACCCTGATAAATTTCCTGAGCAATTTAAAGCTTGGGTGAATGTCATGGGAGAAAAATTGGAAAACCCAGAAGACTACTTGCGGTATAAGCACAAAAGAATATGTGGCATACATTTTAAAGCAGAGGATCAAAATAGAAACAACCTTCTTAAAGGAAAAGTCACATATTTGGATGGTATGGATGAAATTAAACAAGCTGCCCATTTATATTACGTAAAACATAAGCACAATAAAACTAATAAGTAAAACTTGTTATTTTTTTTATATCCCTACTAACTATACGAGTAAGAGCCCCCGCAGACCGCAGACTTTTTATTGCCCGATAGTTTAGTTAGGCTCTTTAATCACTATAAAGACGTATGCAAGTGCGCACACAAGGCGCACACTATAACGACCGATACCGAATCGTTATAATATGCGCACTTGCATACATCTTTATACAGATTAACAGCCTAATTAAACTCTCGGCCGATATAGTCTGCGGTCTGCGGGGGCTCTAATAAAGACATGGTTATATTTGTAGGTATGCATATATATATACGGCGTCTGACACCAATTTTCAGAGGGCAGCACGGTAGTATTTCAAATATGGCGTCGCGTCAAACGGGGTGACAGATAATTGCGTTGAGTACGCTCTCTATTCCTTTTGGTATATTTATCTTACTCTATGGCGGCTATACAAATTAGGCATTTAAAACACTTCGTGTGATCTTACAAGCCATGGTGTGCCTAGTGCAAGCCGTGGTGGCCTAGTGGTTTGACCTATCGCCTCTCAAGCAGAGGGTCGTGGGTTCAAACCCCGGCTCGTACCTCTGAGTTTTTCGAAATCATGTGCGGAATTACATTTGAAATTTACCACGAGCTATGCCGTGAAGGAAACATCGTGAGGAAACCTGCACAAACCTGCGAAAGCAATTCAATGGTGTGTGTGAAGTTCCCAATCCACACTGTGCCGCGTTGGGAACTATGGCCCAAGCCCTCTTGTTTCTGAGAGGAAGGCCTGTGCCCAGCAATGGACCTATATAGGGCTGGGATTGTGATGATATGAATGTTTATAAATCTGAGGATCGCATTGTGCTGTAAATATTTATATTTATTATTATCTAGACACGCGGCAGCGTGCCAAGCCAAGTTCAAGCAAAGGAACTGGCTAGCCAGCGCCGAGTGTAATATTACACGAACCACTTGGTGCCACTTTTGACGCTTCTATGACTCAAACCTCTTTAACGTAAACACACAAAACTATGTGTGTTTAATTATATTCATAAGGACATCTAGAAGCCCAAATTTCATGAAGCTAGCTCAAACGGTTCTAAAGATATAAAGGTCAAAAAGTCGTAAATTTTAGCACTGACTGACAGAAGGATGAAATTTGAAATCCAGCTCGGTAATTATAAAAATAACAAAAAGTTAAAAAACAGGGGGGTCCCCATACAAAAAAAAATGTAGCGTTGAAACCGTTACAAGCAGATATTTGAAACTATCCCATTATATGTATTATAATATTTGCTATATAATAGAAGTATATAAATAAAGTTAAGTCAAATAATAAGTGGAGTCCCCGTACAAAAAACTTGTAATACGCGCTAAACAACCGGCCAACGGTGTGTCGTCGGCGGCGCGCGGCACCTCATAATTATACACAGAACAGAAGTAAATCTACATAAAAGCGCTCCCGAGCAACACACAAACAGGCTCCGCTTACGAATACCGATTTAGGTATTTATTGTTTTATTACATTTATGTTCATCCTGCTTCTTTGTCAACGATGAATTAAATGATTGTCATACTATAACCACAAACGTTCTTCGTGCCTAAACCAGTAACAGTATACAAGTGAAGTACTCGTACATACATAAGATTCAATGAATAAATAAATACTTTATACAACCCGTTCGCTATAAGTTTGCCGCTGTCAACTGTCACGCGTTTAGCGTTGTCTCACTCACTCAGTTCTAGTTCCAGTGAGAAAACGCTATACTGACGTCATTTGACAGCAGCAAGCTTATGTTCTAGCGACGCGGTCGGTCCACCGTCGCCCCAGCCAATCAGCGTCACGGTCACGCTCTGACGAATGGTACAAAATTATAAGCGGTAGCGATTTGGTTACAATTTAGCGTGTCGGTTGGTTTATACCTGCATGGTAGTGATTTAATAGTCCACGGCTTACTAAAAAAAGTACTTAAATTAAAAATTTAAGAAACCCCTACACAAAAAACGCCAGCAAAAATATAAAAAAAACGACTGAAAGAAAACCGGTGACAAAAAAATGCCGCCAAAAAAGACAACTAAAAAATAAAAAATAATTATGAACTACCTAGCTGTTGGCAGCGACTTCATCTGCGAAGAATTCGTTTATCACTATCCCGCGGGGACTATGCAGATTTCCCGGAAAATTAGCCTAAGTTAATTTAGCATTACCTAGTAATATTTTTTTTATTTTAACGTAGCCGGTGTCGGGAGGCCGCTAAGGTTAACAGGAAAGTAAAGTACATTTGTTGTAGTTTTAAAGTATTATCTAACCTTAGCGGTCCCCCGACACCGACTACGCTAAGATAAAAAAAATATTAATAGGTAGGTCAGGTACTTATGCTAAATTAACTTAGGCTAATAGTGATAGGCGGGATAGTGATAAACGAATTCTTCGCAGATAAAGTCGGTGCCAACAGCTAGGTAGTGCATAATTATATTTACTTTTGAGTTGTCTTTTTTGGCGGCGTTTTTTTGTCAGCGGTTTTCTTTCGGGCGTTTTTTATATTTTTACTGGCGTTTTTTGTGTCGGGGATTTTTTAAATTTTTAATTTAAGTACTTTTTTTCATGTTTTTTAAACTTTGTTACTTATATTATTTTTAAAAATGTACCAGTGTGTTGGATATCCTGGATGCAGCATCAGCTCATCGTGTTGTTACCATATCATTGTGTGTAGAATCAAATACCGATCAAAAGGAATCAAACACGACATATCTGCTATTATTTTTTCAAAAGTATACTGGTGTGCTGAATATCCTGGCTGCAGTATCAGCTCGTCGTGTTGCCACCATTCCATTGTATGTAGAATCAAATACTGATCAAAACGAATCAAAACACGGCATATGTGCTATTATTTTTTAAATAGTGTAGTGTGCTGGATATCCTGGCTGCAGCATCAGCTCATACTGTTGCCAGCATTGCATTGTATGTAGAATCAAATACTGATCAAAACAAATCCAAACACTACAAATGTGCTATTATTTTTTAAAGAGTGTACCTACTAGTGTGCTGGATATCCTGGCTGCAGCATCAGCTCATCCTGTTGCCACCATTGCATTGTATGTAGAATCAAAACTGATCAAAACGAATCCAAACACGATATATCTGCTATGGTTTTATCAAGAGTGTACCGACTAATGTTCTGTATATCCTGGCTGCAGCATCAGGCCAAGCATTCCATAATATAGCGTTCATGGGTGTTACAAATTTTATAAAATAAATTGAATACCCATTACGCGTCTAAGATTCCTACCGCAGCGAACAAAAGAGCTGATGATCTGGAAACGGCTGAACCGATTTTGATAAATCATGTCTAAGAACCATTGCTAGAAAACCTGCTTTTAAATAAAAAAACCGCATTCAAATCGGTCCACCCGCTTAAGAGCTACGGTGCCACAGATAGACACACAGACACACATAGCGGTCAAACTTATACCACCCCTCTTTTTGCGTCGGGGGTTAATAACAAAGATCAGTGCCCAAGGTTCGTTTCTCTGATTTCTTTTGAAAATAATAAATAATATTTTAAGGTATAAATTTGTTAGCTTGAACTCTTTATACCTTAAAAGAAAGTCCAATGTGTATGTATACCAAGGTCAAGGCAATAGCGATGTCTTATTGCTACGGATATATTTATGTATTGACTAATTTAAGAATGCTGGTTGAACTCGCTCGCGCCTTGCACTTGTAGGTACGCGGGGGCAAGCGAGGTCCAACTAGAGCGCGGCTCACTAGCGCTATACGACTTAAAATGCGAACGAACCAAAGTATGCTCTTAGCGGCGCTCATTCGCGCCTGCGTCCTCGTTATGCCCGGTTGTCGAGCGGAAACCCACCTATTAGATTGCGTTTTATGCTGCGTCGTTCGACTAAATTTATTTGAGTTATAGCTGGAATAGTCCAGATATAAATTATTCCTTTTTAGGGTTCCGGAGCCAAAATGGCAAAAACGGAACCCTTAGAGTTTCGCCATGTCTGTCTGTCTGTCTGTCCGTCCGCGGCTTTGCTCAGGGACTATCAATGCTAGGAAGCTGTTATTTTGCACGGATATATAGGTAAAGTATGCCGACAAAATGGTACAATTAAAATTTTAAAAAATAATTATACGAATATAATAGACTAATAAACGAAAATTGGGGGTGTTTTTTTTCTCATCCAACCCTACAATGTGGGATATCGTTGGATAGGTCTTTAAAAACTATTAGGGGTTTGCTCAGTCGATTTTTCGATTCAGTGATTTGTTTGCCAAATATTCAACTTTAAAATACAAATTTTCATTAAAATCGAGTGTCCCCCCCCCCCTAAAATCTAAACCGGTAGGTGGAAAAATCTGAAAAAATTCAGGATGGTAGTAAGTATATCAAACTTTTAAGGAAAACTATAACGGCTAAGTTTGCTTGAGAATTATTAGTAGTTTATGAGTAAATAGCAGCCTAAGATATAAAATATACCTAAACTTGGAAGATTCCGTATAAAATACAAAATCCTAAGAAAAATATTACTTATTTTTTTCGTAATGGCTACGGAACTCTATTTTGGGCGTGTCCGACACGCTCTTGGCCGGTTTTTTAGTATTGTACTTTAACGGCATTTGTGAGTTGTTTAATATTACTTAGGTACGTAAATTGTTTCTTTCAAAACCTCATTTGTTTGTAGCTCTTTTAGGTTAGTTTGTCATTTAATTTATTAGGTAGGACCGTAGGAGTAAGATTCACATGTAATGGACAATAGCATAAAAAAAACCACGCAGCGGAAACGCAAGAAAAAACATTATATCTCAATACCTGCCTAGTTTTCTTTACAAAAAGTAATGATATCCCACCAAAAAAGAAAAGCCAAGTAAAAAAGAAGAGCCAAGTTCAATACAAACATTATGCTTGGCTGCGGGCTTCGCCGCAAAAAGAATGGAGATCTAAATGAGTGCCAAGCTCTATGCAAAATCCAAATATGTATTTATAGGAACAAAATAACATTGTGAACAAGTATTAAACTCTATTTCTTTGCTTTATTGGATACCTTTAGTTCCTATAAATACAATAACTATGTTGAATAACTTTATAAAATGACTGATGTAATCTCCGCTCAGCTGTTTCCACCAGAGATGTGCTGTGCCCTCGCAACACATCCTCGCACATTATTGGTGGAAACTCTGCTTAAAACTCGAGCATTAAACCCATTTTCCCATCGAAGTGTCTATCATCGCCGTACCGGCTCGGGTGGCAATATTTACGTCTCGGGTAAAATCGCTCATTTTATGTTCTTGTTGTACAATCTACTATTATTGCACACCACAAATCATTCCATCTACCAGTCATTAGATCAATAATGTTACTAAAAAATCTAAGAATACTTACTATCCCAGGATTTAATGCCGGTAGGTTCTGTAGTACGACCGGGTGCCAAGTACGGACAACCATCTGGTGCGACACGACGAGCACGATCAGGGGGTGTGTACTCCCTCGTTCCATTTCTGCAATGGGAGGATAAACACCCATTTAAAGGGGTACAGTATCTTACCTTAGATAAATAATATTAAAACCACAAAACCACTGCCTGTTGCCCGCGACTCCGTCTGCGTAGAATTCGTTTATCGCTATCCCGCGGGAACTATGCCATTTTTCGGATAAAACTATCCTACATCCTTCCCCCGGGACTCAAACTATCTATATACCCAATTTTATCTAAATCGGTTCAGTGGTTTAGACGTGATGAAATAACAAACAAACCTAATATAATTTACCTACATTATATTAGGTTTAACAGAACTATAGGTGCAACGTGTTATCTTAACTACGCAAAACTTCTTAGTTGGTGACTCAGTCCATGTATTTTTAGTAATAATTTGTAAATATTGAATGTCCTTAAATATATATTTTTTTAATTAAAAGTGAGGCCTGATCATTGATATACCTATATCATACCTACCATTTTTTAAAGAAGAAACCTACGCCTAATCTATACACAAACATATTAAGTATTTCTAAGTATTTCCCAAGATACATTTTGTAACCAGTAACTTAATAGACCACAGAATAATTAATTTTCCCTTAAATTCGGGTAACAGTGGAGCAGCTGGCAACACAATTCGTCACGCACACTAGCATCCTTGCATGGCTTACACCGTTCTTACGCACACTACAATATTGAGTTGCCGCATTCACGAACCTTTTGTTTTTAGGTAGCGCGGTATCTAGTCGAGCGAGCGCGTGAGACCAATCATTCATCTAAGAATATAATGTTATTCTTAGAGCTTAGGTACTAGTACACCCCCCTAAAAGAATGACCAAATCCGTCGTCGGAGGCCACTGTTGTTCGCTTAGCCTGCTAGATCCTTTTCTCGGTATCTAATTTTTGATTTTGTCTGTACCACTGAACCGAATTTAAAGTTTAGATCATTCGACGCAGAATTGGACATTCTTTTATATTGATATTGGCCGCCTGTTGCTTACCTTGTAAATTTTCTCTCTGTTGTGTACAGTCACCAACACCAATATCTGACATAACAAGCGTGCATAAATATCTAATACTATTCTATTTCTAGGGCCGGAAGGGCGTGTCAGATATTTTTGCACGTTCTGCTGTGGCAGATATTAATACTGGTAACAGTACCTGTTTACTGAATTGAATTTTATTCCACAGAATATCGAAATATTTTCCCAAACTATTTCTTTGTAATATTTTATTCTAATTCACAATAACTGATTTTTTTAAATATTTATTTTATTGTTCAAATAATCATAAGTACTTACTCTGCAGGACCACTGACAACGCCCAAGCCATAATCTGTTTGAAAAGATAAGACAAATTTGATTAATAAGTCCGTGGACTGACGACATCGTGAGAATTGCGGGCAACCGGTGGATGCAAGTGGCGAGTTGTCGTTCATTGCGGCGTTCTAAGGGGGAGGCCTTTGTTCAGCAGTGGACGTCTTCCGGCTGATGTTGATGATGATGATTATGGTTTGTCTTGCTCACGTCATACGAATCACAAATTTAAGGCTTATCTGCTTTATGTGTCGTTTGGCTTAGAGAGTTATTGTTAAGCTGACCTCTAATGAATGTGGCGTGGAACTGGATATGTGTGAAGGTGGCGTAAGTGTTGACGTTGCAAGCGTGTTCACTTCTCGGCGCCGTAGACACCACGCCGCGCAGGTAGTAGCGCCTGATGCCTCGCTCCACGCTGGGGAATACCAGCCCCCCGCCACTGTCGCCCTGACACACAGTTGTACCTGTCAGACAAAATAATATAAATATGTATCCCATCATCAAAATAATATGTATGCCATTAAAAACACAAAACGTAAAAAACCGGTCAAGTGCGAGTCGGACCCGCGCACCGAGGGTTCCGTACAAATTTGTATGTATTTTGATCGTTGATGGTGTCTCGAGGATTTTTCCCGTTTTATCCGATTGTTTTTTTCCTCTAAAATATAAAATATTTAATGCAATATCTAAAATATTTAACACAATGGAAAAAGAAAAATAACTAAACGAAAACAAAAAAAAAATATTATTATTGTTCTAGGATTCAAACTCGAGGCCTCGTGCTCTGGAGTCCACGCGTACGTCACTAGGCCATCTTGATCTACGCAGGGAGTGTCAAAATAAACCATCGCTTTTGAATAAAATAAGCTTGTAATCAAAAAAAAATTTTTTTTTGATGGAGCAACAAAATTAGCGATTTTAGTATGTTTTCCTTTACTTGTGCTGTAAGACCTTCCTGCTTGCCAAATTGTATGATTCTAGGTCTACTACGGAAAGTAGCCGTATCTTTTGACTGCGTTAATATAGAAGCTTTATTTTTTACAGCTTCAAGGGGCCGGAGGCAGGCGCAGTAGGTATTAATTAGGTGTTAATTTCAGCTTGATAACTCCACGCGTTCCCAAGAAAAAGATCTTGACAGACAGACGTTCAGATGGACAGTCGGACAGACAGACGGACAACAAAGTGGTCCTTTAAGGGTTCTGTTTTTCTTTTTACAGGTAGGTACGGAACCTTAAAAAACTACAAGTCTCGCAACGTAGTTCATCCTCTACAAAAGTTGTGTAATGGCATATAAAACCAAGTCAGCTAGAGATTGAGCGTAACAGCGGTTTGCAATATATGAGGTATTAATAGATTCGGCAAAACTATCGAAGAGACATCATAGATACATTCATAGGGTAAACAATATTCCAAAATAGAGTAAGTATAATAATATTTCACAACTTTTTGCAGTGCAAGAACTGCGCTGCGAGGTACTGTCGTTTTATGGTTTTTTTATGGGATCAAGAAACTGACATTAAAAACATGTGTCCATTATTAGGGCGAAGCCAGATGAGCGTGGTAATGTTTTGAGTTGCGAGTCGCGTATTTTCGTCACGTAATTTCTGCTCAGCAGAAATTCTGATGAGCCTTCAGACGAGCGTAGGTAATTGAGTTTGGAGCAGACTAAACATAGTGCAAATTTATCCCCAAAAGACACAGGTATGCGCGTTCTCCACTAAAAAGGGATTTCTTTGTTGTATCGCCTCGTTTTGAGGGGACTTCCCTTGAGGCCAGAGCGTCTGTCTATAGGGATTGTGGGAGTCAACATTTCGAGCGATGTTCAGTTTCGTGGTCATTTGAAAGGCCTAAACTAGCTTCAACGAAACTGGGTAAGTACTCAATAGAACAGCAAGGTCCTTCCGGTTTTTTAAAGGACAGGTAGGCTGCTTATGGAGTACTGTTTTCATCTCTGGGCTGGGGCACCTCAGTATTATCTTCCGCTTGACCGCATCCAACGTAGAGCTGCTAGATTTGTCGGCAACTGGGCATTCTCTGACCGACTTGATCCTCTGACAATGCAGAAGGAAAGGAGTATCTCTCTGCATTTTGTAAAATGAAATGAAATGAGCATATGTCATGCATGGGGAGATGTACGGGACCCTTCGATTGCCTGCATTTTGCGAATGCACTGGTTACTACAAAAACTATCGGGTGGACTGTATTACTATTAAAGAAAGGGAATGGAATATTAAAAGGAAATAAACTATTTTAGAAGAAAACTCAGAGATATTGGAAGTCAGGACTTGTCCTAGCGCTCGCCGAACTATTAATGATTTACGTATACTGAGGAATGTCGAACGAATTGAACGAAATGAACGAACGAATGTACGAACGAATGCTGAGTTTTGGCAGTCTAGCTGGTTTTAAAGCTTGCCGTGTAGGCGCTACTAGTGCCTGCACGGCGGCGGGGGCGGAGACAAATCCTGTTTCTTTATTGGCTAAGACCAGTGGAAAATCCCTATCGCAGTAGTTTTCCACTGGAAAGATTGGAAAATGCGTAAACAAACTTGTTCGATCAGGCTTGGGTCAGTGGAAAGTTTTACATGTTTTGATGGAAAAGCGGCTCATTTGGCCGTAGGTATACTTAATTAACAGAGTTTGTTTGTTATGTACTAGGAAAGGGTGCGGCGTTGTATACGGTCTTAACTAACAGAGTTACGATTATGTACAAAGCTATGACTTAAATAACATATATTGACTTATGTGCTAGGGTAAGGGTGTGGCGTCCTGCACATTGCTCCCGCCGTTCATCGCTGCAGGCGTTGAAGTTCCGCGTGCAGGACCCGCAGCCTTTGGACTCGTGGGCAGGATGGCGAGCTTCTTCGTGGGGCGTCGCAGCACGCCGCCCTTGGTTAGCACATCCGCGACTCGTACGATGCCGTCGTTGCCTGGGTAGACGGCGGTGACTTTCCCACGCGGCCAAGTATTGCGTGGGAGGGTGCCGTCCACGATGAGGACGAGGTCGCCCACTGATAGGGGTGTGCCGCAACCTTGAGTTTAGTTTTCCTAGATGACGTTTGTGTGACAGGTCCGACGAAAGCCTTACATTTGGAGCGATTGGAAAAAGTATTCCAACGATTTCAAGAATCTGGTCTCAGATAAGAAAAAAGCAAATGTTCCTTTTTCCAGGATAGTGTAAGTAACTTTTTGGGTCACATTATTAGCAAAGACGGTTTTGCAAAAGTCTCCAAAAAAGGTAAAGGCCATTGTCAAAATACCCAAGCCCACTAACATAACTGATTTAAAACGCTTCTTGGGTATGGCAAATTACTATCGCAATTTTGTTTCCAACGTGTCGTCTATCCTAGCTCCACTCCACGAGTGGACGGAACGGCAGCAGGCGGCCTTCGATGGAATGAATGTTTTAGGTGGAACCGAATGTAAAAAAAATACGCGACTCATAACTCAAAAATTTATGCTCATCTGGCTTCACCCCCACAGTCTTAAAATATAAACTTGCCGTTCTTAGTGCCAGCGCAGAATTTGTCGCTGGTCAGGTATGGCTTGAATCCAGGAGGCAACTCGTCCATGCACTTGGTCCCATTTACGTAAGGGAGGTCAGTAGTCAGCAGCAGCGAGGAAGCAGGGCCGTCTGCTGCCGTCAGTCCCCAGCCCGAAACCTGTGATTAAGTGTTATGCCACATTTACATTCAGCCGAAGTGAGCACGTAAGCGGTAATGTTTAACGTTAATTCTTAAAATTAAAAAGTTGTCTAATAGCTATAAAGTATTTACCTATTTAAGCGCTTAAAATCTAGAATTATAAAACGTATTAATAAAAAAACTATTAAAAACTCTGAATTAAAATTTAAATAATAATACGCTTTATATCTTAACCTTACTTTATAAATTAAATACTTAGCTTAATATAACCTAACAAAAAAAACAGCTAAGAGCGTGTCGGACACGCCTAGGAAAGGGTTCCGTAGCCATTACGAAAAAATCAAGTAATTTTTTTCTAAGGATTTCGTATTGTGTCTTTCAAGTTTAGGTATGTTTTATACCTAACAATTCTCAGGCAATCTTAGCAACTATAATTTTTCTTGTAAATTTGATATATTTACCACAATCGTGATTTTTTTCAAATTTTTCCCCTCACAGGTTTAGATTTTAGAGGGGGGGTGACGCTCGATTTTCATGAAAATTTGCACTTTAAAGTTGAATATTTCGCAAACAAATCACTGAATCGAAAAATCGTCTAAACAAATCCGTAATTGTTTTAAAAGACTTATCCAAAGATGCCCCACACTATAGGGTTGGATGAGAAAAAAAAATCACCCCCACTTTACGTCTACCAAAAAAAAATTATTATTTATTTTTTTTTTTTGTTTTGTCGGCATAGTTCACATATATATCCGTGCAAAATTACAGCTTTCTAGCATTGATAGTCTCTGAGCAAAGCCGCGGACGGACAGACAGACTGACAGACAGACAGACATGGCGAAACTATAAGTGTTCCGTTTTTGCCATTTTGGCTCTGTAAACCTAAAAATCGTAATACTTTTTCTTGGAACACAAAACGTCAACACTAGTGTTGCCATTATAATATTGCAGTTACCCTATTATTGGGTAAAAGCCGCCTATGTAATACAATTTTTAATTTTTAAATTCTCTTCTTTATTTAGCACGGCTTAAAACGTGAGAACTTGTGTCACGTAAAGTTATTTAGTTCTTGTTACGCTATTAAAACGTTATTATCGGTAACGATATTTTTGTAGTATCGGGGTAAGTACTAAGAATTATTATGGCAACACCGGCTTGTAAACATGCGTGCTGTTGATCCATTTCATCCACCTCTCGCTCGATATCGTCATTGGCCTTTCTAATGAGGCAAGGCTGCCATATGACAACACACGTCCAAAACTTAATTTTTACAAAGCTCAGTATGAACTCATTAAAAAGAAATTAAGTGAATACGACTGGAACAGATTGTTTTCTGACACTAAGAGCGTAAACGATAAGGTTGTTATTTTTATGGCAATCATTCAGGAAGTTGTAGATAAATATGTACCTCTCGGGAAACGGAAAAGTAGTCGGTATCCACCATGGTTCAACAGACAGTTAAAAAAGAACTTTAACATTAAAAATAAAATTAGACTAAGATACAACAAATGTAAAAACCCACTGGATGCTATAGAACTCAAATTGCCCATAGGTGCAATAATCTGGCATAGTCTCTATACAATAGCTATATTTTAATGATTGAAGCTGAATTAGCCACAAATCCAAAACTTTTCTGGTCGCATGTAAAAGCAAAGCGAGGGGGGACGAGTACCTATCCGGCTACATTGTCGGATGGTCTACCGTCTGTTCTGATAACACTGAAATCTGTAATATGTTTGCAAATTACTTCTCATCGGCTTATACTGTGGATAACAGTTTGAATCAAGATATCGCGTCTCAGTTGTTGCCTTTACTAGAAAACACTAGCCACCTAAAAAAATGCTTACATATAAAGTTCACTCGAAAACGAACTGTGATCCCGTCTACATACAACATTGATGGTCATATTATACTCAATGAGGTGGATAGCATCCGAGATCTGGGAGTGATCCTGGATGGCAAGCTTACCTTCATTCCGCACATTGAGAATATTATTAAAAGGGCATCCAGAGTATTGGGTTTTGTAATTAGAAATACTAAATCATTCAAGAGTAGCAAATCTAAAATACTTGTTTATAATAGTCTTGTAAGAAGTATCCTAGAGTACTGTAGTGTCGTCTGGCGGCCTCATTATGCTACACACTCGTTAAGACTGCGCGTTTTCTTCGTCACATGGCTTACCTACCACGGACGTATCAAATATTTGGCAAAAAGGAGAACATCTTACTGCCGAAAGTTAAAGTTCTTTAATATGGATTCGCTTGAGACACGTAGAGTGATTTTGGATGGTCTATTCTAACACAAAATCTTACATCATAAAATAGATTGCACACAGTTATTAAGTCTCCTCCGTTTCCGTGCCCCACATCGGATTCCCCGAAATTCTATCACTCCTTTATGCCCGCCAATGAGAAGTTCAGTGGCAGGATGAAATTCTCCGGTCAGCCGAATGTGTCGCATAGAAAATGAATGCACAGACCTTGATAAAATATACACTTCGACCCACCTGGCAAAATAGTTAGAATTCTCCAAAAACGCGCTGACCTTACCTAGTCCGCCAAAATAACGTTTAAGATTTGCATGCCGAGTTTACCTTTAAGTAATGGTTACAATATTCCACATATATTAACTTTGTATACAATTGCAATGTATTGTTGTAAACTATTGTTGGTGAACCTTAATAAAGAGAAAAAAAAACCCACTTCACTACAATCCATCACTTTACTTCAGACATTCTTACCTTCCCGGAATTCGTGTCTTGGAGCTGATTCCGGTCGAAATCGTCATCGAAGTCGATGCAGACGGGCCTGATGTACGTGTGGTAGACCACCGGAGTCGACATGAAGACCAGCGCGATGTCCTCCTGGTGGTGTCCTGCGTCACCCAGATAGCGAAACGGAATCTTAATTTCACTGACCTGGAATAAAATTTATTCAAAGTTACTGGGACTCGGCGAACGTTGAATATATGGATGAAATCGGACGGGCGTAATTTTTTGAGTTGTTTGGGTGAAGTCTGACGAGCGTAATTTGTTGAGTTGTATGGGTGAAGCCTGACGAGCGTGATTTTTTGGTTACGTGATATTCTGCTGCATTCGGTTTTACACAAAAATCCAGTATGTGCCACATGCTGCCGTCCTACCGAAGAAGGCGGCAAAGTGACTTTAGCGGCTTTTTAACTTTTTGATACGTGCATACTCAGGAAAAAATTCTGCGTCGAACGGTATTGACTTTTTTTTTCTATGACAGTTAGTTCTCGAGATACACAGCAGTTAAACGACACGTATTTTGGTTTTTGTTGGGGTTTTATAATCTAAAAAGCCATGATTGGTATTAAATAAGCTAAAAAGACGTTATGTCTCATTAGCTGCTTTATATCATGCTTAAAATATAACACTTTTCTAAGCTAAAAAGCGCTTATCGACTATTCATACTTTAAAAAGCGGCTAAGTTCGTTTAACGAGGTTTTAACGAATTGTCATTGCTGAAGTTAAATACTTGTTTATAGTCTTAAAAGCAGTATTCTTTAAATTATACTCTATAATTACGTTATGGGACCTTAGCCGCCTTTTTGCCTATAACACTTAAATACATTACGTAATACATTTAGGTGTCAGTAAAGCGGTGACCGCCTTTTTACTTCAGTGACATAGAGTTGATTTTTGTTCAATAATATTTTTGAAGCGGTTAAATAGCAATAATAAGTTAAAAAGCGGCTAGATTTTTGTCAATGTTAAATAATATTAAAATGCTTAATTTTAATATATATTAAAAAAATCTTACGTAGTTTTTTGGTTAACGTCAATAATGTTACCTAAGTAGTTTTGTACCTAGATTTAAGTAAAATTGAGGTTTTGACTTTTGGGTGAATTTTTGAAATCATTTTTTTACGTAATTTCGGCAGGCAATTTTTTTTAATTTTGTGAAAATAATCACTCGTTGAGATACTCTTTTGGATTAGGATTTCAATGATACAAGAGGCACCTATTTAAATTCAATAACTAAGTAGTTATGCGATATTGAAAAAAAAATCGCCACTGAAATTACGATATTGACAGCGAAATTACGTTTTTATGAATAACATAGGAAATAAGTTTGAAATTACGAACTATTACTATGATTTATGTACGTAACTATAATTTATTTTATATACATGTACATATCATGTGTATAGATATATTAATAAAGTAAAGAATTAAAGTTTTAAATTATTGATTATCAATAATTGAATGTAGGTTTGATCAAAATAAATCAATGCGAAATCAGTTCGCTTGACCTTTCAAAATTCGTAATTTGCGAAGTCGTTCTTGCACCTACTGTAAACGACAGACATATACTAGCATGCTCATTAGCAGACGTGTTCATACTTATTATTATCATTCGTCCTTCCAAGCCCCGCCTCACGTAGTACGCTCAAAGATGGCAGAGTGATCCATATAGCCAGCATGCCACTAAAAAGCATGCCTACTTTAAGCATGTCATAAACATACACGCTAGTGCTAGTAGTGATACTAGTAGATAGTAATTTCTTATTAATAGCATGCTTTTGTGCTAGTAATGAGCATAATTTCACATGAAACTACCGTTAGATTTAGTCATAAAGATGGTGAACAAAAATGCCACCGGAATTACGGCACCGAAGATTACGACAGCGAAATATTTTGGTGAAATAAGACCCAAGTCAAGTAATAAACAAAAATAGACACATTCAATTAAAATAATTGTATACCGCACAACAGGTATCCACGAAAATTACTGTTCAGATGACCAAAACACATCGCGCGAAAGACTTGTAGTGATAGGCACACAAAATTCGCTAGGTGGAGGTTCACTCTGCGTCATAACTAAAACACAATTAATGTACTTTTCCTTAAAAATGCGAACATAGTGTTATGATTTCTAACCATTACGATATTGGCAAGTATTTGCGCAAAGTGATATTGGTAGCTCGACGTGGGACAATTACAAAATGGTCAACCTATTTTTCAATAAAAATGTATTTAGTATGAAAAAGTAAAAATAGAATGCATTATTTAATTAACTTCATTTTGATGTAAGTTTAGTAGGAAAATGACTCCTAGACACAAAGTTATGGTCAATTGATTCAACAAAACCGCGTGTGGGACAGGCCTCACAGACTTACTGCAGTTAGTGTTTCTAAGTTTGTGATATTTTTAATGCTGCTTTAATTGAAGTCAACAATGTTTATTATGTTAAACCTCGTCTATTGTATTGTATACAACGTATATAAAATTGTGTGGTATTATTTTATTAAGAAGTTTATTTTTAATTGACCTGGGAGAGCCAAAAAAGTTGCTCTAAAAATTCACCCTTTTATGAGTATATTTCTCATCTCAAACTTTATAGAAGTAAATAATGAACACAGTTCAATAATAATGTGTTAATTGATAGTACCAATTTAGAAGTTTTTATGTTTTGAAGAATAAATCGTTGATTTTTTTATACAGATGATGGTTCCGGGGTCATGAGCAGGAGTGAAAGGGGTGATGGGGAGATTCACACTGAGCAACTTTTACTATGGGACCAGCCACGAAATCGTGAAAAAATCAGCTATTCCATACATTTCGGATAGTAAGAGATCAATTATCTCTTGATTAGATGGTTTTTTTTTTCGCGATTTCGGGGCTGGTCCCATAGTAAAAGTTGCTCAGTGTGAATCTCCCCATCACCCCTTTCACTCCTGCTCATGACCCCGGAACCACCCAGTATAGTATGCCTTTTAATTTTTTGTCATTACCTCTTCTCAAACAGCATAACACTTAATAATCGTAGTCCCATCATAACCTAAAATGCCGTTATCTACAGAGTGACTCACATATTACGGCTTTTTAATGTATTGAAAGTAAATATTTCTGTTGCTTAATAATTTTGATTAAAAAGTTAAAAAAATATCTAAGCTTTAAAACGGTTAAGGTGCTTTAACTTCATTTTTATTTACAACGCAACGAGCATCTTCTACTAGCAATAATAGACAATACCGCGGCTATCCGTAGTAACGACCTTCTAGTGTATTAATCGCACATAACTTTCATTTAAAATAACAATACTTAAAAAGTTATGTAGAATACTAAGCTTAAAAGTCGCTAGGGTACTGCTAACGGCCTTTTAACTTAGTATTCTTCGTCGAATAATATTCACAAATCCTAAGCTATAACATAAAAGCCTCCACAATTAATACTATTTATAATTTTTGTATAATGAAAATATATACATAAAAAACGTGATTTTTTTATCTAAATTTTAATGTAATCAAAATTTTTGTGAGTCAATTTATGCCTAAGATACAGGTGTTTTAAATTTTGAAAAGTTTTTGCCGTTTTTCTCGAAAGTTACTTTTGTCACTTTGCCGCCTTCTTCGTTAGGACGGCAGCATTGCAAAAATATTATTTCTAAATGGCTTCAAGAAAGATCATATGATGCGACAGAGCAACTTCTTGCACGGTGACACACACACGCGCGCACACACACACACACACACACACACACACACACACACACACACACACACACACACACACACACACACACACACACACACACAGGATAGATGACCTAATATGTGTACATCTACGAGGCTTATTTATTTTATTTATTTATTTGTTACTCTATATATTGATTAGTTATTATAAAATACTGTTACTTATAATATAATATTGTTAATAAGTGTTAAAAAATGTTGGAGGAGCGGAGCGTTCTAACACAGGCTTTTTAGCCTAAAGGGACGCCCCAGGTACTGTAAACCTACTTACCTATAAATATGAAATAAAGATATTTTGATTTTTTTTTGATTTTGATCAAGATCGCTAGTGTGGACGCAAAAACACCGCGATCATGCGGCGCGCCGTATCCGCTTGCTTGGGATCGATGTTGATACGCGTATCTTATATGTATACCCCGCACACTCGCGATCGCATACGCGTATCAAGATCGGTAAGTATGGACGTGTTTTGATACTGTATCACGACACGAAGTTATAATTTGAAACGCGATACGCCGTGATCGCTCTCGAGACGGCTTATCTCCGATCATCAAAAGGGATACGAATAGCGTCCACACTTAATGATACGGCGTTATGATACGATACGCTGTTACGCTAGGATTAGTATGGACACATTATTTCACGCGAAGATGCTAGTGACACGGTGTGCCCAAAGTGAGCGCCCATAGTTAGGATACGCGAGCTAGATACGATACGCGTGATCGTGATCGGAAAAATTATACAAATGTGGACCCTGCTTAATTTGCCGGCTATATACTAGTGGCGAAGCGTCCACAAAACCCCTTTCCCACCGACTTGCCCAATATTTACAAAATACGACAACGGGACGCAAATTATTTATGAAGGATGTGGGCGATTTTTACTTCGGCTTTACCACAGAAATATCTGACGTACGTCATTGCTAGATACAGTCAGCTGTAGAATCTTTGAACGAGCGATTCTTGTTTATTTATTTATGTAGATATATCGGGAATCACGGAAACGGTTCTAAGATTTTAACGGAAATTTCTATTTACTTTCGGGGGCGAATAATGGATCTAGCTGGGTCCGGTCTCTGGAATACACGTGCTTTTGAATTGTACTGGTTTGAAAGTATCACAAGTAGTTTATTCGCAATATGATATGTAATTTCGATAGTTTCGACATCAGTCTGTTGGCAGCAATGTTTCTAATGAGAGAGAGAGAGAGAGAGAGAGAGAGAGAGAGAGAGAGAAAGAAACATTTATTTACACATATTCAATACACATAAAAATACATTAGATGGAGAGAAAAAAAATAACAAATGTTCATTTTAACACATAGTAAAGACTAGCCGTTACCGGCGACTCCCCGTCGAATTCATTTATCGATATCCCGCGGGAACTATGCAATTTTCCGGGATAAACACTATCCTATGTCCTTTTCCAAGACTCAAACTATCTGTATATCGAATTTCATTTTAATCGGTTCAATGGGTTAGAGGTGATGAAGTAACAAAACAAACAAACAGAATTGCAAACATTCGCATTTGTAGTGCTGAGGACCTGGGTTCGATGGGCATCGCTGGTCTATTTTTCTGGTTTTTCTGTGAATCCATGTTTCAGCTTGTGTTTCCGTGTGAAATTTTTAATTTATTTCACAGGACATTTAATTTAATTTAATTTAATTTTAATGTAATTTGTATGACATCCTACTAACATTCGACAGTAACTGATTTTATTGTTTATTAACAAAATGGATATATCATCTGAATAAATATTATTATTGTGTTCTTTATTTTTCTTTTATTCTTAGGTTTAGGTTTTTATAACAGTTATAAAAAGTAAAATACAGAAAAGTACATACAAAATAAAATTATGATAAAAACCTAACCTAGTTTGCCGCCGGTAACGGAGCAGGGCCCAAGCTACCGGTGGTCAGGGCCGCAGAGTGAGGAACCTCCGGACGATGCGTGCCGTGTCCAGAAGTACCGCCTTCTGTATCTGGCCCTTGATCCAGCCATCTAGCGAGAGTCTCTTATTATTGCTATTATTATAAAAGATCAAGTCCTATATGGTAGCTTCTGATACTCGTTGAAAGGCACCATATCATCGTGTTAATCGTACCACAACATGTCTGATCCGTTAACGATCTATAATTACTCCGTATTGTCCAAATCGAATAAGAAGTCTCTGACAATAGTTTTCTCTTTCTATAGAAAATGGTTAATTATGCAAAAAACGCTTCATTGTCGAGTATTACTTAATGAGGTGACGCGGTTTTTGCGAAGTGAGACTCACTTTGTTACTTTAAAGTGAAATAATGTAATGATAAAACTGAATTTCGGTAAAATAATTTGCTATCTAAATTACAAGGACAATATTGTACTACCTACAGCAGTACAGGTGGTAGGACCTTGTGCAAGGTCCGCCCGGATTGCTACCACCATCTTGCTCGCTAATCTTGCCGTGAAGCAGCAGTGCTTGCATTGTTGTGTTTCGGCGTGGAGAGTAAGACAGCCGGTGAAATTACTGGCACTTGAGGTATCCCATCTTAGGCCTCTCGGTTGGCAACGCATCTGCAATAACCCTGGTGTTGCAGATGTTTATGGGCGGTGGTGATCTCTTACCATCAGGAGACCCACTTGTTTGTTGACTGGATAGTCGAACAAAAAAATCATTATTATTTCAAAACGGCGTACTTGTAAAAAACAAGTTGGAAAGGGGATTTTTTTTTACTGTAACCCTACGGGTATTAAATGAGAGCCAAAACATCAAAGAAGAATGAAAATAGTTAATGACCTGACGCCCTAAAAAAACTTAAAATAAAAACTAAAAAGAAAAAAACAAGTCTAGTAGTCTAGGAACTCTATTAACTAAGTTACTTAAACATTAACAACAGTCGGGACCCATTAATGGAAATTTTGAGCTGGTCATGATTATGAATGAGTACTGTAAAATACTATACTACACTTGTTATTTTTAAACTTTTTATGTAAGGTTTTGTTTAAATCTATAAATTTTGCACATTGCATAGGATATTGCAATGATCGTTTTTTGTCGATTTCTAAACTCCCACGCAATTATGTAACTAAGGAAGAAGAATCAATAATCTCTAATTGTAATTATGTGAAACTACATTGTATTGTTGGTACGTGGAGAGCATTTTATACTTGGTAGCTAAACTGTTTTTCAGATATCTTCTAACAACACAACTGTAGGTATTGTTGAAAGTTTTTCAGTAAATTTCTTAATGTTTTTCTTTGATAATCTGAGGAGAACGAGGTTTCGTAGATGTGCAGACTGGTTCTCTATTGTTCATCCGAATTTCATATGGCATAATGTATCGTTTTCTATTATTTTAATTTGTCATAAAGTAATTTTATTTCTGAAACAGTATTTACTATAGAATTGATATTAAACTAACCTAACCTAACCAATGCAATTGCAAACGTTGTTATGGCAAATGAAAGTATGCCAATAAGTGAAGTGATTAGGTGCAGACTATCATCAGCAAACTCCGTATTGACTAGTACTAGTGATTAATTCAAAATCGACTAAGTTTATCGACATCGATAAATATTATATTTTTATCGAGGGACTAAAATAAGCCAATATATACCCGAGGTGGTTAGCCACCCGAGCTTTAGCGAGGGGGGTTTATTTATCCGAGGGTTTATATTGACTTTTAGTCCCGTGGTGAAAACTCTATTCTCTATTTTCTAACTTCGATTGTCTATGAAACTTTCATAGGTTTTTAAATAAAAAATTCTAGATTTCGGCGGCAAAAGATTATCAATTATGTTTTTGCTCTACATCATAATTTTCACTATCACTTGTCGACGTTGTGAGAATAAACAATTTATTTTGATCGTTTATAATTTACGCTCTACAACAATTTCAAAGTTTTCGCGGTTTTTATCGATATCAACTAATACGTCTTTAATTTATCTCTCGTCTTCTATTTATGTTTTTACTGTGTCTTTGTTGTGATTTAGCGTGTTTTTATGTCAATAAATGTTGTGAGTTTGAGTAGGTATAAATAAAATTAGTTTTATGTGTCCTCGCACTAATAAACGTCAGTACAGATTTGCAGCCGTCGATCCGGTGTTTGATCGTCAGACCACTATGTCAGTGGACCCCCGTGACCTCGGCCCGTGACAGACGCAGCCTAGTGTGGTGGTCGTACGTAATTGGGACTGTGCTTTTTATTTTCTGGCAAATAAACATTTTTATAATAATGTAGGACTCGGTAGTAGCTGGATAATTAAATTGACAGTTCCTGCCGCTTGACCCGCCCTGGTATAGGTAAAAAACGTAATAATGACCTGTTGTATGTAGTAGTAACGTGTCCGTATCTAGATGTCGACGTCCCATATTCAAAAAATGACTTATGTAAGTCCCATTATCAATTCTGTGCACTACTATACAGGTTGGCTCATTTCATCTAACAGGTCATCTTCTTTAGTTTTTACCTATATGCGATTTAGTTTATTGTACTGTATAGTAGGTTGACAGCTTTTTATCGCCATCATAACGCGAAGTTCAATTTAACAGCATCGGCAGTTGCGGTTAAAGTTCGTTGAACCTAAGTGTGCTTCCGAGTTTACCTTCAGAGGAAGTGCTAAGTTAACTTCCTAGGGCATTAGAAGGTTAGATGTTTTGTAACTGATGTTAATACTTGCTTTACTTGATTTAGGATAACATCAAATAAAAACGAGTGTAGGGGGGGGGGAGATTTGCGACTGTGGCCTAATTTAACAGATACACTACCCGGTGACACAGTTCCACTGCCTGTTGTCGCAGTTTCTCCCGCACTCTCTGACCCCAGGGACTATTATCATAAACTAAGCACGTGCGTAGATCCATAATGCTTGCGATTCGCCATCAAGTCATACTTATGCTAATAAAGAACAAGTAGACATTGTTCGAATTATGCGCTCCAGCCAAATAAAAAGTAGACGGAACTGCGGACAACTAAAGGAGGCTGGATTTTGTTATAAAACTGGGTACGCGTTTCGCTTCTAGAATTGAATACGCGGTTAACACGGAGGGCAGATTGCTGCTTGCCGAATTGAGATTGTACCAATCAAAAGTAGTTGTCTGCTGCATGTGAAATTAAATTGACCAATGAGAATGCCTTATTTGTGACTTTAAGAGGTGTTTTCTTAAATGCATAATAAAATATGCACAAAAGGGTTTAATTTTTTTTAAGTATGGAAAAACGACACAGCATCGCAGCAGGTCGGATAATGGTCGGATACAAAGATATATTGTTCGGTCGGATATGAAGAGGATGACGTTTTTATTTTTAAAAATACCTATTTGGTTGGGTACTGGCCACTAGGAACGGACTCGTCTAAAAAAATAAGTAGGGCACAGGATCTCTATAGTCTAAGGCACAAAAGAAAAATTATAACCGGCGGGAGGGGTGACACTATTTACCGGCCCGGATAAATACCGACATGGAAATACCGAATCAATTGTTCGTGTACCTACACGCCCATACCAACTCATGTCAGTTTGACACGAGTTTGCAGGGGCGTGTACAAGAAAAATCGGTTATATACTTTTTTTTTTAACTAGCCTAAAATAGTGTCCCACTGCTGGGCAAAGGCCTCTCCTCTTGATCTCCACACCTCCCGGTTCAGCGCAATGTCAGGCCAATCCCTTGCATACGCGTCTTAATCGTCCCGCCATCTCCTTTTCGGTCTGCCTCGCCGTCGACGGCCGTGCTCCGGTGACCACTAAGTGACTGTGTGAGCCTACCTCTGTGTGTGCATATACTTACTTTGGAATTTTCTTAAAACATGTCTACTTTTTTCTAAAAGGGGCGGCAACCCACCTGTAATTCTATTTATGTTATGTATGAGTGTTCATGGGCAGTGGAGATCACTTTCCATCAGGCTCTCGCTATATATTAGATATTTTTGCCTTGTACAATTTATATTAAATTTACATACATTTGGTACGCCTTTCATCTGTTTTTGTTATCTAATATGAATTGCAAGGGGCGTACTTACTTGTTTATTTATGGAATCAGAATAATTTTATCAATCCACCGTCATTGCGATCCGCCCACAAACAATTTAATCCAGTGTAGCAAAACTTCATCTCATCTCGTCCTATATGTGTCCTAGTGTAAGCCGCAGGTTTCCTCTCAGAATGAGAGGGCTTGAGCCGTAATTCCCACGCGGACGTACAGACAGAGAACTTCATAAACAGGTCATTTTTTATTTTTTGTCGTTTTTTTTTTATTAAATATAATGACCCGGATAACTCACGTCTTAAATCGAGTTTAGCTCGACGTGTTTCGGGCTAATCTGTAGCCCTTCGTCTTCGGAGCAACGCGACTCAGTGGCTGCTGCAACGGGTCATTATATTTAATATAAGTGAGTCTCACGGTAGTTTCATGTTCATGATATTTTTTTCTCAGATTTCAATGCAATTTGGTGAATTGGTAAAATTGCTTATTCTGACTATGGTAAGCCCAATTTCACACTATATCCTACAATATTTTCCATTGAGTTACACAAAATGTATGGAAATTTCGTAACTAAACTGAAAATTTATTATAAAATGAGG
Source organism: Choristoneura fumiferana (assembly GCF_025370935.1). NCBI lineage: Eukaryota > Metazoa > Arthropoda > Insecta > Lepidoptera > Tortricidae > Choristoneura > Choristoneura fumiferana. The sequence goes on from NC_133491.1 coordinate 14,076,150, forward strand.
AACTCAAAATAAAACAAAAAAACGACAGCAAAATAAAAAATGACCCAAACACCATTGAATTTTTCACCAGTCTGTGCATGTTTCCTTATGATATTTTCTTCACGGTAAAGCTCGTGAAATAAAATAAATTGAAATTAAATTAAATTAGATTAAATTAATAAAATGAAATGAAATTATTTTGTAAATTTCGAATCTAATTTCGCACATTACATTATCACACACAGATCTTTCTATCCTTCAGAAACTATTCCCAAGAATAATAGCAAGGCACACCGTTGTAGCGAAACACTGAGATCATGTCGCAATGTAATTAGTACTAGATATAAAAGCTATAAGCCGTGGTGGCCTAGTGGTTTGACCTATCGCCTCTCAAGCAGAGGGTCGTGGGTTCAAACCCCGGCTCGCACCTCTGAGTTTTTCGAAATTCATGTGCGGAATTACATTTGAAACTTACCACGAGCTTTGCGGTGAAGGAAAACATCGAGAGGAAACCTGCACAAACCTGCGAAGCAATTCAATGGTGTGTGTGAAGTTCCCAATCCGCACTGGGCCCGCGTGGGAACTATGGCCCAAGCCGTCTTGTTCTGAGAGGAGGCCTGTACCCAGCAGTGGGACCTACATAGGCTGGGATGATGATAAAAGCTATAAAAATATCTGATCAGCCAGTGGAACTGAACAAGAACGTATATGAGTCAACGGAACAGTTTTCTAACTTATAAAATGTCGATTATTAAAAGCAATACCTAATTGATTTATTCAAAAAAAGTATGTAAAAATAAAATAAAAACAAAGGAATTCAATGATGTGTGTATAAAGGGTTTATAAGATGGTAAACAAAAATGCCACTGTACTATTATTTGTAATAAACTAATACTAATTTTTTGTGCGATGGGGTCAAAAGGTTCTCGAATGGCGTCCGCGGACCGGGAGACGAGCTGTCGGTAGGCCTCCAACAAGATGGAGTGACGACCTGGTTAAGATCGCGGGATCGCGGTAGATGCGGAAAGCACAAGACCGGTCTGAGTGGAGAGCCTTGGGGGAGGCCTATGTCCAGCAGTGGACGTTTTTCGGCTGACATGATGATGATGAATACCATTTTTTTGTGCGAATGCGTTTTCAACTCCAAACTATTCCTAACCAGACAGGTTATTAACATCTTTATATTTGCTTTTTAAAATCCTTTATTTTTCTACCAAACCCGACGTACCTATTTAAAAAAAAAGATCGAAACTAGCTGGTCCGTTCTTGACTTATAACCTGATTTTTAAAACAAAATCATCATTATCATCATCATCATCATCATTAGGATTTATCAGGAATTTTATCGAACCAGTAACACTGCGCTATTATGTCAATTCTATGACCGATCATTTATCAAAATTGGCTAAGCCGTTACGTTGTTACAAAAGCCATAGGTACAAACATACATGCGTCAATTGTCCACTGTTTGACACTGCAATCCACTCATATACTTTGTCTTGATACAAAGCAGATAAATTAACTTAGTCATGGTCCATTAGACGTTTCCACGCCCATTTAAAAAACTGTTAGTGTTGATAGCAGCCATTGAGAACGATAAGAGTGGTGTTGAAACAGATATGGACACAGCATCAGCCCGAAGCATTAGAAAGTGGAGATCACGCAAGTTGTGTTGTGATGTGACGATGATTTGCTTGAATCTGATTTGCCGTAATGTTTTGTTCGTTTAACAATTTTAGTTAACGCATTGAAATTATTCAACGTTTCAAGATTATTTACCGTAAACTGTTATTGCGACGTATTAACGTAGCTGTAAAAACTACCTTAGTTAAGTATTAAGTTTTGTTTTGTAAATTAACAATTACCTATGGACCTCGTAGTTGTCCGAAATAAAAGTCTTTATTATTATTGTCCATACTTATACCGGGTGTGGCCTGTAATATGAGCAAATAGTTATAACATAGACCATACTCCTCAAACTGAACAACATTAGTTAAGCGACTTTTAAAAATAATTAGTTTTTTTAATTTTTATTACACTTTTAAGTTTATTCGAAGAAGCAATGTAAAGCAAAATGCTTGATGTTTGTAGCGTGACAGGCGAGTTGGGTTCTAGGATGGCGTACATTGATACCAATATTTAATTTGTATGAAAAAAGCGGAGGAAAAAAGGAAAATTCAAAGACTCCATTATTTTTAAAAGTCGCTGATCTAATGTTGTTCAGTTTGATGAGGACGATATATGTTTTAATATTTTGCTCGTATTACAGGCCACACCGGGTATTATAAATGCGAAAGTGTGTGTGTTAATGTGTTTGTATGTTTGTCCATCTTTTTGTGAATGTGTGAAACGTGATTTTTGGCATGGAGATAGTTTATGGGCCAGAGAGTGGCATAGGCTACTTTTTATCCCGGAAAATGCACAGTTACACCAGTCAGTTATCCTTGTATTGTTTCTGAATAAATAAATAAATAAATAGTTTCCGAGGGAACAGCGCGCGATAACCGAATTACACGCGGGCGAAGCCGTGAGCAAAAGCTAGTTATTATCTATTCTATTCACGGCCCCCTACTCCCGCGCTTCGTCTTTGTAATTTTTTGTCTGATACAAAAGAAAAAAATAAGTGTAAAATACCTTCTGTACTTAAATATAACAGCGGAATGAATAGAATATTTTTTTTTACCCAGAAGTCTACCAAGTTCTTGCCACCTTCATCTAATTACACTGTACATTGGTTTTTCTGAGCGTCTTGCTCATGGCATTAGCAGATCCTCTGACTACAAATACTTTCATCAAATGACAATTAACGTCACGGCAGCGCCGCAGACGCATTCCCGCAAGTCGGAGTAAAAAGTGAAGCAGCCATTTTGAAAACGAAAACGAAATTCGCTGCATTGTTGTGGTACCGTGCATTGTGATACAATGTAGTTAAGTAGGTAAATAAAAAAATAATAATTTTCAATTCAATTCAATTCAAAATATTTATTTCGGAATATTGTACTTAATGTGTTTCATTGTGCCATTAGGTCTATTATCTGAAGACTAGCTGGTCACGATTCGAATGAGCCCCGACTGTTAAACTTTGAGTTAGCTAGTTAACAGAGTGCTTGATCATTAGACTTTCTTTTCTTTCTTTTAGTATTTTTGAGAGCAGTCTAGTTTTGTGATTTTTTCATACTTTTTTATTATTTCCGTGAAAATGGTAGATCAAAAGTGTAACTCACGTATATATTTGGAATGGGGCTAATTATCAGCTTTCATTTGATACTCATATTGTTACAATGCAATATATATACTCGTATTATTTTAATTTCACCCCATATTTTTCTCGCACCCGCCATATTGAAATACCTATTATATACCACTCCGACAGTTATGACGAATCTAATAATACCTTATACCTATGTATAATGCGTCCAGCGAGGACCAAAGAAATAAATAAATTAATTAATAAACACATGATTTGTATAAACTTTTGTAATCTCTTTTTAAATCCCTTCATTTTGATACCCTACTCGATATGTTAGAATAAAAAATGGTGAAGACTCACAATTTGGCGCCAAAAATCCGCCCAATTTCTTTTTTTAAGAATTTCATGTAAGGTAAACATACGAGTGCTCGACACGCTAATTCCCAATAGAGGTCACCTTGCTGCTGTCATCTCTATTGCTAATGACATAAGATTAAAGATGCCAACTATTGGGACAGCGACGAGCACTCGTACGTTTACCTTACCCAGCGTCACTCTCGTCATCAAGACGAATCCAATGACGTGTCATTTATCAAAATCGGTTCAGTCGTTGAATTACAAGAGGACATAGGAATAGACATACGCACACACTAAGTCTCTTCTAACCTTTCTAGTCTCGTGTCTCAAATAATATCAATAATGCGGATTAAGATAAAAAACCTAGTAAATTTAACCTTTTTTGCACTCATCAGTGCCATTGAAAGGTTAAAGGTTATTTGGCACAAGCAATTAAAATTGAATTTTTCTCCTTTCCAGGTCACTATCACAGCAACTTGCGTGGCAGGAGAGCAAGCAAAACGAAAAGAGGAAGGAAAAGTAATTACAAAACGGGTTAAGAGAGAATCTGCCTTACTCATAGATAGTTTTCCCTCTTCCACCTATAAAACTAAACCAGATATCATCTACCAAAAGGTTTCAAAGACAAAATACCGAAAGCCATCGTACGGAGCTCCGAAGACGAGGTACGGACCTCCAAAACCAAAGTATGGACCCCCAAAAGCAAAGTATGGACCTCCAAAACCAAAGTATAGACCTCCAAAACCAAACTATGGACCTCCACAACAGAACTCTTATAGTAACCGAAAACCTGTTAAGAAATACAGAAGAAAACCAATCAAAGCCACCAAATACAACAAGAAGAAACTCCCCATTTCCAAATACGGACAAGTAAAAAAGCCGTACGGTGCAGCAAAGATGCCCAAAAAACCCGTGCGTCCTTACGAAGAGACTTTCTATGCACCCGAACCATTTAAGGAACCTGCAGGTTTCGGTGAACCTCCTAAAGATCTTGGGAAAAAATATGTTCAGCCACCGCAGCAAAACTACGCCGAACCGCCTGTAGACTCGTACGGAATACCTTTAAAGGCTGTCAACTTCCCTACGACAGAACAATTCAAAAGCGACAGCTATGATAACATAGGCCAGCAGTACCAATCCTACCAAAGCTATCAACAAGACCTCAACGTAGACAACATAAACTCATACACCAAAAACTTTCCAATTTACGCTAAACCTGACCCAGAATTTGAAGAGTACCGGCCAAAATACCAAGCTGTTAAGTTAGATTCATACTCAGACGTGTATAAAAACACCTTCTTTAACTCGGACCTAGGCAAACAAAAATCGAAGTATCATTTCCCACACAGTATTCATAAGAATAAACCGTGGAAATCTCGCGCCAAACCTGGGACTGGTAATGACCATATCGTGGTCGGTGGGCAATATGCTGAGCCACCAGGCAGGCTGGTCCGACAATCCCTGCCAAGTGGCCCAATTTACGATGAGCACGACAGCACTTACGCCGACTCTGAAGTAGCTTCCTCAGCTACTATATCACCTTACGTCAACTACAAACACAGCAATATGGCTTTTAGTCCGCAGAATCTGAACGACGCTTTTAGCTTAAGAAAATAAATTTACTCGTAATTAGGGAATGTATGTGTTTGCTGTCTTATGTGGTGTAGCGGACTCTGAAAATAATCTCATCTTGGAAAGATATCAAAGTAATGAATAGTATTATATCTAATGTTTCGGAGCAGAATGGTGAATCATTTTTTTTGTTTTGATATCGTAATCTTGTCTTAAGACTGTTGTGCAATAATGTGTGTTTGTGAACGTGGGTAAAGCGGCAATTACTCTGCGTCGTTCACCTAATGCGGTCGCCGAACTTGTTTCAAACTACTTCGACGAACGACCGTCGCCTTTACATTAGTCTGTCCGTCTACTACGGCGGCCATATTAAGACGGTGCCAGCTGTCGCTCGCCGCATGCAGCATACGGCGAACGACTCACGTGTAATTGCCGCTTAATATTTTAAGATGGTAAAATTTATAGCAGTAAGACTTGTAATATTAATAAACCAAAATATTTAGAAGCAATTTTATTTGTCACCGTTGCCACTCACAGAAATACAAAAACGAACGACAAATGAAATGAAACAAATAAAAAACAGATTAAACGATCACTATATTATCAGAAGCTTATGCAAACAATCTATCAAAAGCTTACGACGTTACGTCTTAACACACAATATCACAAAACCATAGTAAACTATATTAATCTAAAATATGTTGTCGCCGTATCATTGTATCCACACACTCTTGAAAATTACTGATGACTTACGATCAATGTAACATTAAACACGGATAATATTTCGAATAACCCGAAACTGCATTGTCGAATTCACGCGTGTTACTGCTATCGTCGTTAGGGACTATCAGGGCCTGTACAATAACTACAATAAGTCATAAACTTTGCTTAATTAATCATCGTCCGTTTTTTGTTTTATCTGGCGCCCGTACTGCGAGCGCGTTCCGACTGCGACCGTGTCTTTTCCTTCTTGCGTTACCACAAGCTGCCCTAGCGGCCTCGCAGGCGCAGTGAGCAGCTTGCTTAGTAGCGGCGCACTCGGCGCACGCACATTGCAGTTTATGCTGGAGGTGAGCCAGCCGCGCTCTTGCTTCTGATAGGTTATGGCACTTCTCTTGTAGTCCAAACTTCGTCTTTTCTAGCACGCAGTGCGCAGATTTCTCCTGCTGCAGCGCCAGTTGCGTCGCCTGCACCATGAGTTTGTGCTGTGGAAGAATTTTGATGGTAGTTAATTCAAAATAGAAAGCTTTTAGAGGTGTCTCATCTGAAGCATTCCCTAGCAATATAGCAATAAAGCAACCACATCGAAGAATGGATAACGGTTGGGGGATATAAGTCCTCGAGTGGCGACCACGAACCGGAAGCGTTGGCAAGGCCTCTCACTATATGAACTGACATTGCGAGAGTTGCGGGGTACCAGTGACTACAAGTAGCGAGTTGACGTTCATTGTGGCGATCAAAGAGGTAAGAGGCCTTTGTTCAGTGGACGTCTTCCGGCTGATGATAATGATAACAGTCAGGTTACATGTTTACTTTCTCGTGTAATATTTACTAAAGTTATTATATTGCAAGATAATGGTAGCATGGGCTGCTAATTAACCGCTGTGTGGCGATAAATGGAAATCAGCGGACAGCAGGCCAGGCAGCAGCGCGGTGAGCACAAGCACACAAGCTGTGTCACAAGCTCTGCTACCCACTTTTCTGTCTGCTGACGTCCAATTCACGACCTGAGAGATCACCAGGCCGAAGGTCACCCATATTCGGGGCCGAACCGTTATGCTAAGTGACGTAATTGTTACTTGCTCCAACCTGGGTTGGTTGGGTAGCGCCAACATAAATATTATACGAGTATATTGTGACAGATTAAATGTTGGTTGTTTTTTCGGTAGGTCTGACCGTCAAGTAGGCTCTATTTTCCTTGCTCTACCTTAATTTATCTTGTAGATCGGAAAACGCAGTCACTCTAAGCATCAGGTGACAATAGGCGCAAAACATCTAATAAAATTTATCGAATCGCTGATTGTGCACCAGTGCCATTATTTCGATTCTGTATGGATATGAACCTAAACTTTACCACTGACATATAACTTGTTAATTGACTTACGTAAGTATGGGCTAGTCATTAACCCTTTAACCGCCATTATCTGAATTATAAGACACAAAATTATCCAGCTCATTTCGCCGCAGTCTTATAATTAAGACAAAATGTAGTTTCTGTGTAGGAGGCGACACGGACACGTACGAACGAAAACGTGTTGGCGGTTATAAGTTTAATTAATACCCAGGTAAGGGCAAGTAGGTAAGCAGTATTAAAAAAAAAACAAAATGTTGTGTCAAGCGTTTATTGAAGCGAACTAATGAATTTTGACAGTTACATACTTTCACCACCATTCTTGTGATTAATATCGTCATTTGCAATGGCAACTTTTTTTGGTCAACTGTTTCCAGCACACAGGCAAACAAGTCACCGTCGTGGTGACGATGATAAAGCAACACAGCGACATGCAGATCATTTTGTTATATTTTACAATAAACGGACTTTCCGAATAAACTTGTCTCCGACTCTTCTACCAGTCCAGACCTTAAAAAGAGAAAAAGATTCACGAAGTGCCTCGTCAGCTGTTCTTCAACAATCACTACTGAATATTCGTTACTTCATGAAACCTTGCCTGAACCTAAATAGGCCGAAATTGTTGAAGAAAATGATGATCAGTTCCAAACATTTCCAGGCCTTGAGAACTTCAGGAGATTGTTTTCGGCACACTAGCCATTTTCGCACTTGCCGCTCAGAACATAGTTTTTCGACAAGACATCTACCTGGGATAGATTCTTCTTCTCCCACCTCACTTGAACGATTCTTTATGGCAACACACACGCGATATTGCTGGTTTTGATTCAATAAACATAATTAATTATGAAATAACGCCAGTCATTTCGCAATATGATACACAGTACAAACCAGTAACCAATCTTCAAACCAAAACGATAACACTCATCCAAGTCCCTGTCCATACGTACCCATCATGAGGTTGACAGTCAAAGATAAAAGAGGTTGGAAAGACCAGATTTTCGCCCGAACCTGCGCCGTTTGTTGTTACTTCTGTACCCCTGTTCCAGGGTGCGTACGGTTGTCTTAGCTCAAATTTGCGCCGTGTCATATGTTTCAGGCTGCATTTCTACCAGAGATGTGCGATGATATATTGCGAGGGATGTCTTTTGAACCAACAGAAACCCTTCATTTACCCATCCTCGCACAGCACCGCTCTGGTGGAAACAGCTGAGCGTAGCGAGGCTGGGTAAATTAAGCGGCCCTTTTGGTTAAGGAAAAACACATCCTTGCACCTCTCTGGTTAAAACGTAGTCTTAATCCCTGACAACCTTTCCAATCCCTTTTTTAAATGGTTTCGATAGTGATTGTGAAACGTGCGTTTGTGCCACTTCGAAGCAAAATGCGTATCCATTGGCTACATCTCGCATGTAGATGTACATTTTGCGTTCTGTGCATTTTGCTCCTAAGCGGTTTGTAAGAGCACAAAGCCAGCCTTGCTTTACACTGGTTACTGAGTATACGACACCCGAAAGCTTCCTCACCTGAGCAGTAGCCTGTTGCGCAGCAGCGACCGCCGCAGCGACAGTCCCTTGCTGCTGGTGCACCGCGGCAGTGTTCTCGGCGACCACCGCTTCGGCTTCCTTTACTTCTTGCTGCAGCTGCTCGACCACGGCTTGCTTGCCAGCCAGAGCCGCCTCCGCCGCCTTCGCCGCTTGCAAAGCTTTCTCTGCGAGTTGAGTTTTTACCTGAAATTATAAAATACAATACAATGACTCTATATTTTACACTACAAACAGTAAAGCGAAACAGACCAATGAAAGACACAGAGAAATAAACTAACCAACAAAAAGTTGAAATTTTTTTATAAAAAGAAATTGAAGCGTTCGTTTAGGAATGTCTCCAAGACGAACGCAAAAAAATAAATAAATCGGTTCATAAATCACGGAGTTCTGAGGTAACAAACATGAAAAAAAACATACAACCGAATTGATAACCTACTCCTTTTTTGAAGTCGGTTAAAAACCCCTGATATTGTCACTCCAAAGTTTAATATCTCAAAAAAGGCAGAACCGATTTTGATAAAACATATCTAATTTAAGAGCTACGGTGCCATAGACAGACACACATAGCGGTCATACTTATAACAGCCCTCTTTTTGCATCGGGGGTTAAAAATAGAGATAAAGAAAGATGTCAATGGCATATTCGTATTATTTTGCTCTGATGTTTTTAGTAGGCGTTTTACCTGACTGTACTGCGGGAATACATATAATGGTAATTCATCATTTTTTAACATATTAATGGATCGCAGTTTTCATTGAACATCAATCCTTCGCCTTAGGAACTTAATACAAATCTGTGCTTATCATTTTTAGCAGCTAGTGCAAGTTATTAAAACGCATTACAAATATTAAAATTTCAAGATGCTTTGAAATCGTAAAAATCTGCAGTAAAAAGTAAAATGACTCTTTTAACACAACTTGAAACGCTGACACGGTCTGGACACGTTTCGAACTATTTACTAGTTCATATTCAAGGCTAGAGTTAATAGGCTGTACTGAACCAGTGAGATATGCCTTTGGCCTCACCTGCACTTTCCATCAACAACGGGTCAATAACGGGTCAGATTTGTGTAATCTCATCATCATCCCAGCCTATATACGTCCTACTGCTGGGCACAGGCCTCCTCTCAGAATCAGAGGGCTTATGTAATCCAATACAATTAGTACAATGTAATTCTTGTCTCTTTCATAATCTCGGAAAAACAGCTCCGACGATTTCGATTAAATTTGGTATGTGGGAGTTTTCGGTGATGAAAAATCGATCTAGCTTGGTCTTATCTAGAGAAACGCTTGTTATCGAGTTGTAGCCCGAGCAAAGCTCAGTCGCCCAGGTACTTTTTTTTTAAACATGTAAAAAGAAATAGCTTACCATATGCGCGGCCTGAGCGCCTGCCGCGTTTTGCGCCGCCTGCGCCGCCTTCGCCTCCGCAGCCGCCTTCTGCGCGATGCTCGACGCGCACTTACTCTTGCAATCCCGCGTCGCCTCGCGCACGCGCAGACTGCTTGGCACCTGGAGTCGGATCAAATGAATATTAGTGTCATCATCGGGTACATATCGGCTCGCATCCTTATTAAAAGTCCGAATGTAATGTTTGTCAGAATGATCGTTTGTCATAACTCTTTTTTCTCTGAATCCAATAATTGTTCAAAAGTGTTATAATATAAAACAAACCTAATCTAACTTATAGTTTTCTAAAAATGACCATTAAAAAATTTAAGGAAAATTTATGCTTCCAGTGGGAAAAAAATTATGACAAACGATGTTTCGGACAAAAATTACAGTATAACTTGCGAAGAGTACCAACCTATTGGTGCTAGCGGTACGCCAAAACTATTTTTTTCCCTTACAATAAAAAGATGACGTCATAACTTCTCTCCTTCTTTGTTTTTTTTTCGTGCTACGTGTCAAATTAATTCGCATGGCCTAAAGATCAATCGTTCCGATTTTCATGCTTTTAACACCATTTGCAGCATTTTACTGATTTCGGGGTGTACCGCTAGCACTATATGCGAACTTTGGCGTTCCCGTCATCATAAATATATTTACGGGGGTCCCTCTCTGTTTCAGCACAAACTGCCTTCAGTCTGGTAGTGATAGACTATCGATAATTATATATTCTGTAATAGTATCGTCTACATTATGTCAATATAATAAACTTAATCGATACTATCGAAAATTGAACAACTATTGATAGTCCAAACTAACAATAGCATAGCGACTTACAAGGATTGATTCTATAGACATACTATCGATACTATACGAGTAGGATACAAATCATTATTAATAAAATAGTATTAGGTAGGTTTATTGGATTACTCCTATCAATATCCTAACTGATTTTCTGCAATCTTTAAGTCCCCGGGCCCTTTTTTCTAATTAAGAAGGGCACAAACGAATAAGAATTTAACAGTTCACTCACTACGGATGGGCGATGCAGATTTTAGCCCTACCTATTACCATGAAGTGCCCAAGACCCGGAAGCTTCAAGTGTGGGACCTATCGGGATCGGTTAAAGATAGCCCTGGCAATTCCGACATTGACACCATTGGGCAGCGGGGTGGTGAGCGTTTTGTCTGTTCATTGCGTGTGCCAGGTTACCACTGTAGAGCAGCGCCTCTCGGCCGCGCGCAATGAACAGAGAGCAGGCTCGTCTTTCCGATACTCACGCTGCCCTCTTGATTGAAGGTCGGATGGACTGAGGCCAGTGAATTAGCGTTGGAGGATGCAGCATTGCCCCACGCCATACCATGTAGTCGCGAGCTAGTATCAAATGATCGTAAACGCAGCTAGTCTACAGCATCAACTAATCCTAAAATAATTATCATCCCAGCCTATATACGTCCCACTGCTTGGCACAGGCCTCCCCTCAGAATGAGAGGGCTTGGGCAGTAGTTGCCACGCGGGCCCAGTGCGGATTGGGAACTTCCACACACCATTGAATTGCTTCGCAGGTTTGTGCAGGTTTCCTCACTAGCTGCTGCTAAAATCATCTGGACTAAAAAGTAACTCGTCAGAAATCAGTTCGACAAAATATCAACTTGCCCAAAAATAACTGCAATGGACTCAAAGTCAAAGTCAAAGTCAAAATATCTTTATTCAATTTAGGCTATAACTTATGAATGTCAAATCTACCACAAACCTCTGCTGAATTCAACGCAGGGTATTTAACACAACTTTAAACACAGTAGGTTCGCTATTTGAAGATCGCTAATGCGGATCGGAATTGTCCATGATATAATCATTAGTTTGATATTAATGTCTTCAGATCTGAATTGTATCCGTTTCATTTATAATAGCGTATGCAATTACTTTTTAGCCAGTATACTCTATAGATAATCGTCTTAAAATCATCTTGACAAATTCGCAATGCGGTTAAAAAGTAATTGGTCTAAAAAGAAAAGACAAAGTAATTTTCTGACGAGTTGCTTCATTGACGAGTTACTTTTTAGCCAAGTTGCCATTTTATCCAAATGATTTTAGGACAAGTTGATGCTGTAGACCAGCTGCGTTTATGACCATAGTTGCCCGTAACGCAATCCGTAGTTGCCTTGTGTAGATAACTGAGTTAATGTTACGCTATGGCGCAGTATTACGATTATAGTAAACAAGTCATGGCACCTTGAACTGGTCTATAGCCTCACAGGCGGATAATTAAAAGCTTAAATCTATAGAAAAACAACATAAGCAGACCTACGAAGTAGTTAAATTGTGCAACCGTACCTTTTCATTCTTAGAAGAGGCTTATACTCAGCAGCAGACACTACTATACTTGGTTTGGATAGGTATTTAACTAATAAACAAAACAACGTCAATTGGTGTCTTAAATATTGAAATTCCCCATTAAAATATCTAAACATTTACATTTCTGTATTGAAATATACTAGTCTAGTTTGTATTACAATGATAGATATGTAAAATGTTTAATATCCTTGAATGTACCATATCTGGCAGCTGAAGTTTGTTTACAATCATTTAGTTAGGTAAATACCTATCCAAACCATGTATACACCTATGTAATTGTAGTCGTGTCATAAAGATAGGTGAAATAATATGACGTAATGATGCCCGTAAAATTACCTATCGCCTGCCTTTCTATCCAGGACTCACTAACTGAATATTTAAATATCTAAAAGCCGTTTAATGCTCCTCAAAGATTATTTCCTTACATTCTAATCTGCTCAGTAGTTCCTTTGAGAAGCATGTGCTCTAGAAAGGGGTACTATTTTTATTTAAACAATCGTGTGATACAGAAAAAGATGTTCAAAAACATGTCACTACAACTTTTAGCTAAAATAGAGAACCAAGCGTATTTTGCTTATCCAAGATCACAATTGTACTGAATGCAACCCTTTCTGAATCTCTATATTTGCAACAAATTGTTTTCAGTGGTTAACTTCGTAACACGAAGTAGGAAATTAGATATTTAGGTTTTTGGAAATGTTATTATGTACATTAAAAGAAGTTAGGATATTGTTGGCGCACCTAAACTTAATAAAAAGGCACCAAATTGGAATCTCTAGCCTCATGTGACATATTATGTCGAAGAAAATGACAACCGTATACTTTTCACAACGGAACAAAAAGGGCAAAGTGTTTTGTGTGTGTGCTGCTACCTGCTACCTACCGCGTCCGGAGCATGACTTTCGGTTGTGTGAGCATAATTATGACGTACCTTATTACTATAATCATTTGCTTTTCCATTATAATCGCCTTTTTAGCACGCATGACATTTTATTTCTCTTTTTATAGGCACTAGTTCTGCGTGATATGCAACTAGTAAAATTATCGATATACCTGCTTCGGGGACTGTGCCAACTGACTCTTTGGTGACCTTCTGTCAGGGGGGAACGCCCCCACCGACACAACCACGAGGATCAACACACAAAGTCTCATACTAACAACTTTTACTTAATACACTGGCAATAACCTTGCCAAAGCATCTCTAAATAACTACATTGGATACATATTTTATTCACAGAATGGTGGATGTGTTTTTTTAAAGGATTTTAGCACAAACAAATCACTATCAGGTGGTCTGACAGCTTGACACTGAAAGGACATTAAATTAGAAAAAGAACATCACATTTCTGTCGTAGTCATGTCAGGCTATGACTATGGCATGAAGTTTATATTTTCGATATATTGCCGTTTTTATTATTAGCATGGACAATATTTTCTTTTTTACTAGTCTAGCGTGAAACTTGCATGAAATCCTATGGTAAAAACTGAGCGTGAAACTTGCAAAAAAGGGAATTTTATCTTAATAAAACATAAATTTTTAATAAAACGAAAATGATAAGCATTTTTTTTAATATTAATTAAGTCGGTACCTGACCATTTCTTGACCGTTCCTGAATTATAATCGTAAGTTAAACCATGCAATTAGTAACTTAGCAATAGTTTTGTTTGTAAACTTTTCTTTCTACGTGTTTATTTTTAGTTAAAAAGTGATGAATGAGATAACCCAAGTTTCTGATCGGGACTTAAAAACTCTCTTGCCAATAAAAAGGTTTCTAGTGACGCAACTCTGGCATGATAGACGTTTTAGAAACAACATTTTCAAACGTTGACAGTTATCTGAACATCACAAGTGTACAAACTTGTCATGGCCTAATTTTTGAGAAAAATAATGAGGAATTCAAGCAATATGTTAAATTATGTGTGACTTTGTTGAAAAGGCGCTAACCTGCCTTTAAATAGCTAAAATAAAGCTATTTCGAGGAAAACTCATAACACAAGGTAATTGATGATTTACTATAAGGCGCTAGCTATTCATTCTTTCAATCTAAACCCAACATGTAAAATTTCATCTAACACATGCAGATAAATATTACCAAGTTATTTGCCTTCCTGGAAGTGACGTTGCATAAATTTAAAGATGTTGGATGTGTCATTGACAAGCAAACAAATGTTTCTGTCACTGACATGATTCAGCCAAAACATAATATATTCGTAAACCTTATAGTATATTGCAGACTGTGTCAGCAATGCTTAGAGAATATACAACGTTTGTGATGATTGCAAGCTAATATTGGAGCAACATACTCACATAACGCGAACTTTCAATGCATGTTGTTTTAGGATGCACTTAGGAATCATCCTAAACGGCCATCGATGGCTTGATGCAGCAATGCGGTTTCATTGTGCATTAAAATTGCTGCTAGTCGTAAAGCATAATAACTGTAAATTCTAGTGCTAGTACTAGCGCTGTGCTAGTTTTAGTCTTAGTTTTAGGTGGTACTTATGGAGCCAAAATAAACCTTTCTTTTTTTTCTTCTTTAAATTAGGAATTTACGTAGATATTAGTATTTCGCAAGCAATAGGAAATTAGGACGGTGCTGTAGAAAAAGGAATTTTGTCTCTTTAACCCTTTCGTTTCGGCAAAGTTGTACCAAAATCTACCCAATATTCTAGGCTACGTAAAATGGTATCTGATCCTCAATCCTGTAAGTAGGCAAGTTAACTAATTTACAGAAATGATGCTCTTCAGTCTGAAAGGTGACTTAGCTCTGATAGGTAAACGGCTTTTCAGAGCCAGTAGACAAGATAACATAATTTTGTATGATAAAAACATAGTTGGTAACATTGCATAACTAGGTATATCAAGTAGATGTAACTAAAGATCAAGAGTACAGGATGTTAGGCAGTTGTCTCACCGCCAGCGAGGAAACGATTGGCTATCGACTATTTTCTCGCTCAAGACAAAAGATATAAGATCCTGTGGAAGTAAAAGAGACACATATATTAATAGTTGATCGCTGGCTGTTCATACTGTCGGCGAGAACTCGCTCTTACATCTTTTGTCGCAGCGACAAGAGCTATAAAACTCGTTGAGCTATAGATACTCGCTCAGCGATATCAGCTTGGCGGCCGCCCCGCACTAGCGAGTCGAGTGGAGCGAGTAATAGCCTGTCGCCCGTCGAACACTCGCTTACAGCCAGCGACAAAACTACACTCGCTTCTCGCTGCTCACCCACTTGTTTCTAGTTACTCGCTCTACTCGCTTCTCGCTCATCGTCGGCGGTGGGACAAGTGCCTAATGTGTCCGGCTATAGTAGCAGTGGCCGTATTGTCTAACACGTGCTCGTGATCTCATTCTCCGTACGTAGACGATAAGGCCTCAAGCTGTGGTGACCAAAATTTTAAAACTTGTATATTCCACTACCGGATAAGAGAGCTCATCGCACGAAACGAGTCAACTCGTCAGAGCCCGTTTCCACTTGTCGGGTGTCGGAAAATCATTTCTATAGAAAATCGGTATTGGGCGAGTGTGAATAACTAGCTTTATATAAAATGTTCTGCCACTGGAACACCCGATTAAAATCCGGACCCCGATCTGTCAAGTGGCAATCAGCTCTCAGCCGGAAAGGGTTAACATTCCTGATTTAAAAGTTAGTGATATAAAATCAACAACTCTTCCACAGGCTCACTACGGACTCCTGTGGCTCCCAACAGCCATTGGTCCAGTGAAAAATGATTTGCCTTTCTTTGTACGCCCTGATCGCATCCGCCACATTCCTAGCCTGCGTGCCCGTCTGCTACCGCCAGTTTGAGATGAACAAGTTCATCAAGTGCCTCAAGAAATAACAACTTATTATGATAATCTGCATATCATGCATCACAGCCCTTTTAGCCGCCACATGTATAGCATGTGGACCCCCTATATTCGAGAAGCTGTTGAACTGCTCGCATTGCAAAGAGCAACCGGCGAAAGCGACTTCAGGCCCGAGCAAGGAAGCTGAAGGCGTGCCCCTCAAGTCATGCAGGAGTCCGTGCTGTCCTAAAAGATCTGGATCTATAAAGTGAATCTGTGTCTCTTAAGTTTTTGATTTAGTAAATGTAATTTGTACTGAACTGTTGTTTGAGTCTCCACTCGTCGTCTATGTGCATCCCACTGCAACAGGCTTCAGAATGAGAGGGCGAGAGGGAGAGAGGGGAGAGGTAATTTACGTAGGCGTAACGCAGATTAACCTCTTCACCGCCACAGTCATCCAGTCGTGAAAGCTAATGGAATATCTTACACGCAACGGTCATCAATACATGACCAACATTCAACTCGAAATTTTCTGCAATGGTATAAAAACAAGTTGATTTGTCGCTGGTTTTTCTGTGGCGTACAGAGCACGTCACTTCGTTTTTGTGGCGGTGAAGAGGCTAAGAAATTCACACATAATTTAATTTCTTCCTCAGTATGTTCAGGTTTTCTCACGATGTTTTCCTTCACAATAAAGCTCGTGGGAAATATAAAATATAGTCTCGCACATGAATTTCAAAAAACTAAGACGTGCGAGTCCGGATTTGAACCCACGATTCTCTGCTTGAGAGGCCGTAGGTCGAACGTCGAACCACTTAGAGCACTACGTCTGTTATAATTTGTATAGTCAACATCATAAGTGACAAAGAGTATTGATAAGTGATCACTTTTGTACCTTGTAGCTTTCAGTCGGTAAACAATTTCGTAGGGCTTTTCAAACATGACGTTATAATGACAAGGTACAGTCGAATTCATAAACTTGTGAGCGAAAATTTGATCACAAAAATATCTGAACACGCTTCTACGCCGTTAACAATAGAGTCGTGTTCAGATATTTTTGATCAATATTTTGCTCACAAGTTTATGAACTCGACTGTACAAAAGTGATAACTTATTTATGACGTTGACTGTACCTACACGGAGTATAATTATTGTAATTATTTTATTTCCATCATCATAGGATCATAGTTTAAGAAAAACGAGCCTCAAACTACTCTTTTCTCAAAGGGCCGGCAACGCATCCGTAACTCAACTTACGGGTGTCTAGGGGCGGCGGTGATTGCTTTCCATCAGGTTCATCATTTTATCAGCCGTAGGACGTCCATTGTTAGACATAAGCCTCCCCCATAGAACTCCAATTGCTTCGGTTAGAAGTGGCCTGAATCCACCGTGAACCCGCCTTTTTACGAGTAAATAGGCCATCTGAGTGTATGAAAAAAACGTCGCAAAACTGACATTTTTGGGGACATTTTTTTAAACTATCGGAATCGATTCTGAATAGAAAAAACCATAATTTTGTCTAAAATTTAAAAAAAAACAGAAAGGGTAAAAAAAATTTAAAACGCCCGTACTCTCTATAGGTATATTGTCACAGGCTGCCTTGTATAAAAGTTAGTACAATAATTCACAGTAGTTTCTTCGGTTTTCTTCGCAAGTAGTTTATAGTTAAAGATACGTTCAAGGAAACTAAATCACGCACGTACATACCAGGGTGGAACCTTTGTGCTACTAATGTCACGTTGACATCCCATACATTTTATCAGAGAAATCATAGCGAAATTGATTATGAAAAGGTTCCACCCTGGTACGGGATCCAGTTTCCTTGACCGTACAAGCGAAAGTGTTCCTGCAAATAATCATACAATACGACGATCAGTGATCAGATAGAACATTGTTAGTGAGCCTGAGTGTGAATCTTATGGTCAATCCTCTATCACGGCAGGTAATAATACCTGCCGTGCCGTTATTCATAAGAATATTTTTTTTGTTTATTAAAATCTATGTCAAATAAATCTATTCCATTATATGAAATTAAATTGCTATGAAATAAAATCGTGATTCTTACTACTGGCAACACACGTAGTAATCGTAAATTTGAAGTTCAAAGGTAGAATGGAACGAGCAAACTTTGAATCTGATGCAGATGCAAGTATTAAATCTCAATGGAGTAACGAGAATTTTTGAACAGCATGAAGTGAATTGTATTTGTTTTCAAGAGCAGCTTAAGCTGAAGTTAAAGAGTGAAATGAGGATATGGATCTGTAAAACGTGTAGATCGGTAAGTTCACCTTGTAAGTTTCGAAAATCAGACAGGTCGGTATTTAGAGACCTGTCATGCCTGTCATAGAAGGTAAAGATAAGGCTAGAAAACCGTGAACAGTTTTTGAAGAAATTAGATGGACAACAATGGACTTTAGAATTCGTTGCTTGTCTTAATGAGAAAGAAGTATAAATAGAGGAGCTGACGATGTTAATGTAACTGAACTGAGCAATATTAACGCCAAAACTGAGAATAATGAAAGAGCAGCTCAAAGGCATCACTGTAATAAGTGAATTTGCCTTTAGTAAAAAAATATAGGTTTTCAAGATGTAATTTGTATAAATATGAATACATTCAACTAGCATTCAATTAATTAAGAAGTGCTTAGATCTTGAATAGTATGAAATTTTCATGAGCTCTTTCAGTCCTCTCTGTTTTGGCAATAGTTTTAGAAAGAGCCTGTAAAAATGATGATGATAATGTTCATTGGACCCATTGAGGAAAGAAGGGAAAGGATCTTTGCTTTCTACTCTTTATAGATGTGTGAATGGTAATTTAACCTTTTGTTTATCGTAAGTTCTACTTGCTTTCCCCTGCTCTATGCCTCCTTGACATTTGACAAGCTGTAGAAAAACAAAATTTGAATTTAGAAACAACTGTCACCTCAATTTTAGGTCCCCAATGTGAAAAGTCATGGTAAAAATAATTAACAAACAATATGCGTAAATTATTGTGGAACTGCGCTAGGATAATCTTGATTAGTGGATTATCTTTTGGCGTTTAAGGAATGAAGATTGCCAAAGAGTGAGCACCTTTTGGAGGCTTGCTTGTAAGTATAAGATGAATGTTTCTGCAGTAGTATTGACACTCGAGAGCTTGCTGTATGACATGTTAAGACGTCTTGCTCCAAGCTTAGGTCAAAATAATACTGATGTGCTTGCATTAACCGGTTGTTTATTCTTATTGTTGAGGATGTACTGACATTAAAAGTGTCTTCTCTGTCTGTGTTTAAGAGTGTCAATACTATGTTGTTTTTCTCATCTTACCTTTTGAAATTACTCTGAAGAACTGCTGGAATGAAGTTAAACTATAAAGTGATGGGAGTAAAAAATGTTCCAAATTCACTGCAGGTTGACCTGTCAAAAAGTTGAATGGAGCAATTTTGCTCTCAAAACACGATTAGATTACAATCACAAATTACATATGATATCTATTGGTTATTTTCGTCAGAATCCCTGATTTCTATTGTTGTTTGTTATGGAGTCTTTAGTACTGTAACATAAAAGGAAAACTTACTTCAAAAATATTTTTCTCAATTTTGCCCGGGTGTATGTTGAGTGTTCCAAAAACAGAATGCTGGTCTTGTATTTAGTTCAACCCTTAAGTCTTTTATTTCTTTTTTCGGAATAGTCAACTAGAAAACCAACTTCTGTGACATTCAGTGATTGGCTCTGCAGAATGAGAAGAAATGTTCTGGATTATCGCTAATGTTTAATCAGATAAGCTTCTTTACCTTTTGATTTGTTTACATTCTTTCGTCTTCCAAATATACTGTCTTTGTTGTTTCAGATACGTTCTTACTGAAACCGGAACACCAGACAATTACAGTAAACATGATACAACTGGGTTGCTACTGCATCCCAATCTCAGCTAACCTTTTAACATTATTTGGCATCTTATTCTGTGTACCTCTAGTATCTGAAAAAATAATACGAGCAATGAAAAAGTAGTATCCTGAATTATATCACGTCTTGAAAATTAACTGGGTTTCATTTCTTTATCATTTACTGGAGTTGAAACAGAACCTTTACTTTGCATTTTCTGTGACGTGGCAAAGAAGATAAATGAAATAAATTTGATTTTGAATATTGAATGCTAATGGTATGCGCATGTTAACACCCGTATCGTCGGCATCACTCACACTTATTCTAGTAGCGTTTTCATTTGTTTCAGGTGCAACCGGGCAGAGTGGTCTCCTATGATTTGCCTGTCCGCCTTGGGTTTCATAAGCGGTGCCTCTTTGCTCATTTGCTTTCCTCTGTACTTTCGCATCTTTCGAAACAAGTGCTCCTGTCCTGTTGCGCCCTTGTGCCCCGAATGCGGCATGCCTTACTGACTCGACACCAGAGTTGTCATTTACGGCGCTGAGGAGCCGAGGTTAAAGATGATCTGCATGACATGCGCAACAGCGATCGTGGCTGCGGGATTGATAGCTTGCGGACCAGTTTTTTGTGAAAAGTTTTTAAAGTGTTTCTTTCAATCTGCGAAGAAATGATTTGGTGTATTCGAAATTGTCCAGTAATGTAATAAACTTGGCCTGTGGAAAATGCTGTCTTATTCTTTCGAGTAGAAGATTCAACAAGTTTGGTCCCCTTCTTCTGGTAATTAATATTCATTATTTTTATGAGACTAAACTTGCATTCTATGAAATACTATATTCGGGTGTTTGTCATCGCTCAATTCTCATATTATGTTATGTCTCTACGATGAAATACTGCTTTCAAATATAAACCAGCCCATTTTTTTTATTCCACTTAGATAAATGCCTATGATACTTCAACCTTCTCCTCTTAATTATGTCTTTACTTAAGAAATTGCAGTTTTCTCGAACGGGACGCTCTGTTTCATAACTAAAGAGCTAATTTTACCAAAGAATTTACTGTCTGCAATATTTTTTAAACACTTTTCTCCTGTCTTTCCAGATTCAAACCCAGTGGATCACAGTAGCATGCATCAGTAACATACCTGAACGCTTTTGGAATCGTCAAGCGATGATTTGCATGACATTATGCACGGCAGCAGTCGCGGCTAGTATGATCATGGTCTGCCCTGTGATATGTGACAAGGTGCTACGGTGCCTCAGAGAGGCGCAAAGTAAGAAATAACTGGTTTATGTCTATTAATTTTTATACCTAATACATTTAACTAAAGAGGAGTTGTTTTCTTTCGAATAAATTTAAAACTGTTCGAAAACTTTTTAAACTCAATTTCAATAGAATTGACAATCCTGTAGAAACACTTCCAGCCAACTAATATGAACACAGGGTTGCTTTGGTCTTAATGATGTGACTTTTATTCTTTTTGATTCCTTTTAGATTATAATCACATCAATAAAGGACATACTACTTATTAAGTTAAAGTTTATTATTAAGTTAAAATGTATAGATTTTTTTTAGATTCTATTGAAATTTAGTTTATATCAGGCTAGATATTATTTAGGGTATGATTCCATAGAATCAAAATGAATCCGACGTACATAATTTAGTAGTTTTCGGGGTAAAAAAAAATATTAGGGCTAGTACAGACGGACTGCATTCCAACTGCAACGTAACTACTGCCAACTGCCGATTGCCCATACATTTAAATTGCAGTCAGAGTGCAGTTGTTCCAACTACAACCGAACTGCAATGAGAAATGTATGGGCAGTCGGCAGTTGGGGTGACGTTGCTGTTGGAATGCAGTCAGTCTGTACTGGCCCTAAGGGAGTCAAGTTAAGTCGGTATTAAGCTCTTAAAACACACTTTCCCTAAAAGTGCACTTTCTGCAACACGACGACTCTCAACACGTACTTTCTCAACTAGGGAACGTTCTTTTGCCCAATAAGATAACGCTTCTCCTGGCCCCGCTAATTTATATAAGCTAGCTCAAAATGAATATATATATTGTATTAAAGGATGAATTTTAAAACGAATACTATTTTTAACGACTTCAATTGATTTTTTACCTTATTGTAAACGTAGTAAGGTCAAATATTTATGTGGTCGCTATATGCACTATGCCTGGAAAAAGGTTAAATTTCCCAAAGAATACGATTTTCTAAAAGGAACGCATTCCAAAATTGTAAACGTTTGTGAGACGCCCGTTTATACAAGATTAAATTTTAAAAGTGTTTCAAGCTTAATTAATGGAAAACAATCATCATGATATCAGCATGCATTAATGCATTAATTATTCTTTTGTTGAAATTAATCAGATAAAATTTGCGGTTTTCATACATTGACTCCGTGATTTAATTTCAACAATAGGGTTATAGCATTAGGTTGCCCAATATTAACTGGAATAGGAACACAAATTTTGTATGATGTTCAAAAGTTTACGATGATGATGATGATGATGTACGAGAAAGCATACCCAATAGGAAAAATACTTTGAGATAGGGGGACTTACTTTCCGAGAAATTTATTCCTCTAAAAAAGTGTAAGAAGTGCGCATTTTGCAAAAGAGAATTTTACGAATTAAATTATACCTGGGATAAAAAGACGTTAAGATTGGAAAAGTCATTTAATTATACACTAGAACATACACCGTAATATCACTTGACTGAATCCTTGTTTCCACTAGTTCAAAAATTGAGCAATACTATTGATCACCCTGAAAAAGTATGCACAATCTCATATTTAAGTATAGGTACATAAAGGCTAAAGTCCTGTGGACCTTAATGGCTTAATCATGTAGGGATGACATACGGGTAAGAATTCATATATTTAAACATTCAAAAAATACAAAGAAAAATATCAAAAGCTACTTAGTTCTTGTCAATCGTACACATAATAAAAGAGTTTTATAAAGTTTACGTTATATTAAATAGATACATAATTAAAATAAACTTACATGCTTTTAATTTTTGTATACTTTCTGATATGAGTTCTCGTCAGTCGTCCACATAAAAAAAAGAATTTTATAAAGTTTACTTTATATTAAATAGATACATAATTAAAAAAAAACTTACATACCCTAAGAGGTAGCTTAAGACACTTTCATACAATTTCCTTTTTTGGATGATGATTATCTGTGTCCATTAAAGGAAGGACATTTAAAAGACTACGTTACGTTGGTAAGATAGTTTCAGGTCCCGAATGGCAAATCCTCAAGAAATAGGAGCCCCGCGGGGCGGGGTTCCGTCGAATTGTGGGCAAAGAGTTGTTTGTACGGATGTAGTCAAGCAGTTTTAGACCGTTGGAATGATTTTAGAATTCAAATCGATCAGTTTCTTAGCCTAAGCGGAAAGTACATTGCATAATGTGTATGTTTAATAGTCAAATATGTTTTACCACATTACTCCAGTCTATATGATAATGAATGATTTTATTCTCACCCAACTTCTTTTTCTAGTACTACTAAAAACAAGTTGTGCATCTTTTTGACGGTGACCCTGTACATTGGCTTCACCTACGTATCCGAAGTAAAATAAATAAATAGCAACATTCATATGACACTTAAATTAGTTATTGGCTAAAATTGTATCTACACTACGTCCGCTCTTTACTTCGTAAGTGTTTCTCAGGAGTTACTATTGTAACTGTTTCCTTCTTTATCCTCAAATTTGGTTTTCCAAGAATAGCCTCGTCTAGTTTCTGTATTGTGGCTTTTTGAGTTGGATACTCTCCTACAAGCCTAGCCATAGTCGTTGGCCTAACTATTTGGACTTTTTCATTGTTCACTAAACTCATTTTTGTTCTCTCAGCACTAGATCTGTAAAATCTTTTCACAGGTGGGGAGTTTTCGGTATCTTTTAAAATGCTGGAATCGATTTTATCTAATGTTTCAACTTCATCTGTTAGCTTTTGTTGTTTCGCTGCGGTATCGTTTATTTCTTGTATAGTTTTTATTTCTTGTTTAATTATTTCTACAGAAGATGTGGTTTCTACAGGCTTTATAGTAGTAGTTGTGGTTGTAGTACTTGTTGTAACTGGTTTTGCTGTGGTCGATGTATTCTTCTTTAAAGTCATTCTTCTTCTATGTTTTCTTTCAGTAGATTCTGATGATGATGAAGTCACTCTAATATTTTCAGCAGAACTAACATTTTTATTGAAGTTCAAACCAGCATTCACAGTTATTAGTCTGTACTCTGAGCTTGTTTGCTCTTGTGATTTGGGTGTTACGGTTTTAGAATTGTTAGTAACATTTGACACCTTATAGTTTCTTGTTCCTCTGTAAACTGGAGCAGATTCGTTGTTAGTTCGTTGATTGCTTCTTTCGTCCACAAAAGGTTGCGGAGTTATAATCTGTATAGCGTTAGGGACATTCTCGGCGTCTGTCTGTCTGTTTTGATTCTGATTCTGATTTTGATTGGCTAGAATTGAGATTGCCTCTTTGACACCGTCCATATCTTCGGGGTTTGGCTGCTGATCTGCAAAATAAATTATACGAGATATTAAAACAGAGATTTTTTTTTCGCTTTTTATGCCATATACATATCAAATTATACAGTAAACTTTAACCATGTAACTAGCTACTTCTTTCTGTTATTTGACATCACCTTCTACTAGATTACCCATTCCCTTCATGCCCAATTTCAAAAAGTCTTAAGTGTAAGTTCATACAAAGACCGTAATGCGATGCAACGTGACGCTGCATTTTTAATTGAAGGAATACGTCAACGAGTACTCATTTGACGTATTCTTTTGCTGAAAACTGTAGAGTCGCGTCGCATCTTGGTGTGAAGTGAACGTTGAGTCAATTCTACTTACTGCTTTCATCTTGCATCTCCTTCTTATAGTTAGAGAAGAAAGTGAGCGCCTTCATGAGCTGGTAGCTCTTGGAGACGGGAATGTTCGTATCGTAGAGACGCCTTGAGCTAGCGCAGTCTACGTAGAACCACCAGTTGCATTTTAGGATGGTCTGGTCGAAGAGTGTAGATTCGGGGCAGAGGAAGGATTTCATTACTAGGCCGTCGTCGGTTAGGGCGCAAACGTGGAATACCTGGAAATAGAAAGGTATATGTCACTTTAATAAACCTGAAAGTTTGTGTGGTTGTTACTTCTACAGTTAGCAACGGTGAATGGATTTGGGTGAAATCCTGCAGCCAGTCTAACTTTTAAAGTATTATTATACTTTATTGTTCGAGATGGCCTAATGATTTTTTTTTATTCGACTGGATGGAAAACGAGCAAGTGGGTCTCCTGATGGTAAGAGATCACCACCGCCCATAAACATCTGCAACACCAGGGGTATTGCAGATGCGTTGCCAACCTAGAGGCCTAAGATGGGATATCTCAAGTGCCATTAATTGCACCGGCAGTCTCACTCTCCACGCCGAAACACAACAGTGCAAGCACTGCTGCTTCACGGCAGGATTAGTGAGCAAAATGGTGGTAGCAATCCGGGCGGACCTTGCACAAGGTCCTACCACCTGCGATTTGACGTGACCTATTAAGTAGAGGGTCGTGGGTTCGAGCAAAGCTGGTACAGTCAAGTGCAAAGATATCGGCACGGTCAAAGTTACATAAATATGTATAAACGACTTTATATAAGTACTTAACATTAAAGACGTGTTTACATATTTTTGTAACTTTGGCCGTGTCGATATCTTTGCACGTGTCTTATAGACGACCTTAATGTTAATTGCATTAAATGATGTGTTTGAAGTTCTCAATTTGCACTGGCCCCACATGTGAACTATGGTCCAAGCCCTCTCATTCCTCGAGAAGGCCTGTGCCCCGTAATGAGACGTATATGTATAGGAGCTTTCTAATCACCCTAGAGCTTAACGCTTTCGCTGCCGGCTCCACAAACGCACATGTGCGTTAAAATACGTGCAAATTTGTGACAGCTGTACTTAAAAAAAAAAAAAAAAACTGAATGCGTTAAGTAAAATAGGAACAAGCTTCTAATTTTGAACTGACACTGATTAGTGATTACACTTGGATTACACCAAGTCACATTTTTTATCAGTATCTCTCACGATCAAGTACGATCGCTTCAGACAGGTATGGTATCCCATTGAAAAACATAAATGTAAAAAATACGCCAAGTTTTCGTGTGGCATAAGTTGTGGTATCCGAAAAGTTGTTAGAATAGGAATAGGCATTACATTACTGTTAACAATAAAAAACTACAGAACCTTGATTATTGTACTGTAGTTGATAAGTCTAATAGTTACTACCACTCAAAGGCTAAATATTCAGAAGCAAAACGGCCATGGTCACGAGTCAAGTAGACTAAACCGACCCAAACTGAGCGAATCATTATTTCTTTATCAAAAATAGAGTTCCTAGCGTACCTACCGATAACAAAGTTACTGAGGTAATAAAAAGTGCTCGAATGTGTTCCCCTGAATTCAGTGTAGAATCATTAAGTTTTTTTATGTGAACTTGGCCGGATACACTACCGTGCACCTTGCTCTCTTAAACTGGAGCGGATTTAGCAAAAAGTGGTTTCAGAATTCTAGTCCACTGTTTAAGTATTGAGATCGTTTCTCTGATTGTTGATGTGTTCTGATATTTGTTTTACATTATCGATTTTGCGATCTGAGAGACTTTCACCAAATGAGAGCACTATCATAAATATTAAAAATTAGCAGCCTTAGCAGCAGAGTTGTGTGTAGATCATTTCGAGCACCGTAATCGCTGATCCACTTCTGCTGGTGACTGTAAGTTGACAGCCGAGAGGGCTCCAAATACCTCACGCCGATAAATTCACTGGCTGTCTCACTCTCCACGCCGAAATATAACAGCGCCAGCACTACTGCTTACCAACAGTATTAACTACCACTGATCGTCATAAATCATAGACTAAATTTAGTTAATATCTCTTTAAACAGTGCAACATTAATGCCTAAAGAAATTGACTTTATTTGACCTCAAAAAGTTAGCGGAATTCGCCATGCTTTCAATGTAATTGAAAGCCAGGACTTCTATAATATACATAAATATCACTCTGATAAATATGCATGCAAAAGTGAACTATAAAACATTATGATTATCCTAAATTCAATTTTCAGTTAATAACTTAACATCTGAGTTCAATCTTACCATACACCCAAGGCTCTCATCCCCATACAAGCCAGGGAAGTACTTCTGGTCTCCACAGTGGAAGCTGGTGTCCGGCAAATCCACTTTGGACTGGAAGTGGTCGTCAAAGTTCTTTTCATAACCGATGGGGTAGTACTCTTTAGGGGCGTTCATCACTTTGCCTGATGTTGGGAACCTGAAATTACGGAAAGTAAAGACCTAAGAGGAAGTTAATTATAAATACATCCGTTAAGTAACGTTAACTGTTAAATAGTGATCCGTGTTCTTAGCTAGAAACCCACTGACAACGGAGGCGGAGCGGTGCGGCGCGGCGCGGAGGTGGTACCGGTTGTAATGTTCTAACTAACATGAAAGAGGCCATACAAAAAATCGCAGCGGGCGCGCGAGAATGCATACAAATTTCAATTCTCGTCTCGCCCCGCCTCGTCTTGCCTCGCCGGTGGGAAAACCACCTTTTGAATTGTCAAAGCAACATTTTCAATATCACTAGTTTTGGTATTGAAAATATTTTTTAATTGCTTTTGTTTTAAAACGTTACATGTATTCTTATGCTGATCCTTCTTATCCAAGATTTTCTTTCAACATCGTTTTATTTTATAACTATCACAAGCTTTTTTTTATTATAATGAGAAGGAGGCAAACGAGCAACGGGATCATCTGATGAGAAATGATTTGGCACGGCCCATAATGCCAACACCTTAAGGAGAAGTCACTGTACTGTTGCCGGCCATTAAAGGAAGTTTAAACCCTTTTCTTCAAACTCCCGATGTCATAATTGTCAGGAACTACTGCTGACGGAATTCGATTCCATTATTTCACTGTACGTGGCAGGAAGTACCGAAAGAAACTTACAGTGGTCTACCATTCATCAAGATGGTGACGATGAAATATTCTAGTTCATTGATATAGAGCTCCGCAAAGTAACGCCTGTATTATTAAATTACTAGCCGTTACCCGCGAGTCCATCGCAACTCGCTTATAGCTATCCTGCGGGAACTACTATGCTAAACAAACGCATAAACTTACAAACTTTCGCATTTATAATACTAGCGTTTACCCGCGGCTTCGCACGCGTAAATCATTAGATGCAGCAGTTGAATTGAAATTCCGGGATTTTTTTTAATTCTCGTGGGAATTCCCTAAAATTACATCGTGGTTTTCATTGACGTTATATTATAACAACCATGCCAAATTTCATGACTACACCCAGCGGTTGTTATTTCCCTATCCCGTGGGAATAACGGAATAAAAAGTAGCCTATAGTTATTCCAGATGTCCAGCTATATACGTACCGAATTTCATGACTCTAAGAACAGCGGTAGTTATTTCAAGATTTTATCCCTATCCCGTGGGAATATCGGAATAAAAAGTATCCTATGTTTTAGTCTTGTTTTAATCCAGGTTATAAACTAACTTTTTGCTAAACTTCATTCAAATCCGTCCAGCCGTTTCAGCGTGAAGAAGTAACAAACATACTCACTCACTCACTTTCACATTTATAATATTAGTAGGATTTACTATAGAACATACCTAGCAGTTTTCTGAGTGACTTGCGCCACAACTATTTCCGGTTCAGGTTCTGGTTGGAACACGACCGGCGCCTCCGTAGTCGTGGTTGTCGTGGTCGTCGTGGTCGTCGTCGGGAGCGGAACATTCGCGTACTTGTTCAACAGCTGCTGCTGCCTCAAAGCTATCGCCGCTTCCACCGCCTCCATCGATATGTTACCGGCTTTAGCTAACTCTACTATCTTGGAGTTAATGTCTTCCTTGTTGAATTTCAGGGTAACGTCGTCTCCGTAGCCAGTAATGGAATTGTAATCATCGACCTTTTTTGTATTGTACACGGGATAACTCGCCATATCTTGGATTTGTTGAGGAGCAGGGTCTACAAAGTTAGAAATAGGATTGGTGTTGTGGAACGAAAGAGTGTTTTGGTTGAAAGAGTAAGGTGTTTTAGAAAATGGAACGATTTGGTTTGAGTTCATTAAAACTGGTGCGGGTATGATTGTCATGCCAGCTTGAGTCGGAGGAGCCGCCACTGGCATTGGGATGAATGGGTTTAGAGTAGTTGGTACGGAGTAGAGTTTTGGAGTGTTGACTATGATGGGAGCTGGTGTGATTCTGTAGAGTGGCTGTATCATATGTGACGCGGTCATCTGTGATACCATTTTGGATACTTGTTCGTGTGATACGTGTGGGTAATTCTCACTTTGGTATGCCATTCCGGGTCCTTTGGCTTGCGGGGTTGGGGTGTAGACCTTGGTTGCTGCTATAGGGATGACACTTAGCGTTTCGTCTTTTGGAGGTAGTGGTTTAAATGGTGGTACGCCCATGCGGAATGGTTTCGCTATTGTGACGGTAGGGTTGACTCGTGTCAACCTGGTAGGAGCTTCAACGGTGGGGCTTGGCACGACGATGGGTCTCATGGTTGTAGAGGCTCTTCTATGTAGAGTTGCTAGCCGGTCCATGGCGGATTGGTTGGGACGGCTGGGCTGTGGCGGTGGCGGGCGCATCATGATTCTGTTTTGTTTACCGCGTTTCTAAAATCATTAAAATTAATATTATTGTGAGGGTTAATCACATCACTAAGAAAAGTTTTCAGTTCATTATTCAGTATGTACCCGAATAAAGTGACTAAGTAATAAGAGATAATGCCAATAATCCAACAACGTTTTTTTTTTCGATTCTGAATACAATTGACATCATCAAGCATCTTGCCGGCTATATAAATTGGAGTTCTTTTTCAGTCCAGATGTCAAGGCTCTATGGTTTTATTAGGTGCTTTTCATGCCTGATGAGAAAGTTATGTGTAGTTCATCTTAGTTTATTTGTGAACAAAGTCAAAAGAAGCTCTTAGATTTCTATTCCATTACCCTGTAGGGAAAATAATTCGGAGTAAATCTTATAGTAAAGGAATGCCAACTGTCCAGAAGCCTTATCATTTTCATCAGTTCTGTTTGCCACACGGCATAAAACGAGGGTGCCCTCACCTGATGAGCGCATTAAACAATACGGCCCCAGATGATGTGGACTGAAGGTGTCCTTGCTGTCAGCCGTACCGTGCAAGTGGTGAAACTCAACAGCTGGTATATAAGGTTGAACAGCTCTTGAGAGCACTCGCCATAATAAATGCGATAGAAAATGTAAAGGAAAGTGATTTTAAAGATTATGTACCTCATAGTATAATAAACCTGGATAACTCACGTCTCAACTCGAGTTTATTAAACGTTCGTTTGAAACGTGGTCCGAGTTTGTTTTACATAATATTATGAGTGAGTCTTACGGTAGTGTTTTGTTCAAAATTACGTACCTCCTGTTTGCCAGCCGGTCTGCTTGCATCAGCTATGACGTTGAGTGGTGCCCCATTCTTCACGCTGACTGACCGCCGCCGACTCGGGTCCAAATTGGTGAGAGACTGCTCAAAGCCGAGCTCGTCTCCTAAGCTAAACCCTGGAAATTGAGAGAGAGGGGCATTTAATAAAGGATATTATTAATAATAGGTAAAAATCTAAAATTTGTTGAAGAACTAAAGTCACCGTCCTAGATGTAAAAATATGCAAGTTGAAGTGGCAATGGGTGGGCCACATCGCTCGAAGAACAGATACCGTCGGGGGAGAAAAGTTCATGAGTGGCAACCGCGAACCGGGACGAAAAGTTGGCAGGCCTCCCACTAGGTGGACCGACGACATCGTGAGAATTGGTGGACGCAAGTGGCAAGTTGTCGCTCATTGTGCCGTTCTAATGGGGAGGTCTTTGTTCAGCAGTGGACGTCTTCCGGCTGATGATAATGACGATTATTTTTATTATTAAAAATAATCGGTTTATGATGAAATTAATTTAAATATGGATACTAATTATAATTCACCAACGCCAATATCTGGCAAAGCGCGTGCAAAAATATCTGATACGACTCGACTCTATTCCTTGGGTCGATAGGACGTGTCAGATATATTTGCACGCTGCAGATATTAATACAGGTAACTGTACTCAAATACTACTCTATTTTTTCCGGATGAATTGCTGTTTTCAAGGAAAGTGCTTCTTACGTTAATAAGAGCAGCATATGCAAGAAAATAAAACTGTAAATAATAAAATGGAACACCGGACACTTGCACAGCGATACGAATCGCCTTTTATTATTAGTAGTTATTAATTTTCTCCTTGAGTAACTTTACGTGCTAGAAACTCGGCTGTTATATCAATAATGAGAGGAAATTTACTTTCAAAAGATGCTGCGCCTACGGCCTTGATACAGATAATTAAATTATGTACTAACGTGCGTGTATTGTGACTAAATTATATACAGCCAGCTTAGTATGACTAATTCATAAACAGTGAAGTCTCAAAATAATTATTCGGATAAAGTTATACAACAATGCAGATTATTTTTCTTTAGTTATTTAGGTTGATTTGAGTGGAATGTTTTATATTTTTAGTATTTTTTCATCTAGAGGTTGTTCTCAAAGTCATTGCCAGAGCGGAACTGGTTTGATAATAGTTAAGTATTAAACTTTAAAAAAATCAGACTTTTCGCTGATAATGATAACCTTGTCGCTGACGCTTCATATTTGAGCTTTCAGAATACAGTGACGAGGTTCTAAAGCGTAAATATTCTTTGAACGTCGATTGTACCTCAGTATCTTCCAAATACTCTCTTACCTTTGTACAGTCACCAGCACCAATATCTGACACAACAAAGCGTGCATTAATATCTGATAAGACTCTATTTTTAAGGCCGGTAGGACGTGTCAAAAAAAATTGCATGCTCCGCAATATAATAAAATAATAAATTAATTTATTTTATTTATTTGTATAGGTAGTGCTACGAGAATAAAATTGAACTGAATGATTACACACCGAGCTGAATGAAGAACTGGTTGCATAAAAGGAGAATGAATGAAATGAATGAGTGAATGTCAATGTCCCGGTGTCATTACATGACTTATTCTTGTGTGCGTGATCTCAACACTGATGGCACTACCTATATACCTTTTAGTTTCTTGGCACATTTGCGAAAACCACAAAAACCATAGCATTGCACTCAACCGTCAATGTCAATGGGCCTGTAGATACTTCCTAGTAACAATAACTTCTTTTACTGCAAATCGCTTACGGCTACAATCTACTACGGCGTCTATAACTGCTCGGGTAAGGTTTGGATTTGTGCATCAACGGCGTAGAAAGGTGATCAAATATGCATTGGCACCGGGTTCTACTTTCGAGTGTAATTGTGATGCGACATTGACCACGTATTGTATAGTGTAGGTTTATGTGTTTATTTACTGAGGTCACGACCGATATAATACTTATACAAAGCTATAAACTTGAGTAAATCTTTGTTTGACACCCCATTGAGTAGGGTCAGCGTCATAAAGTACGTAGCAATCAAGATCACCTGATACTTGAAAACATCCAAATAGTCATTAACATTGACCCAATCAAAGTGATCAAATTGCTCAGGCCGCTCATCGTGTACAAATGTACTGGAGCATACTTGGTAACATTCAAGCCGATATTAAGTATCGTAATTTCCACACCCACTGGTAGCGTACCTAGGAGCCAAAATATTCAAAAGTATGGGACACGCTAGAAAACTAAGCTTTATTTCAAATATAATAAGGCTTAAAAGTATGGACACGCTAGAAAACTTTAATCTCGGGCTTAATCTCGGGTTGAGTGTGAAATAAATTAACACGTCATAAGATTCGAACTTTTAGTTTTCAAAATCACCGAGAAGAGTACCAACTTGTCAGTGATCGTTTATCTCTTTCATTTGGAGCCTGGCGGCTTTTTTCGCATGTTTTATTTATACTGTCACAATTCCGGATTTAACGGATTTCTTTTTAAATATGGCTTGAATTTTCCAGTATAATAACATTATAAAAGTTTTTTTTTTACTTTAAAACGCAATGACATGTACATTTGGCACCATGAGACTGAAAATGGACCATTTCCAAGTATTTGGTGATCTTAACTGCTATGTACTATATGACGCTGACTGTACTTAGGTACAGTTTAACTAGAATTTTAATGTCACTCGGGAATCGTCGGTTTTCTTCGTTTTCCTAAAGATTTAAATGAGAAAGAAAAAGATTTTTTTCTTGCTTATTAAAAGATATCTACTTCTCATTTGGTCTAATATCAATTTCAAGAAAAGATACATCCGCGTAAGTAGTCGTTTTTTTATAATGTTCAATTCATGTTCATATCGATACGTCTGACGCGAGTTGCTTTAATGTATTTAGGTAGATACGTTTTATTGCCTTTTTTTTAAAGAGTGTATCCACATTTACACTGTTTACTAAGTAGTAGGTGTGCCAAGTTTATTATGTTCCAACAAGCTAATACCAAAACAATACCGGTAGTTATAAAAAAGTATAACTTAATCTTGTGATAATAGTAATATAAATATAACATTTGCATGCTACTTTAAGCAGACTGTGGAGGTCTATCCGAAGTTTGTAATACCAACCTACTGTAATCCATTTTCAGTAAATAAAGTATTTTTTTTATCTTATCATATAATAAAGGGAAGTTCTTACCTATACTAGCATGTGCCTTGAGTCCTCCAAGGTTTCTCACTCTGAATAGCCCCGACTTCTTGAAAGCGCAGTTGATCTTGAACCCGAAGTCGGACTCCAGCACGCAAGTCGGTTGCGCCATTTCTGAAAAGACAAGATTCCGTATTGAAAATGAGAGCTGTTTAATACTATTAGCTAGAAAGGAGAAGTGTTTTTCGAGCGCATTATTATGATCTGCAATGATATGACGGCAGGGCCCAGTTTCTCAAAGTATATGGTCAGTGATTAGTTTTATTTTCTCATTCAATTTACGAAACAAATCACTAAATATTATTAGACTTCTAAGCTTTGAGAAACAGGGCCCAGATAGTTCAGTTACATATTAAGACTGAGCACCCCTGTAAAGGTTTTCGATCGGATTTTTTATTCAAAATGTAATCACGCCTTTGACGTGGTGCTAAAATCCTGAAAAACATTTACAGAGATTAATAGTAAAGAAAGAAGGAAAGAAAATACATTTATTTAACGCCATAAAAACATCACAATTAACATACAAGAGAACAAAGACAAGACATACGTAATACTAAATAGGTCCCCACTCGGTATAAAACTAAGACTTACCCCCTATTTCACCATCCATTGACTAAATTTATTTGACGGATAAATGTGATGCCGTCTCTGTTTGTTTTGTTCGAATAGAGACGGCATCAAATGTGTGGTGGTGAAACAGCCCCTATAAGCCAACCACCTGCCTAAATATTCCGGATACATTTTCAAACATGCTGTACAGGTATTCAATTAGGAGGACTCGATAAAATAATTTGAAGAAACCTGAGCGTCTGTTAGCAATAAAAGTGGAGCAAACACAAACTTTCGCCTTTCCAATTGATAAGGATATCCGTTCACAGATTTTCGTGACGTCTTAGTGACTAATACCAATGTCATGGAATTTGAGTCACATGTCGTCGAAGTAAGAAGTAAGTATATCCAGAAGCCTAATTGTCAAATACGGTAACGTTCGCGATCACGTTCACCGTCTCTTTTTACCCTCGTCTTTTACCATATGACAGAAAGAAGTGGTGAAAACGATTATGATTCCAAGTGTGAAACAACGAAAGAACGAAAGTCACCGACGTTGCTCAAAGAATTAGTTCGCTGAAGTGGCGTTGGGCTGGCCACGTCTGTCGCAGGACCGACGAATGGTGGAGCAGACGAGTCCTCGAATGGAGACCGTCCTGAGGCACGGTGGACGGACGACCTTAAAAGGGTCGCTGGCGGCGGATGGATGCGAAGGGCTGAAGACAGTGTTGTAGCGCGCCATGAAAGAGGCCTATGTCCAGCAGTGGACTGCTGTAGGCTGATGATGATGATGATGTCTAACGCTCTGACGGTCGTGATCGCATTCGCCATCTCTTTCTGCCCTCATCCTACACCATGGGATGGAAAGAAGTAGTGAAACCCATAACGATTCCAAGAGTGCTGGACAATAAGGCCTCCGGTATGGTTACGCTAATTTTTTTAGGTCCTTACTGTTTCTAGAAGGGAGAAGTGTGAATTTTCACAATTACACTTTTTTAATTGTATGAATTTGTACAATAAGGCCTTTCAGAGTGTTGGCAACTCGCTTGAACATTATCATAAATTAAAACAGCCTCTTAAAATCAATTAAAAACGCGAAATATCTTCCAAGGGTAATCAAAGAGGACTATATAATATCCATTGGTATAAAACTGTGCCCTAAATTACACGTCAACTGTCAGGTCTTCAATTAAAAGCTATAAATAGCGCTTTTGTGTTCTAATGCTAGAATGTCCGTGACTAGTTCAGGATACGGCCGTAGCTCTAAGGTTTATTGACCTAGATTTCTCTCAGCCTACAAGGCGAGGCCATCTAGGATCAATGTTTTGTTAGCTAAGACATAGATAGAATTAAGAGCATAGAAGTTGGGTAGCAACGAATGGTAAGAACAAAAAGGATATTTAAATAAAATAATACCTCTGAAATAATTGTCCCGTGATTTGTGCGTGCAAGGTTTTTTTATTGACATTAATAATACACACCTGGTATGAAAGAAATAACGTTTAATAAATTTTAAAATATACACGAAAGTACTTAAAAACTATTAAGTACTTTATAGCATGTACAAACTTAACATTCAAATCAATGAAGACAATAGCATGACCCCAATATTTTTTTTTTATAAATTAATAAATAATTGTTTTTGGACAAAATGCATTTGCTTTATTCTCCACCACATACTCATTATAGTAAAAAGGCATTTAGGAGTAGGTCAGTAACTTGGAATTATAGAAATACAGGATTCTAAATAGAAATAGGTCGGTGTAAATGTTTGCAATATTATTACGACTAACCCTACAACTTTTATTTATAATTTTAATTTTAAAACAAGATCACTATAATTTTTCAACCGCTGCAACTGCTGCTGTGCTGTGGTACTCATAAACTTTAATCATAAATGTAAAAAATTGTAATTACTTTTTATCCTTTACTACAACTGACTAGCTATGTTTTAATACTAATTGTAGCAGTCGCTGTTGTAGTCTATAGACGTCAACGCATGTTACCTGAAATCTCCTACTTAGGAGCAAATTACGGTTTGTAAAGATGGTATAACTAATATGTGATCACCTTAGTTAATTTATTGTTCTAATTTAGAGGATACAAATTCTAATTCCGTTTTTTCTGGTACCTGTACTATTATCTTGTACCGCAGTCAATCATGTTTGGACATTCCTCACTACCTTAACAGAGTTCCCTGCAGGAGTCGAATCATGTTTTTTAGCAAGTCATCTATTTTTATGAATACTAAATATGTAAAAAAATTGTAATTACTCCTTTACACAACTCAGCGTTTTAATACTAATGACTTCGTGTACTAGTCTATAGTACGTCAAAGCACGTCGCAACGGGAAACTCCTACTTAGTTCAAATTACGTGATGTAAAGATGTATAACTCTACGTGATACTTCTACGCGTACCTTAATGTTACCTCGGTTACTCAACGCGGTTTCTATTAGACCGATTTCTCTGGACCGTCCTCACCGTATAACACAATATGTTGACATTCCTCGTTGACTACAACAGGTTCCCTGTCTCAGGAGTCGAATATGATTTGTGAAGTCAGTTTTATCCTATTTTGATACACAAATGGGTCTGACACGTTCTAGAATGAAATGTGATTCGATAAGCATTCTGTGAAAGTGGAAAATTTTTATGCGTGAAAACAGATGTGCGTCTGTGTGTAGCTACCTACCTATCTTGTACACGTGGTGCAAAGGAGTACAGTCACCAGAACAAATATCTGACACACAAGCGTGCATAAATATCTGATACGACTCTTTCTAGGGCCAGAAGGACGTTCAGATATTTTTGCACGCTCTTGTCTACTAGGAAACGGCTAAATAAATTAAATATTTTAAGTAAATAAACTAAAGATTATAAAACTCGTGGTATATTAATTTTGAATGTAACGTAGTGAAATCACAAATAAGTATATTCAGATGAACTCAGAGGTGTGAGATGAGACCGGGACCCACAACCCTCTGCTTGAGTCAAATTACTAGACTACAGTAGCTTTTAAAAATGAATTAAATATTCATAGACCTTCACAGTAGCGTTACCAACATGTCACGAACGCAACTTCTAACCAAACAATGCAAACGTTGCGCATTTTCTTCAATAGTTTACAGTATTTGCAATAAATTATGTGCCTTCTAAAGTATGTAATAAATTATGCAGTAAATACAGCGTTTTTTTGATTTCAACAGGCTGCTCATTTACAATCGTTTAGCTAATATTTTTGCAATACTTTGTTCTGAAAATACCTGTAGTTTTTGCTACAAGTATACAATACACGAAATTAATAACTGCTAAATGACGATATTAACTTCACGCATAACGGATTAAAGATCAACGAAGTTTTTTTATTCATAGCGAATCGGATAAGAATGGTTTTGGTTTGTTTTTTACTCTTTATCATCAAAAAGGGAATAAAAATGCAAAGTACAAAGCAAGGCCTACCTACCTACCTAACCTAACCTATACTTTATATGCCCCTTTGTACTTTGCAACTTTTTTCACACATCCACAAACGCGCTCCTATGAGTGTAGGCGGAGGCATAAAAGTTTAAGGCGTGGACACATGACTGTAGTCAATTTTCTAAAAAACTACTGAATCGATTTAAATCTGCAGTTTTGCACTATATTGGTATCATTCCAGGAAAGGTTCTAAGTAGTCAGTAGTCAGTAGCCATTATTAATCTGCTTCCAAATGTCTGAAATTTTGATTTTCGTAACGAGTTTTTTGAACCGTAGGTAGGTAGGTTGCATTTAGTTTATCTGAAGATATTATTAAATAAAATAAACTATTTTTTTACGATCCAGTTTAAACTTCGAAGATAGTGTCAATGACCTTGTAGTATACTGAGCGGCAAAAAATCCGGCCCTCAAATGTATGCAGCAACAGGTTATTTCTGTATGTAGAATGGGCCAAATTTTTTCCGCTGAGTATAATTAATATAATCTTAGTATCGACATGATTGAAATCGCATTGAAACGATACGCCATGTCTCTATTACTCAAAGAATGTCGAAACAGGTAAACAATATTCGTATGTCACGATTCTGGTCAGCCGGATGTTTGGGAGAAAGCTTGCGGACAGTACGGCCAGCAGCGGCAATTATGGGGGCTATAATTTTTTTTGCTGCTCTTACCTTTTATGAGAAATAGAAACGGAAACCAGCCCAAGGTGAGTGAAGTGACATTGTTTCTTACGATTATAAAGGTCTTTTAAAGTATATGTTTTGTCAGTGGTTAATGATCACAGTTATAATACATACGATATTTTGCTACGAAATTATGACGCTACGAAAGGTACATGTCTATATGTTTTGAAAGCCGTGGTAGGCTAGTGGTTTGACCTGTGGCCTCTTCAACTGTGGGTCGTGGGTTCAAGCCTTGGCCCATACGTCTAAATTTTTGCGAATTGATGTGCGAAATTTGTTATAGCTTTCTCTGCTGTCGCTACCTGTAGCGCTGTCGTAACTTCAAAGTAATGTCAGTGGGCATCAAGATGTTAAACTACCCGTAAGCTCTAACTTAATATTTCTAGAATGTAACACATCCTGGTTGCATTAGATATCATTTAAGGTGGATAGATACAGAACGTACCTAATTACTTGAAAAAAAATATTTTTTTTTTATTTCAGTAACATAAGGTGACAAAGGCTGGTGCCTACTTTAGCTTAAATTCCCTTAAAAAGATTACATGTACGTGTAGTTTCATTGAGATGGCGGTAACTAGGTACATTTCATCACATGTGTACCTATTCTTAAATGCTACCGAAGGGCGTTCAATGTCTTAAATCTAAAATCTTAATTCTTGTTACATGCAGTCATTAACATTGCTTTGCGTAACATCACAGTGCATTTTTTTTAAATTGCGTAGTTTCAATGCCCTTAAGTAAACCTATACAAGAATATAAGTCCATTTTCGGAAAAAAAAAACAAATGATAAAATCTAGTTCGTAAATGAATCTAGAATATTTGAAAAGTAACCACCTAATAATCCAACCGGGTTAATTCGACTGAACTCGCCTAGTAAATGGGCATTTTTACTTTAAATGACGCATTTTTTTTTTCAGAATTAAGTACTTCTGATTTCTTCCAGAATCACGAGCACTATTGATTTTTGACGAAGAAAAAAATGTCCCCAATATTCCATAAAATTTTGAAGTGTCAATTTCATAACGACCCTTAAACTGTATGAAAAAAAGTCACAAAACTGACAAAAAAATAAGGATACTTTTTTCTTCATCTAAATCAATACTGCTCGTGATTCTGAGTAAGGAAAACCAAAAATTACCTTATTCTGAAAAATAATTTTTGCTGACTGTACTTTTTGTTGCCTGTACCAAATTTCAAGTCGATGCCATTAACCGTTGAAGAGTTCCGTCCTGCGGAGACGATCCTGGCTGGACTATCAGGATGTCACTACCAGATTTTATTGTATTGTCACGCAATTTACGTAAGTATGCCAAATTTTAAGACAATCCGTCAAGCAATCCGACTACTAGAAGTGGGTCAAATTTAACTTGCAAGATTTGACCCGCACATACATACGTATACATTAAACATACATTGCAAGCTAAAAAGCTTTTAAAATGCCTAAACAGTACTGTCATTTAACCCCCCCCCCCGAATTATTTTTACCGAATAAAATTTTAATTTTTCAATAAAAAGACGTATTAAAAAAGCGGATGACTTATAAAAATCGGTCAAGTTAAATAAATTAAATTAGAAAATGGTAGGTAATTACTGCAGTTAATTAAGAAGGAAATGTTGGCCACAATTGATCGAGTCTACGTTGTGAATAGTAAACAACCACTTTAGTAAAATAGTATGTCTATCAATAAAAATAACTAACTAATAAACTCTATTGAATAAAGAACAAAGATCTAAACGTAAAGGTAAAGAATACCAATGTCATGAGGAAATGCTCACTATATTACGAAAATTAAACATTGTGTTCATGAATTCGTAAACTAAAGGTGATTATAATGAAATAAGCAATTATGCTTGTAATCAAGGCTAGGGCCCACCTCCGCCCTGGAGTTTTCTCCAGGCACCAACCAAAGCTGTTTCTAATCGTTCCATAGACCCTATAAGACTCCAACAAATAAATCAGTTGATTTACTTGTCTAAAAAATAAGTTATGTAATGTTATTCA
This sequence comes from Choristoneura fumiferana, assembly GCF_025370935.1. NCBI lineage: Eukaryota > Metazoa > Arthropoda > Insecta > Lepidoptera > Tortricidae > Choristoneura > Choristoneura fumiferana. The sequence continues at coordinate 14,116,676 of NC_133491.1, forward strand.
AAGGGAAAGAGGACGCAAGAAACAGGTTTACTAGGTCTCTAATTGCCCTATGCTGACCTTTCATATAGGTTCAGGAGGAAAACTACTTTAATAGTTATTTGGGTGTTTCTTTATTTTACTAAACGCGTTTAATTATTTATTTAATGTTTCCAATCAACCCTGGTTTCAAATGTAAGGGGATCTAAGAATTGCAAAATATATACACCCAATTCAACTCAAAGTTGAGCAATTATAAAAAATAATATTCTCACAATTAAGTTCAAAGTTTAAGATAATTTTAGTCAGTAATCTGTCATTAACTGAGACTGACTTGTATTTGCGTATGATTTGCAAGTTGCAATTAATAAAATAAAATAATAATCAGTCGTTGACCAAAATATTTATATATAAGTGTCAGAAGTAGTTATTCTTCCATGGTTTGGTAAAGATAACTGTGGATCGCTTTTGGTCGTATCCTAATTTAATTGTTATTAAATATTGGCAAGTATTCATTTGCATGTATTCATTCTCAGCAAATGAAAGATTTTAAAATGTAATTTAAATGTAATAACAAAAAACCAA
>NC_133491.1:14117336-14147234 GCF_025370935.1 Choristoneura fumiferana
ATACTTTCTAATATTACTAACTGTTGCNCAAACTGGAACAATAATAACATTCATAACGTTACGAAAGCTTGCATTACATTAAAATGCAAAACACTTTCTATTTTCCTTCTGTAGCTCGAGCTAATTTCCAAGGCACTTGAAAGATAGATTAGATTTGTATTTACACATCAAAAAGCCGCTTATTGAAATGTTCGAAACAGTCTAGGGACAGAAAGTAACAATAAGATTTTTTTATGAGTATACATACATACGTAGTTTTAAAAAAGTAATTCCCATCATTACCATAAAAGCATTTACCTTAACAGCATGTCAATCCAATGAGGCCACAGACTGGAGGCTAGTGGGAACGGGGCATGCATGTCGCCACGTCCATATACTACGAAGTGCAAAATTCGAGCTTCGTATCTTGCCGTCCCGCTCATGCTTATATTATTTAAAATACGAGAGTGAGAGGGACAAACTTCGATTTTCGAATTTCGTAGTAGCCCCTCTGGTACCACGAAACTTACTTAGTGCGCCCGGTAATAAGCTACGCCCGTCATACAGCTTGCGACAGTTTTTATTCCGAGAGGTTACCATAATATTACTTATCAATTCTCTCGGCGAATAGACTGTAGTAGGTGGACTGGCAATATCGTGAGAGTTCCTCGCAACCGTTGGATGCAAGTGGCAAGTTGCCATTCATTGTGGCGAAAGGGGAGACGTTTGTTGACAGTGAACGACTCACGGCAATGCTCGATGACAATAGTTAATAGCTTAGTTAGTTACCTTCTCATAAACCTTTAACCTAATTCCTCTAACACTATAATCCTGCCAACCGCAACAGAATGTCGCCAAATTAACGACAATTGTTGTCATTACCAGTCATTAACCCGAGCGGGCGCGTCATTAAATAAATCGGTGTTAGATGGTTATCGCTTACGTGTTACACCCTATTTATTGTCTGCTACGTAACATTACTTCGGTTCCATTCATTTTAGTAATTTTATAACCACGACTTAAATCCAATTACCTCCTTTAATTAGAGTGACTTCTAAAAACAGTAAGCTTTTGGGATGTCGAAAGACCAACCGTGGAATTAAGTTCGTTGGGACGAAGGGTTAACTTTTACCTTTTTTTTCCAGCACTGGAAGGTGCCAAATATTTAGTTATTTTTATTGCCAATTTAGATTCTAAATAATTTACTGAATCAGGCGTTACTTTGCGGAGGTCCATATCAATGAACTTGAAGGTCGCGGGTGAGCAAAGTAATTGTTTAAGTTCATTAATTTAAGTTCTGGAAAGCTAGGTAGGGCTAACCTTGTTTTATCGTAATACTTGGTAATTCGGTGTTACTACTTTATCATCTTACACAGATCTCACTATGAGGAAATGCAAGCTATAAAATCGATGGAAGCTGTCAGTTTTTATGCTTCAAATTGGGTTAGTAGCGATTTAATTGCTTACATTTCACCATTGTGAGCAGAGCGTAAGATTATAAGTGAGGGCCCAATTGCATAACAAATTAATAGTATTAGCGATTTTGTATTGAAATTCCCTAATACTTTTGCTTGTAATTTGTTATGCAGTTGGGCCCAGTATTACCGAATTACTAAGTATCACCCACCAATAAGCCAAGGTTTGCAAAATAACATAGGAAATTTACCATAAGTTTTATGGTGAAGGAAAACATCCTGCACACACCGCTGTAAAAAAAACTCAGCGCCCGTGTAGGAAGCACGGCCCAAGCTTTCTCATTCTTTAAAATAAAGAATGAGAAATTAGTGATGATAAGTGATTTCAACAGATGGTTGGGTGAGTTTGACTGAACATCCACGTAATGTTTTCAAAAAGTCTTTAATCGTGGTTGACAATGTTCTCATACATTCATCCAACGTTCATGTAGGTACTGTAATACTGTGCCAAAGACGTGGCTAAATTTTTAATCATTTTTTTGCTAAAAAATCTTTGTAGGGTTGGTCTGTTGAATTATCCCTGTCATTGCTTAACAATACCGGATTAATTTTAAACTACATTGTAACTATTTGCATTCATTACACCAGGGCATCTGAGCGTTTTCACACTAGCGTTTTTTCTGCGCGTAAACGCTCGTTTTGCATACGAGCTTACACGCGCGCTACATTAAATCGAACCGCACATGTGCGCGCGTACACGCGCTTTAAAAACGAGCTTATACGCGCGTATAAAACGCTAGTCTGAAACCCCCCATAGACGTAATCGCATCTTACATTGTATTTACGAGTACATCGCACATAAATTACTAAACCTTCGGCTTCGTAGCAATTTAACAGCTATAAATTTAAACTTGGCTTAATATAATGCTATCGCTTTTAAATATTTACGTTGATTTTTATTAGCTATAAACAACATCTTATTAGCTGTAATGAAACACCATTCACATGATAAATCTTACTATAATCGCTTCTTTACATTTAGATCCTTCTCTAATATAAGAACAAATAAAAAATCAATGGTCGCGTGTAGTCTGATCATTTGGACCTCGAAACGGAACGGACTCTGCCGATTTCGCTGTTTTTAGGGCTGTACCTCAAAAGCAAAACAATAGCATCCCAACAGGATCACTTCGCTTCGTTGTTTATTAGGACGTTTTTTTTTTCAGTAACATGTTGGAAGTATCAAGTTGAAATTCATATCGAATAGTTAGTCAGCTGAAAAACTCAAAATAAATAAATACAAAGGTCTCGGCCCTGAATACAACTTTGTTCCATTCGGGGTTGCGACCTTAGGTCCGTGGGGGCCCAGCGCAAAAATTCATTATAAAAAATTATATCGAAACGACTATCGGATACAACAGGCGACCGAAGACCTGGCCGCTTCCTCGTACAACATATTATCAGTACCTATTGTTGTACAGCTCTATACAGCGAGGAAATGCTGCCAGCATCTTTGGGTTCATGCCGCGGGGGGATACTTTTTCATTTTTTTTTCTAGTTATATAGTTTAGTTATTAGTTTGCTTTTAAGTAATATTTTAAATTAGTTTTATTCATTAATAGTCAGTATGCAATCCCTTGTAGCAGAGACCAAATCTGTACGGAATGGAATCCTCATTGTGCGAATACGACTTCACTTAAGCGGTTATTTTTTCATATTGTACTTACATACCCAATTTCCAGGGCATGGGAAGATTAAAGAAAACTTTGATGAAAAAAAAACGAATACAAGTTTGTCATCGATATCTATGTATAGACTGCATGTTTCTTACATAAAAACGGCGCACAAAATTAGTTCACAGCGCAGTTTTGTGAACGTTTCACCATAGTTTGTTGACGTCCGTGACAGGGGTTATGTCAAAGTAACATTGATGATTGATACCGCGCGTTTTGTTCCAAACAGCTTAGTCTAGTGCCTTCATTGACATCTATGTACTAGACTGCATTCTTACATCAAAACGGCGCACAAAAATAGTTCACAGCGCGGTTTGTGAACAGTTCACTATAGTCTGTTGACGTCCGTGACAGCGGTTGTGTCAACGTAATATTTGTGATTGATGCGCCGCGCGTTTTGTTCCAAACAGCCAGTCTAGTGCCGTAAGGTACATAGATGTCAATGAAGTTTGTCAAAAATAGATTACATAGATGGCAGTTAAAACCACATTGATTTCTATCACGGACGTAGCTGTTCATAAACACACACACAAACATCACGCCTGTATTCCCAAATTGGGTAGGCAGAGCACACGAAACGTTTGGCTTCGGAGCCACATTTAGCAATTTTAGGTTTTAAGTTTGACAAAAACGGTACAATTTCATTTTTTTCCAAAAAATTAGTTTTCCAAGCCATACCTCAGTCGTGTCGCAAGTCTCTGAGAAAGTTTTCACTCGGCTGTGAAAGATTTTCCCGTTTCCCTGACTAACAATAGTCAATATTTACAACTAGAGAGCTCGGGAACAAAGAACAGTGAAAGCAATTGGCAATACGTATATAATTTCTAGTTAGCTGACCGCTTTCAAGATGAAAGGAAAATGTATAGTTGAATGTCCTCTGCCTGCCTCAGGTGTTTTTGAATTACAATCACTGCTAATTATCATTAGAGGTTAACTATCGACAAAGCTTTGAATTTTAACAGAATCTCCTTTGTAGGGTTCCAGTTGATAATTGGTAGGATTAGTATCGAAAAATAACAAAATACTCCTGACGAAAAGCCTGATGTTCATGATTTTTCTTTAAGTAACGGAGATATGGAGATTAAGGATGCAGGACAGAAAAAAAAGATAGAGAATAAAGAAAGAAAGAGGGAAAAGAACAAGACGCTTAAAACAGCCAAATATAAAATTCAGATTTGGGTCATTGATGCAATTGCAGTTGCGAATGCTCCGAATCTTTGAATAAAACTTATAAAACGAATAGGTACAATGGAGATTGGTGATTTGGGCAGAATTGAAACAGGAGCCCATGAGGTCGATCACCGATGGACTGGCACGACCAAATCTGTCTCCAAATTCCCTGTGTTAGTAGTGCTAACTTAGCACTCGACAAGCTGTCTATAGTAAGGAAAAGAATCGCGAAGACAGCAATCGCAGTGATGAACGGCACGTCCTGACCACGACCACTTGTCAAGAGTGTCTAGTGTACAAGAAGGGGATTTATTATTGTAAGGACAATATTATTAGGCTCAGGGAAGAGGACAGAGCTTATCGTAGTTAGCTTCTCTTCACATGGAAAAGTTTGCTGATTGCATAATTTCGCTTATGTAAATTCTAATGTAATTTAATAATGAATCAAGAGGTGAAACTAAGCTAATCGAAGTTATTTGAGAAGGTCCATTATACAAGAACCAATACCAATAACATTTTTACTACTTGACCATGTCACACCACATGTAATTGATTTTAGTTTAGTTGCTTCGTCAGTGAAACGTTCACAGTTGACTTCAACTTTCACTATTGGGTATTATTTGAGGTGTAAGATAAATGTTACAGAAATAAAAACACACATTTTGATGTGGTCTGTTTTATTTTGAACATAAGGATATGTACCGATAAGATGCTTTATATTATAAGAGATCGATAAAGTTTATTTTGGTTAAAAAAAGCAAAAAATCCAATTTTAATGGTAACGAAAATGAGCATCGAGACCACGAAAAAGAACATTTTGTTTATTTGAAATCTTATAATTGTACTATTTGAATGAAAATCCGATCATAATGAGAAAACGAATAAGCATTATTTAATTAATCAGGTATCAACAGAAATAGACAATCGATATCTATATAAAAAAAATTAAAACTTGACCACGAAAATGACGACTTCAAATTGTCATTTTTGTAACCTTTTAAATACTATCTAGAAATTACTTAATTAAAGTAAGATTAATAACTTCAACTCACAACCAAAACAGTTTTCAATACCTTCCCCCCGTGCAGGTCTACGGTAAACCAGAACGAAATTATGTTACAACGAAACAACACAACAAAATGCTCCTCTAAATGACGAAGTTTTCTTTTAATATTTAGATATATACATTTCACACGTACATTCAGGGCAAAATAATTCTTGAACCTCTCGCCAGTTAACAAAATTGGCGACGCACTGGTCATAATTCCTATAACCACACCTGGAGCAAATGTTGTTGACGGTCAACCATTCTTCGTTTAAATCAATTAAATCAATAACGGCATAAACGATTACACTGTAAAAGCAGAAAATTCTACAAAAAGTGTTCTGTATTTTTTCTACTTGTAGGGAAAATCATCTTTTTCGTGGTCTTTAATCAGTTTCGTGGCCCATAGGACCACGAAAATGATGACACGAAATTGAAAAGCTCTTACTTTCGCGGCTCTGCAGTAAATATCCTATAGGTTTGAAGCAAATGAAATCAATATTGAATAACTTAACTGCAAATGACACAGCACCAGTAAAACATTATATTTATTTACCCAATACTTACCAAGTCGCAACCGTAACGAAAATGACGCTCGATCTTTGACGCAAATCTAACTGAACCTTTATTACATTAATTATAGATAAATAATTATGACTTGCGATAAACATTATACGTTATATTGACGCAGTCTTATTTTCAAAGTTGCTTATAGTTAAAAAAAGGATTTACAGGAGGTTTGACCTCTTTTTTTTGTTTAAAATATACTTAATAAGTGTGGCTACGAAAATGATGGTGTATTTTGGAACAACGGGAAATGTAGAAAAAAATAGTCTTATCAATGTCGTAATTTTTTTATGTTTGCATGCATGGTATATCATATTATGAACATTCAATCCATGTTTTAAACAGCAAGTTTTTCTATACCTTGTATTTTTTACAATACTACAAAGTAATCAGGGATAATCCGAACCTGACCACGTAACTGACTTTTGTGCAGAAAATTTAAGTTATTGTGGAAAAAAGATAAAATAGAATAAAATGTATTTACCACAAGTTTCAGTGATAATATCCTAAGCAACTTAAAAACAATAAACGATATATTTCTAATTTTATAACTGAAAATTTGAGTCTGAACACAATTGAACCTCTCGAAATAATAACCCTATTAGAGGATTGCGTTAACACATTTGTCTGCAGGATGACAGATTATTTCTATATAGTAAGAAGTAATTATTTAGTTTGCGAAAAGTTTCTTAATATGTGTCGCAATTAGATACATTGATGCTTAAATGAATGCATACCATTGAACTCAGCCTTGTCTAAACCAAAATGCCTCAGTGACAAACGACCATTCAAGCATGGTGAATTAGATTATTGTATGTAATCAATAATGTATCACCAACCAGAAATATAATAAAACAATTATTGCCCAGAAATTTTCCTCTAAGCAGGTAAACACGAAACGAAAAATTTGGTATAAAAATTACTTGTATCCTGAAGGGATAAATTGGAGGTGAAAGTTTTACCTAAATATTCGATAGTTTCATGTTAGAATTCCGGTTTTTTTACCCTTTTCGATGAAAAAGATGTACTTCGCCACAGATTTGAATTGTGCGCGGACGAAGGCCACGATGCCGATCCCATTCAGTATTCAATTCACACGCTACCACTTTCTCTATCGAGACTGATCATTCTTGTTTATCTAGCTAGATTGTGAGTTGTAATTAAAATAACATCCGACGTAAATAACTGCAATGAGCTGCGTGATCTCGCCTTCTAGTCTCACCCACTGTCTCGCCACTCTCTGTTAAGGTCTTACTATCTTATGTGACAGGATATACAGGGTGGAAAAATCGAATGCCACATGGATGGCAACTACCTTAAGTATTGTAAATAACACATTTTGTGTAAGGGAGACTTTCCTTCGTTTTTAAAAACAATAAAAACTGCATTTAAGGATTTATGAAAAATCGCTTGCCTCAGTCGAGACTCGAACCGGTCAAATGTGACAAAAAATAATGTGCTGTATTTTATGATGCAGATCGAAAGGGTTACTGATAAGGTTCATTTTTCTCTAAATAACAAATACAATCAGAATAACGGAAGGCCATGAAAACTAACAATTACCTTTTAAATTTGATTTCACCCGTCACGTGAATTAAGACGTAATCCCTGGAATACAAGCAAAATAAAGACGTTTAAATGACATGATAATGATGAGCTACACTTATGTTTACTTATCACTTTAGTTGCGATTACTAATGCCACTTTAGTAACCTACTTCCTTTGATAGGAAAATTGCATCAATTATTCTCTAGTCATCATAGTAGCTAGGATAGGTAAATTTTTAAAATGGAACATTTTAACGAACCGTTTTTGTTTTTCTAAGTGCAATCTTTTTAATTTAAAACAAATAATGCCCGACTTGTTGAACGCATTCTTTTCTTTTTTTTCGAATTGTGTTTATTCCATTTTCGAATATTAGAGCTACTATTTTACGTAGATAAATTGAAATTGTGACTTGCAAGTGCTTTTACATTATAAATGGCTGACGATTATCAAGAACAGTTCGATTTAATAGAAGCGTACTTTGTTAATGCAAAAAATGTAACACGAGCACTCCAGTGGTACGCGGAACAATATCCAAACAGGCAAATACCATCCAGGTTCGTCTTGCAACGAATGGTTAAAAACTTAAAACGCCATGGAAGACTTGAGAACCGCCTTCGGCGACTACAACAGCCGATTGGTTATTCCGATTTTGATTTAAGTGTCTTAACTTATTTTGAAGCCTACCCGAAAGCATCGAGCAGAGAAGCCGCTGAAATACTTGGTTCTAATCATACTCGTGTGCTAAGCGTGCTCAAAAAATACAAGTATAAATGTTACCGTGAAGGTCGTTTGGTGCAAAAATTGCTTCCGGGAGACACTGACCGAAGGCTTCAATTCTGTCGAGATATCGAGGCAAAATTGGCTCAAGACCAAAATTTTTGGATTACATAATATGGTCAGATGAAAGTAACTTTAGTAATAATGGTATGTACAATCGTCACAATAACCATTATTGGTGCCGTATAAACCCGATGCGTACACATGAAACTAATAATCAGGTGAGATTCTCTTTTAACGTTTGGTGCGGGATAGTGAAAACAGGGTTGTTATGGTTCACATATTTGAAGGACACCTGAATACAGTAAAATACCTCGAAATCCTGGACCTATTGCGAAATGCATTAAATGATCTACCCGAAGAATACGACACTTTTATTTTCCAACAAGACGGTGCACCAGCACATAACAGCAGGTTATCGACTACATATCTAAATAACCATTTCCAGACATGGATCGGTACAAAAGGGATTATTAAATGGCCGGCCAGATCTCCGGATCTAACACCATTAGACTACTTTTTGTGGGGATACGTGAAGGATGTTATTTATAAAAGAACTTACGAAAACGTATGCGAATTGAAAACCGAAGTCCATGCAGCTATTACTAATATTCACCACAATTCACTGCAACGAGCTACGAAAAGACAATTCCTCAAAAGATTAAATTTATGCAAACGCCAAAACGGGGCTCATTTTGAACAACTACTTTAGTTAGAAAGGTTTTAGTAAGGTTATTAAATGAATATTGTTTTATTTTGTGTGTTTTAATTTTTCGTTTACAATTTTCATGGCCTTCCGTTATTCTGATTGTATTTGTTATTTAGAGAAAAATGAACCTTATCAGTAACCCTTTCGATCTGCATCATAAAATACAGCACATTATTTTTTGTCACATTTGACCGGTTCGAGTCCCGACTGAGGCAAGCGATTTTTCATAAATCCTTAAATGCAGTTTTATTGTTTTTAAAACGAAGGAAAGTCTCCCTTACACAAAATGTGTTATTTACAATACTTAAGGCAGTTGCCATCCATGTGGCATTCGATTTTTCCACCCTGTATATGATGCCATCTTTGTTTATTTTGGTCAATTAAACAGAGGAGAAGTAGTTGAAACTCGATCAACATCGACGAATCACATAACATCACTACTTTGAAAAAAATTACCATCTCAAAACAACACGTTAGTAAAATTGATCCATGAAATATCGTTCAATAAATTTAGGCACTTGTCCCACCACCGACGAGCGAGAAGCGATTAGAGGTAACTAACTAGAAACGAGTAAGCGAGAAGCAAGAGAAAACGGCCTTACTCAGAAAAAATATAAATTTGGAGCTTTTTTAAAAGTAGTGACGGTAAGCTCGTGTTAACAATAGTTTTCACTTAAGCTTTTTCTTTTTTTCTATTTTGTACCGATATGTTTATTACCTACATACTTGCGGTGAACTGGGTGAAGTGAACCCACCGCAAACAGGTGTATTCCGTATCGGTTAGTGATCGGCCTTTTTGAAAGTCGACATCAGTGACCTTGCTAGCTCTCGCTCTTGTTTGACGTAGAGTCCGATATAAACCAGATTTCCAGCAGAAATCGAAACCGAAATACATAATTAAAAATTTAATAATAGGTTACATGTTAAAAATATACTGTCTTCATAAAGATGTTAAATGACGATAAATCTACGAGAATTTCAGAAAAATAGTTTAAATGCTGCTTACTTTTGCCCGCGATTTTGTCTTTTAGAAATCGTTTATCGCTATCCTGCGAGAACTATCCAATTTTCCGGGAAAAAAAACTATCCTGTCCCCGCGTTGGTATTAGTTCAGCGGTATAGCTTGAAGAGTGAAGAGGCAACAAACAGACAGACCGACAGACATATAGACAATTGCTTTTGTATTTATAATATTAAAGGATTCATCATCAACATCGTCAGTCTCCTCTACACTAGCAATTAAGTTAAAATATACTGTCATATCTAATGGTTCATGCGAGTGAATGGGGTCAGCTTAGTTTAAAAAAATAATTAAGTATTACAATGAAAAAAACTCAATGTCAAACGATAGCACTTCATTTTATTCAAATTAGCAAACCCTCTAATAGTTCGAACGACCTTTTCGCAAACTGAAAACCATGACCTCATTTATTGATAATCTGTGATGTCCAAAGTAAGATTAGAAATATTTGTTCACCCACCCACCCATTTATAGGGTGGGATGATGATAATGATACACCCACAGGGCTCTTGAGTTGCCCTCAAATGCCTTTTAAAGGTGTGGACAATGAGATGACTATTTGGAGCCGGATACGTTATTTTGTTTATTTTAAACTTTATGTACATGTCCTAGTTTTTGACGTGTTGATGCCCAATAGGATACCCTGATGTCACATCTATTGCTAGTGGCACAAAATTAAAGATGGTAATTACCGGAACATCTAGGGACGGGTGTCCATCACTAGGACGTCTTCCTCACATATTTCTATTGTAAAAAAAGAAGCTGCTTCTTAATAAGATAAAAAATGTTGTCTGTCTTGCTGTCTTTAAAATTTTAAAGTCATCGATAGAATAAACACTACAAAATTCTAAGTAAGTATTCTATTCATCCATATATTTTTCTATTCATAAGCTAATACTTACAGAAGCCGTGTTACATCATATTGTAGTGGATGACCTAGATGGTCTATTGGTGGTTGGTCTATTTCAAAGGGGCGTGGGTTCGAGCTCGGACTCGCATCTCCTAGGTTTTCGGAATCCATTTGAAAGTACAGACGAACAAATTGAACCATGACCCAGGGTGGAACCTTTTATTAATCAATTTCACTATGATTTCCTCAGATTTCCTTGACAAAAGTGTGAGATGTCAACATGACATTAGTAGCACAAAGGTTCCACCCTGGGTCAAGATTCAACTTTTCAGTGAAGGAAAACCTGCATGCTCTTGTGAAGCAATTCAATGTTGCGTGAAGTTTCCTTAGAAAAGCATCTACACTGGGCTCGCGCGGGAACTACAGCTAAAGCATTCTCTTTTTATGTTTCTGTTCATATTCCTAAAGAAATTCAAAGTCAAAATATCTTTATTCAATTTAGGCTATAAGGCTATAACAAGCACTTATAAATGTCAAAAAAATCTACCACCGGTTCGGAAAACCTCTTCTCAACAGAGGTTTTCCGAACCGGTGGTAGATTTTAGGTAGATATATATATATATATATATATATATTTATGTATATTATATTGCCGGATATATGTATATATATTTATAAACAGATTTACAAATTATTACAAAATGGTATATCTATACATCACAAGTATTGAACACAACTTCATTTTTAACACAGTAGATTCTCTATCCAATCGTTCCTAAATCATTATTCCGGACATCCTGTATGTATTTAGAATAGTAATATTAATCTTTAATAAACACCAGTACTTAATAAACAAGATAAAAAAACTTTCCTTTACACTTACAATAGGCAACGTGCAAATGTGTCAATTACACGCATAAATCGGCAGACACAAGGCATTGTCATTATTATAATGATAAATGTAAAAAAGTACATTATTTAAATGTCTACAGACGAATGACAACGCACCGTTAGAGAAAGTTTCGAAATAGATACTTAATCAATTTTCTTACAAGATATAATTTTCTTTATAATTTAGGGATGAACAAGTACGAACATTAATTTTAATAGTTTGAAAAAGTTTTAGCGTATTTTTACAATTTTGTCCCAGATAAATATATTAACAAAATGAAATACCTTACACTTCCCTTACACAAATAATTAAAATAAACTACATCATATCGACTACATAAACTTTTGATTTTTGATGTATTTTATTGGTAGTTATGTAAGTAGGTATACGAGTACCTAGTAACTTCCTAAGGGCCAGTACGGACTGCATTCCATCTGCAACGTAACCGCAACTGCAAACTGTCCATACATTTTTCGTTGCAGTCGACACAACTGCACTCTTACTGCAATTGAAATGTATGGGCAGTCGGCAGTTACGATGCAGCTGGAGTGCAGTCCGTCTGTACTCGCCCTAACTAATATTATAAATGTGAATGTGAGTTTGTTTGTTCCAAACCAAGTTACAGAAGATTTTTCTAAATAAGTATCTATACATATAATATAAGCTTTTATTATAGCAACAAACTTCTCTGTTAGCCTATAGCGCGTATCCATTAGAGCAGCCTCAGGCCGAGTCCGCAAGCCAGCCATGTTTGTCGGCAATTGCAAAGGAGCCTCAGTCTAGTGTCCTTTGGCAGCGTCTCCACTTGCGCGACCTAAGCAGGCAGCCGCTCGGCCCGAGGCTGCCTCTAGGATACGCGAGTATAACTTCTACAAGAACGTATTTTCGGAGTCATTCAATTTACCCAAGTTTCTCACGCCCAGCGTTACAAAAGAAGACAGACTCTAGTAGTTTGTGTACAGCACTGATCAGGATAATCGCGGTTGGCTCACACCCCTTAATTCACAAGTCATATGCAACATTATAGTGGACATTTTCCGCGAGCTTTGACATTTACCTACGAAGCTGTATGAATAGTGTGTGTGAAGTTCCCAATCCGCACTGGGTCCGATTGGGTAGTACGGCCCAAGCTCTCGAGAGCCTGCGAGAGGAGACCGGTGCAAAAAAGGAACAGACAACGTGGCAAGGGTAGGTTCAGGTTCGTTGATTCACACATGCATGTGCAACCTGGCTGCACAACCCCCGATTGCTACCACATCTTGCTCGTTAAGCCGTGAAGAGCAGTGCTGTGTGTTGTTTACGTCGAGAGTAAGCAGCTGGTGAAATTACGGCACTTGGGTATCCGCTTGCCTCTAGTTTGGCAAGCATCTGCGAGAGCCTGTGAGCAGGTAGTGCATGGAACTGGACCAAGGCAACACTGTCAAGGGTCAGGCTTAGGTTTGTTTATGTCTAGATTCGTCTAAAATCGCTACCCCGGTGGTCGTAGTCGTCGTTTGGTCGGTATTGGTTGCGATCCGAAATTATAAATTTCTTCGAAAGTCAGTGTTTGCCTTGTATTATTTAGACAGCGAATTGCTGGAGTTTGAAGTTCGTAATTCGAACGAAGATTGACTACCTTCCTCTAAAACCGAGCAGAGCACGGCTTATTGCAGATTGGTTACTGTTTTATACTGTGTCCGTGTTACCTCATGCGTAGGGTCAAATTATAGTCAATCGCCATTGTTGGTAGTCAAAATGGCATGTTTCAGGGAAAGTTTAACTTAAGTAACAGTTGAAGGTTTAGCTACGATCGTTTACAATATGAAGTTAAGTAATCGAGTTGCGTTGAGATTTGTGTGATTGTTTGATGACAGAAAAGGTGAATAGGTATAATTATGGATGTGTGATGTTACATAAGGTAAGTGACCCAACTTTAGAGATGAGCTTCCAATAAAGCAGAACCCTGAGGAGAAGAGCGAAATCCGACTAATTAGGTATAGTCGACAAAGAAATGTTTTATCACCCTAATGTTTAATGTCATTTGTAGCGCTTAAAACGTCAAAGCCTATTCTCATTCACAAGTCAATATGACAATCAGTCTTACTGTTTTATTTCTGAATTAGGAACTGTCATTAAAATTGTTAAAGCACTTTCTTGGTCGACCATACATTAGATAATTTATTGAATCATTCGTTACTTTGTGGCCGTCCATATAAATGAACTAAAAAAAATTTTAAACAAAAATTGAACCGACTACAAAAAACCATGAAAATAATTTTCTACCAGTCTGAAGGCGGTCGGTGCCTCAGCACTAGCCAGCAGGAGTGGACCTATAGTCATCTACCTCACCTACGCACTATATGTTGGGCTGCAACTACTCCTGCTGGCAGACTGGTAGAAAATTATTTTCATGGTTTTTTGTAGTCGGTTAAATTTTTTTGATATAACATATTTTTTTCACGTTTTTTAGTGTAAATAATCTAAGTAAGATACAATAGTTTAATATCAACTGCTCGTCACCTTTTACGATAGATTGCTTTTTCCGATGCAGAGACGTTCATTATTGAGGAGTCGTGGTGTTTAACCATATATGCATTACGAGGAGCATAAATTGCTTAGCAGTAGTGTTAGTGTAGTTTGTAGTGTAAAAGTAATTAAAATTCAACCCATGAAATATATATATATATATATCAATAACAAATTATTGAGTAGTAACTCCAAAGGTCAACTGTCTTCATCATCAGTTCCAGTTCACCAAATCATGATTTTCAAGAGCAAATGCACGAGTTACTACTAAATATCCAATTTACTATAGGTGTCCCTACAACATTTATTTTGAAGAGTTCCCTCGATTTCCTTAAGATCCAATTATCAGATCCTGATTTGGTGCTTATGGACCTAATTGAAGACATTCCTAGACGAACGCAAAAAAAAAATCAAATCGGTTCATAAATGACGGAGTTCTGAGTAAAAAAAAAAACGAATTGATAACCTTCTCCTTTTTCGAAGTCGGTTAAAAATAATTACTTTGCTCACCCGCGACATTACGATAGCTACGTCTATGTAATAGGTAAATTTGTGTTCATGCAGCAAACACTAAGTCTCACCATAACCATATCGCGATATGGTTTCATGGGATACCCGTAAAAGTAACAAATTTGGAGTTGAAATAAAAAATACAAATATACTCCAAAAACCAATCATAATGTAAAAACAGACCTGACCAGATTTTAGTCTGACATGCTACCACCATGCTACCTGATGTTATTGTACTGTACAGTCAAGGAAACTGAATCACGTGCCAGGGTGGAACCTTTTCGTAATTATTTCGCTATGATTTCTTTGGCAGATGCATGAGATGTCATGACATTTTAGTAGCACAAAGGTTGGGTACATGATTCAGTTTCCTCGACTGTATCGTACTGACGTATTGTTAATGTACCTACTGATGCGTTTCGAACTATTTTCTAGGACATTATCAAAATTACATTAGTTAAGAATGTCATTTGTTTTGTTTGGCAACGGACGGGTGACATGTGAATTGCATTTAATAAATAAATAAATAAATTGCATCAACCTGAAGAATCAAATTATGCTTGTGTCAGCATGCAAATAAGATAGCATCTGATGCAACTATAACACCAAAAACACCTAAAATTTGCACACACGTGTTTCAAAATGAATTGCAACTTTTTGCGCACCTTTTACACATATCACAGCATATATTACGAGCATTAGATCACTAGGCCGAGTCAAGCTGACTTGTAATAATGCATTTATAATGACTGTTACGTAATGTATCCGCTGGATATGTACAGTGTAACTACGTTGAGATAGGTCAAGATCAGGTCATTGACTTATTAGGTAGTATATTACATTTTAGATTAAAATTCTATAAAAACAAAAATGTTTAGGAAGTTGGTGATTGGTATATGAAACTAATATAATATAGGGCGCTGGCTGAAAATCAGCGCTGCGAGTTTTTTTTCTTTTGCTCGCAGCTTATGCTGAGCCTGAGCCCATTGCCACCTGCTTATATGTGTAATTGTTTTTTATTTGTGTAGTCCTATCTTATTTCTGTGGCAATGAATAATATTATTATTATTATTATAAGTACTAGTAAAATGGAAATAAGGGCTTCTTAAGTTTCATGGATAAAATGAAATCCAAAATATGTAATTTGCATTTTTATCTGAATACATTTAATTGAATAAAAACTTTTTTTATTGCGTTATGTTGTATTAGTGAAACCATTTTTAGGCTAGAGATGTTATAAAGAATTATATTTAGTACACAACTACTAACAAAATCTAGATTAATAAACCAATCCAACTCAATAAAACAATTTTGCACGGTCGTTGCAAATCTTACAACTGCCTTTTTTCACGGTTCCATCAGTTCAAGTTATATAATCGAACGGTTAACAGTAGTTAACACTGTTTCACGGTCAAGTTAAAGGTTAACTTTCTCGAGGTGAAAAAGAAAGTGACCTTTTCATAATTTATGGGTTGTTGATGAAGGCACGCGGGTGCCAATTGTTTTTTTGTTGAACTCATTATTAGGGTGAAGCCAGATGATCGTAGTTTTCGAGTTGTGAGTCTTGTAATTTCGTTTTAAGTCATTTTTTTGTGTGGTTTGGCAAGTTAGCCTATTTGAAGAAAATGTAAATTTGATGACTCCAATGTGGTTTTTCCGACTGGTGAAATATTGCTAGATGGCGTCAGCATCGTGTGGTCCGTTTGACGTTTCAGTCTTGCTTGCGATTGGCCCATTTAGTTATTTAACCAATCACGACCGCGACGCAAGCCAAAGTTGACCAACGGACTTGACGACACTAGTCCCAATTGGCCTGCCATGAATACCCTCATTGTTTTACCGCCTTTTGCTTAAAAGATAACCTTTGTATCTTCTTCTATATTTACTACGATGATCTTTTATAATATAACTTTAATAGAAATAATTTTTCATTGTTTATGTTGGAAGAGTCTTATTTTATGTGACTCTTCTAACATGTGTGGATCATAACTAATTCCCAATGTTTTGTGCGTAGGTTTGTAGGTTCAATTTTATTAAATATTTATTTACAAAACTTAGGGACTTACAACAGCAACACGTGCTTACCGCAGGAAGCCCGTGTTGCTCTAAGCTTAGGGACGACAGTGTTGAAAGAAAAGGAAACGAAAGAAGGAGACATATTTAACATCTGATGTCCAAAACGACACAAGCATCAAGTAGAAGTTCCCACACAAAGTCGCTCCGCCATATTCGCTGTCTATTTGAATCTTGAAACATTCTAAAACGTGTTTGAAATAGTATTTAATTGCAGGAAAAACCACTCAGAGTCATGGCATGTGAAACATCTAGTCGTCTAGAGTTTCGAGTTGACGTAATGCTTTTGCACCTGTTTTGACCCATAAGTTAAAAGTAGATAAACGTGTGGTCTATCCACCGCCGACTACCGTCAAAATACAACAAATAGCGTTTGATAAAATATGCCTTCTTTACGGTATTCTCTTTAACCCTGCAACTAATTTCTATGTCTATTTTGATAAACTATCCAATCCAGGCTTGTGCAATTCCTTACCTACCGATGAAATATAAGGTGCGCTGAATTTTCGCCTTTCTAAATATAAACTTAGGAAGTACTACTCTGTCATAATTGTGCACGAGTGTTATAGTTAATAATGTTGGTGTTGTTGTTGTTGTTGTGTATCTATCCATGCTTGTTGTAAATTTCTTGGTGTTGTTAGTTTTATGCATTTTTGTGATTGCTGTAAATTGCACCTCCTGCTGAAATCTATTCCTTACTTCTTTCCAAACGGTGCCTGGAAACAAAAAGGCCACCTATTTGCCTAACTAGTATTTAGTTTCTCTATGAGCCTGTTTTCTGTATTGCTTGCTTTGTGGTGCTCAATAAAACCACCAATTGTGTTCCCACTGAATTGAAATAAAGCTCCTCTTTTGTCAAGTCTGCAAGAGACAGCCAAAATTATCTTCATCATCATAGGAGTATGACAATCAGTTTAAGAGTTTAAACTAATGACTTAAATCCGTCGCATGTCAGCTTATCATTTATAATAACTTATATTTTCTGCACGCTTAATACATGTGCTTAAATTTAGTCGCGTTCACATTCTTTGTCTTTGAAATGTTGTGTGCCAAAAATTGCGAGGATTAAAAAAAATCAATGTAATTTCTCTCAATTACGTTAGATTGACAGCAATGAGACGATTGACCCCTCGCATGCAATTTTTATTGTTTACTTTGCTGCTTTGGAATCTCTATAAATAAAAATTAAAACCTTCCTTCTCCCTGGTATGTCGTGGTAGCGAAGCAGGAAGTTTGATTTAAATTTATGGTTATGGAGCTCTGCAATCTTATTGCCACCAAACGCGTTTAGAAACGTCAATTATAAGTACATCAAAACTTACTGCTTGACTGCTTGTTTCCTTAGTATATGTATATCACTATCAATTAAAGCAAACATAGGAAAGTTAATTTATACTATCGAAAATGCAGGTATTACGGAAGTGGGATTTACAAACCTAAGCCTCAAAAATCCACTTTGACATCACTCTATAAACCACAGAATATATAAATATATAAACACAAATTATAAGACTCTCTCTATCAGTTGAACTTTTTTATTAGAATCCGCGTAACAAGTCCATAATCCCACCCTGACCTAAAAGATGATAGAAGATTGAACTTGAGCGGTGGTTGCTGTCGGTGAGGGCAATGTTGACACGTAGGTTCGCGCAGTGATCGAGAAACGTCAAGATCATTCTTTTCATAGCACCTACCTATCTTACCTCCTTCGCAAGTACAGCCTTGTGGTCTAGATATACTTAAAAAAGCGTACAACGCCCTCTGTGATCAAAATAAAAAAAGCCTTTATGATTTGTTGGCGCTGCCATGTTCCTCCATCGCGTCAAAGATGTTCGCTGTGCGCGTGCGTAGTGTTTTTACTCGACTATGCGCAAGAGATGTGCCTCCACGATGCACACGAGTAGCTGATACTGACTGTATAAATAAAGACTGCTCCACTATCACTAGTGTATAGTAATTTTTATGATTTTGTTTTTTTTTCACTAACATACTCGTAGCCTAATATTGCTTTTCTAAAAAAATGAGTCTCGTTACTCGACTAAATAAATAAATGTTGTTATCTGCCGTCATACGGAAAAAAGAAAGAAAGGAAAGGATTGAAGACAAATGGCACGTGCGTCTTTTTTCCGTATGACGGCAGTTATATTTACCTAATGTAAAGTAAAGAGGATACTTAAACTACTGAATAGCCTGAAGCTCCCTTATTTTTATAAAGCCGTAGTATACGAGTTAATAAACTCTTACATTGTCATACATTTTTTTTATGTAACCTTTTTGTTTTTCCTTTTTGTACAATAAAGAGTATAAACAAACAAACAAACATAACATTATTCTGATGTTGTCTATAAAACAGAAACGAAAGGACCGACAATGCTCGTCACAAACGTAACAAGGCATCATAAAAAATTTCATTGTGCGCGTACGCATTACGCGGCGATTTCACGGCGATTTGGCGGCAATAGCAGTTGCCATTAATGTCAGCTAGTTGATTGTTCGGAAAACAGTTGTTAACGACAGTTAGTACGGTTAACGAATGTTGTATATAAAGAAAAAAAAAACCGACCAAGAGCGTGTCAGACACGCCCAAGCCCAAGATAGGGTTCCGTAGCCATTACGAAATAATTAAGTAATATTTTTCTAAGGATTTCCAAGTTTAGGTATATTTTATATCTTAGGCTGCTATTTACTCTTAAACTACTAATAATTCTCAAATAATCTTAGCCGTAATATTTTTTCTTGCAAACTTGATATACTAATATACTTAATAACTACCATCCTGATTATTTCAATTTTTTCCACCCGACAGTTTAGATTTTAGAGGGGGGGGACGCTCGATTTTAATGAAAATTTGCAATTTAAAGTTGAATATTCCACTTGTCTCGTCTCTATTATTTACTACCTTATTTCATAAAAATAGTAGATTGTACAACAAGAGCATAAAGCAGGCCATTTTACCCAAGACGTTCATATAGTGGATAGACACGTCGAGGGGAAAATGGGTTTAATGCTCGAGTTTTACGCTCTGCTTTTTACTTAGATTGCGAGGAAATAAAATAGTTATATCAATGGAATCAATAATAATTTTCACTTTCTATGTACCTTTTATTTTTTCATATTATTATTTTTATATTAGTTTTATTGATTGATTTGATTGATTTTTAGTTTTTATATAAATTATTCAAAAAATATGTAGAAACGGTTTTGTTGGTGGCTGTTGAAGTGTTGACACCTGATTACCTTGGTCTTAGAAGAAGATTTTACAAGTCATTTTATGTCACCTAGATCCAGCATAAGCACCACCCTTACGAGCATGAGAAGTGAAAAGTATTTTTTAGTAATTTTTATTACAAATACTTACGTCTTTTACGTGATTCCATTGCTCAGCACAAGTATCTCAATACCCTGAATGGCATTAGATCTAGGGCCCTTACTTGTAAACTAAACTCTTGTATGTATTGTCTAATGTTCCTAGTTACTGTAGTATTCATACATAATCCATACATATAGTGCTCGTTTTCCTTTCACGCATCGTTAGATCTCGATACAATTGTTTTCACTTTTCGTTCTTCAAATAACTGTTTTTAAGTGACGATTTCATGCTAACTTATACGAGGTGTCTTAAAATTGTCCGAGAATATACCTAACAGCCGGTTTTCACCGGAACTTTTGATTGAAAAGTTGTAACGCCTTTTACGCGGTACACATTGAACGTCGCTCAATGGGAAATATCTGTAAATGACAGTACTGTTTAGGCATTTTAAAAGCTTTTTAGCAATGTATGTTTAATGTATACGTATGTATGTGCGGGTCAAATCTTGCAAGTTAAATTTGACCCACTTCTAGTAGTCGGATTGTCTTAAAATTTGGTATACTTACGTAAATGCGTGACAATACAATAATCTGGTAGTGACATCCTGATAGTCCAGCCAGGATCGTCTCCGCAGGACGGAACTCTTCAACGGTTAATGGCATCGACTTGAAATTTGGTACAGGCAACAAAAAGTACAGTCAGCAAAAAGCTTGTATTAAAAATGAAAATTTTACCAAAAACTTACTTAAGATGCGCTTAATTATTTTTTCAGAATAAGGTAATTTTTGGTTTTCCTTACTCAGAATCACGAGCAGTATTGATTTAGATGAAGAAAAAAGTATCCTTATTTTTTCATACAGTTTAAGGGTCGTTATGAAATTGACACTTCAAAATTTTATGGAATATTGGGGACATTTTTTTCTTCGTCAAAAATCAATAGTGCTCATGATTCTGAAAGAAATCAGAAGTACTTAATTCTGAAAAAAAAAAATGCGTCATTTAAAGTAAAAATGCCCATTTACTAGGCGAGTTCAGTCGAATTAACCCGGTTGGATTATTAGGTGGTTAACTTTTCAAATATTCTAGATTCATTTACGAACTAGATTTTATCATTTGTTTTTTTTTCGAAAATGGACTTATATTCTTGTATAGGTTTACTTAAGGGCATTGAAACTACGCAATTTAAAAAAAATTGCACTGTGATGTTACGCAAAGCAATGTTAATGACTGCATGTAACAAGAATTAAGATTTTAGATTTAAGACATTGAACGCCCTTCGGTAGCATTTAAGAATAGGTACACTTGTGATGAAATGTACCTAGTTCGCCATCTCAATGAAACTACACGTACATGTAATCTTTTAAGGGAATTTAAGCTTAAAGTAGGCACCAGCCTTTGTCACCTTATGTTACTGAAATGAAAAACAAAAATTTTTTTTTCGAGTAATTAGGTACGTTCTGTATCTATCCACCTTAAATGATATCTAATGCAACCAGGATGTGTTACATTCTAGAAATATTAAGTTAGTGCTTACGGGTAGTTTAACATCTTGATGCCCACTGACATTACTTTGAAGTTACGACAGCGCTACAGGTAGCGACAGCAGAGAAAGCTATAACAAAATTCGCACATAAATTCGCAAAAATTTAGACGTATGGGCCAAGGCTTGAACCCACGACCCACAGTTTAAGAGGCCACAGGTCAAACCACTAGCCTACCACGGCTTTCAAAACATATAGACATGTACCTTTCGTAGCGTCATAATTTCGTAGCAAATATATCGTAATGTAATTATAACTGTGAATCATTAACCACTGAGAAAACATATACTTTAAAAGACCTTTATAATCGTAAGAAACAATGTCACTTCACTCACCTTGGGCTGGTTTCCGTTTCTATTTCTCATAAAAGGTAAGAGCAGCAAAAAAATTTATAGCCCCCATAATCGCCGCTGCTGGCCGTACTGTCCGCAAGCTTTCTCCCAAACATCCGGCTGACCAGAATCGTGACATACGAATATTGTTTACCTGTTTCGACATTCTTTGAGTAATAGAGACATGGCGTATCGTTTCGATGCGATTTCAATCATGTCGATACTAAGATTATATTAATTATACCCAGCGGAAAAAATTTGGCCCATTCTACATACAGAATAAATAACCTGTTGCTGCATACATTTGAGGGCCGGATTTTTTGCCGCTCAGTATACTACAAGGTCATTGACACTATCTTCGAAGTTTAAACTGGATCGTTAAAAAATAGTTTAGTTTATTTAATAATATCTTCAAATAAACTAAGTGTAACCTACCTACCTACGGTTCAAAAAACTCGTTGCGAAAATCAAAATTTCAGACATTTATGGAAGCAGATTAATAATGGCTACTGACTACTGACTACTTAGAACCTTTCCTGGAATGATACCAATATAGTGCAAAACTGCAGATTTAAATCGATTCAGTAGTTTTTTAGAAAATTGACTACAGTCATGTGTCCACGCCTTTAACTTTTATGCCTCCGCCTACACTCATAGGAGCGCGTTTGTGGATGTGTGAAAAAAGTTGCAAAGTACAAAGGCATAGGCATATAAAGCATAGATTAGGTTAGGTAGGTAGGTAGGCCTTCGCTTTGTACTTTGCATTTTTATTCCCTTTTTGATGATAAGAAGTAAAAAACAAACCAAAACCAATCTTATCCGATTCGCTATGAATAAAAAACTTCGTTGATCTTTAATCCGTTATGCGTGAAGTTAATATCGTCATTTAGCAGTTATTAATTTCGTGTATTGTATACTTGTAGCAAAAACTACAGGTATTTTCAGAACAAAGTATTGCAAAAATATTAGCTAAACGATTGTAAATGAGCAGCCTGTTGAAATCCAAAAAACGCTGTATTTATTGCATAATATATTACATACTTTAGAAGGCACATAATTTATTGCAAATACTGTAAACTATTGAAGAAACTGCGCAACGTTTGCATTGTTTGGTTAGAAGTTGCGTTTGTGACATGTTGGTAACGCTACTGTGAAGGTCTATGAATATTTAATTCATTTTTAAAAGCTACTGTAGTCTAGTAATTTGACTCAAGCAGAGTGTTGTGGGTCCCGGTCTCATCTCACACCTCTGAGTTCATCTGATATATATTTTGTCATTTCATTTTACACTAACTAGTTTACACTTATATAATATACAGCATTAATATCTGCCACAGCGGAGCGTGCAAAAATATCTGACACGTCCTTCTGCCCTAGAAAGAGTCGTATCAGATATTTATGCACGCTTGTTGTGTCAGATATTTGTTCTGGTGACTGTACTCCTTTGCGACCACGTGTACAAGATAGGTAGGTAGCTACACACAGACGCACATCTGTTTTCACGCATACAACTTAATTTTTTCCACTTTCACAGAATGCTTATCGAATCACATTTCATTCTAGAACGTGTCAGACCCATTTGTGTATCAAAATAGGATAAACTGACTTCACAAATCATATTCGACTCCTGGACAGGGAACCTGTTAAGGTAGTCAACGAGGAATGTCCAACATATTGTGTTGTACGGTGAGGTACGGTCCAGAGAAATCGGTCTAATAGAAACTGCGTTGAGTAACCGAGGTGACATTAAGATTACGCGTAGAGGTATCACGTAGAGTTATACCATCTTTACAATCACCGTAATTTGCTACTAAGTAGGAGTTTCCCGTTGCGACGTGCTTTGACGTACTATAGACTAGTACAGCGAAGTCAATTAGTATTAAAACGCTGAGTTGTGTAAAGGAAGTAATTACAATTTTTTTACATTTATAATTAAAGTTTATGAGTACCACAGCACAGCAGCAGTTGCAGCGGTTGAAAAATTATAGTGATCTTGTTTTAAAATTAAAATTATAAATAAAAGTTGTAGGTTTAGTCGTAATAATATTGCAAACATTTAAACCGACCTATTTCTATTTAGAATCCTGTATTTCTATAATTCCAAGTTTCTGACCTACTCCTAAATGCCTTTTTACTATAATGAGTATGTGGTGAAGAGTAAAGCAAATGCATTTTGTCCAATAAACAATTATTTATTAATTTATAAAAAAAACTATTGGGGTCATGCTATTGTCTTCATTGATTTGCATGTTAAGTTTGTACATGCTATAAAGTACTTAATAGTTTCTAAGTACTTACTTTCGTGTATATTTTTAAATTCATTAAACGTTACTTCTTTCATACCACGTGTGTATTATTAATGTCAATAAAAAAACCTTGCACGCACAAATCACGGACAATTATTTCTGAGGTATTATTTATTTAAATATCCTTTTGTTTTACCATTCGTTGCTACCCAACTTCTATGCTCTTAATTCTATCTATGTCTTAGCTAAGAAAACATTGATCCTAGATGGCCTCGCCTTGTAGGCTGAGAGAAATCTAGGTCAATAAACCTTAGAGCTACGGCCGTATCCTGAACTAGTCACGGACATTCTAGCATTAGAACACAAAAGCGCTATTTATAGCTTTTAATTGAAGACCTGACAGTTGACGTGTAATTTAGGGCACAGTTTTATACCAATGGATATTATATAGTCCTCTTTGATTACCCTTGGAAGATATTTCGCGTTTTTAATTGATTTTAAGAGGCTGTTTTAATTTATGATAATGTTCAAGCGAGTTGCCAACACTCTGAAAGGCCTTATTGTACAAATTCATATAATTAAAAAAGGTGTCATTGTTTCCTTTTTAGAAACAGTAAGGACCTAAAAAATATAGCGTTACCATACCGAAGGCCTTATTGTCCAGCACTCTTGGAATCGTTATGGGTTCCACTACTTCATTCCATCACATGGTGTAGGATGAGGGCAGAAAGTGATGGCGAATGTGATCACGACGGTCAGAGCGTTAGACATCATCATCATCAACATCAGCAGCCTACAGCAGTCCACTGCTGGACATAGGCCTCTTTCATGGCGCGCCACAACACTCTGTCTTCAGCCCCTCGCATCCATCCGCCGTCAGCGACCCTCTTAAGGTCGTCCATCCACCGTGCCTCAGGACGCTCTACTCTACGTTTTCCCGTCCGTGGTCTCCATTCGAAGACTCGTCTGCTCCACCATTCGTCGGTCCTGCGACAGACGTGGCCAGCCCAACGCCACTTCAGCGAACTAATTCTTTGAGCAACGTCGGTGACTTTCGTTCTTTCGTTGTTTCACACTTGGAATCATAATCGTTTTCACCACTTCTTTCTGTCATATGGTAAAAGACGAGGGTAAAAAGAGACGGTGAACGTGATCGCGAACGTTACCGTATTTGACAATTAGGCTTCTGGATATACTTACTTTTTTCGACGACATGTGACTCAAATTCCATGACATTGGTATTAGTCACTAAGACGTCATGAAAATCTGTGAACGGATATCCTTATCAATTGGAAAGGCGAAAGTTTGTGTTTGCTCCACTTTTATTGCTAACAGACGCTCAGGTTTCTTCAAATTATTTTATCGAGTCCTCCTAATTGAATACCTGTACAGCATGTTTGAAAATGTATCCGGAATATTTAGGCAGGTGGTTGGCTTATAGGGGCTGTTTCACCACCACACATGATGCCGTCTCTGTCTATTCGAACAAAACAAACAGAGACGGCATCACATTTATCCGTCAAATAAATTTAGTCAATGGATGGTGAAATAGGGGGTAAGTCTTAGTTTTATACCGAGTGGGGACCTATTTAGTATTACGTATGTCTTGTCTTTGTTCTCTTGTATGTTAATTGTGATGTTTTTATGGCGTTAAATAAATGTATTTTCTTTCCTTCTTTCTTTACTATTAATCTCTGTAAATGTTTTTCAGGATTTTAGCACCACGTCAAAGGCGTGATTACATTTTGAATAAAAAATCCGATCGAAAACCTTTACAGGGGTGTTCAGTCTTAATATGTAACTGAACTATCTTGTCCCTGTTTCTCAAAGCTTAGAAGTCTAATAATATTAGTGATTTGTTTCGTAAATTGAATGAGAAAATAAAACTAATCACTGACCATATACTTTGAGAAACTGGGCCCTGCCGTCATATCATTGCAGATCATAATAATGCACTCGAAAAACACTTCTCCTTTCTAGCTAATAGTATTAAACAGCTCTCATTTTCAATACGGAATCTTGTCTTTTCAGAATTGGCGCAACCGACTTGCGTGCTGGAGTCCGACTTCGGGTTCAAGATCAACTGCGCTTTCAAGAAGTCGGGGCTATTCAGAGTGAGAAACTTGGAGGACTCAAGGCACATGCTAGTATAGGTAAGAACTTCACTGTATTCTATGATAATAAAAAAATCTTTATTTACTGAAAATGGATTACAGTAGGTTGGTATTACAAACTTCGGATAGACCTCCACAGTCTGCTTAAAGTAGCATGCAAATGTTATATTTATATTACTATTATCACAAGATTAAGTTATACTTTTTTATTATCTTTAATACCTTTGTGCTACCGGTATTGTTTTGGTATTAGCTGTTTTATTTTAATTATTTACTGGGGCATCAACAGCTACTACATTACAATAATTAGTAAACAGAAAGTAACAATGTGAAATACAGTAGGAATCATACTTCAATTAAAACTAACAAGACAATAAATATGTTATCTACCACAAATATGATCTTATAAAGTGTGTGTGTGTTGAACATAATAACTTTGGACTATGAACATGAATTGATACACTTTTTAAAAAAACGATCTACTCAACTAACCAAGTAAGTACATTTTCTTGAAATTGACATAAATGAACAAATGAAAACGACTACTTACGCGGATATCTTTTTTAATTAATTCAGACAAATGAGATCTTATTCTTTTTCTTCTCATTTAAATCTTTAGGAAAACGAAGAAAACCGACGATTCCCGAGTGACATTAAAATTCTAGTTGTGTACTGTACCTAGGTACAGTCAGCGTCATATAGTACATAGCAGTTAAGATCACCAAATACTTGGAAATGGTCCATTTTCAGTCTCATGGTGCCAAATGTACATGTCATTGCGTTTTAAAGTAAAAAAAAACTTTTATAATGTTATTATACTGGAAAATTCAAGCCATATTTAAAAAGAAATCCGTTAAATCCGGAATTGTGACAGTATAAATAAAACATGCGAAAAAAGCCGCCAGGCTCCAAATGAAAGAGATAAACGATCACTGACAAGTTGGTACTCTTCTCGGTGATTTTGAAAACTAAAAGTTCGAATCTTATGACGTGTTAATTTATTTCACACTCAACCCGAGATTAAGCCTTATTATATTTGAAATAAAGCTTAGTTTTCTAGCGTGTCCCATACTTTTGAATATTTTGGCTCCTAGGTACGCTACCAGTGGGTGTGGAAATTACGATACTTAATATCGGCTTGAATGAGTATGCTCCAGTAAATTTGTACACGATGAGCGGCCTGAGCAATTTGATCACTTTGATTGGGTCAATGTTAATGACTATTTGGATGTTTTCAAGTATCAGGTGATCTTGATTGCTACGTACTTTATGACGCTGACCCTACTCAATGGGGTGTCAAACAAAGATTTACTCAAGTTTATAGCTTTGTATAAGTATTATATCGGTCGTGACCTCAGTAAATAAACACATAAACCTACACTATACAATACGTGGTCAATGTCGCATCACAATTACACTCGAAAGTAGAACCCGGTGCCAATGCATATTTGATCACCTTTCTACGCCGTTGATGCACAAATCCAAACCTTACCCGAGCAGTTATAGACGCCGTAGTAGATTGTAGCCGTAAGCGATTTGCAGTAAAAGAAGTTATTGTTACTAGGAAGTATCTATAGGCTCATTGACATTGACGGTTGAGTGCAATGCTATGGTTTTTGTGGTTTTCGCAAATGTGCCAAGAAACTAAAAGGTATATAGGTAGTGCCATCAGTGTTGAGATCACGCACGCACACAAGAATAAGTCATGTAATGACACCGGGACATTGACATTCACTCATTCATTTCATTCATTCTCCTTTTATGCAACCAGTTCTTCATTCAGCTCGGTGTGTAATCATTCAGTTCAATTTTATTCTCGTAGCACTACCTATACAAATAAATGAAATAAATTAATTTATTTTTTATTATAGCGGAGCATGCAAATTTTTTTGACACGTCCTACCGGCCTTAGAAATACAGTCGTATCAGATATTAATGCACGCTTTGTTGTGTCAGATATTGGTGCTGGTGACTGTACAAAGGTAAGAGAGTATTTGGAAGATACTGAGGTACAATCGACGTTCAAAGAATATTTACGCTTTAGAACCTCGTCACTGTATTCTGAAAGCTCAAATATGAAGCGTCAGCGACAAGGTTATCATTATCAGCGAAAAGTCTGATTTTTTTAAAAGTTTAATACTTAACTATTATCAAACCAGTTCCGCTCTGGCAATGACTTTGAGAACAACCTCTAGATGAAAAAATACTAAAAATATAAAACATTCCACTCAAATCAACCTAAATAACTAAAGAAAAATAATCTGCATTGTTGTATAACTTTATCCGAATAATTATTTTGAGACTTCACTGTTTATGAATTAGTCATACTAAGCTGGCTGTATATAATTTAGTCATAATACACGCACGTTAGTACATAATTAATTATCTGTATCAAGGCCGTAGGCGCAGCATCTTTTGAAAGTAAATTTCCTCTCATTATTGATATAACAGCCGAGTTTCTAGCACGTAAAGTTACTCAAGGAGAAAATTAATAACTACTAATAATAAAAGGCGATTCGTATCGCTGTGCAAGTGTCCGGTGTTCCATTTTATTATTTACAGTTTTATTTTCTTGCATATGCTGCTCTTATTAACGTAAGAAGCACTTTCCTTGAAAACAGCAATTCATCCGGAAAAAATAGAGTAGTATTTGAGTACAGTTACCTGTATTAATATCTGCAGCGTGCAAATATATCTGACACGTCCTATCGACCAAGGATAGAGTCGAGTCGTATCAGATATTTTTGCACGCGCTTTGCCAGATATTGGCGTTGGTGAATTATAATTAGTATCCATATTTAAATTAATTTCATCATAAACCGATTATTTTTAATAATAAAAATAATCGTCATTATCATCAGCCGGAAGACGTCCACTGCTGAACAAAGACCTCCCCATTAGAACGGCAATGAGCGACAACTTGCCACTTGCGTCCACCAATTCTCACGATGTCGTCGGTCCACCTAGTGGGAGGCCTGCCAACTTTTCGTCCCGGTTCGCGGTTGCCACTCATGAACTTTTCTCCCCCGACGGTTATCTGTTCTTCGAGCGATGTGGCCCACCCATTGCCACTTCAACTTGCATATTTTTACATCTAGGACGGTGACTTTAGTTCTTCAACAAATTTTAGATTTTTACCTATTATTAATAATATCCTTTATTAAATGCCCTCTCTCTCAATTTCCAGGGTTTAGCTTAGGAGACGAGCTCGGCTTTGAGCAGTCTCTCACCAATTGGACCCGAGTCGGCGGCGGTCAGTCAGCGTGAAGAATGGGGCACCACTCAACGTCATAGCTGATGCAAGCAGACCGGCTGGCAAACAGGAGGTACGTAATTTTGAACAAAACACTACCGTAAGACTCACTCATAATATTATGTAAAACAAACTCGGACCACGTTTCAAACGAACGTTTAATAAACTCGAGTTGAGACGTGAGTTATCCAGGTTTATTATACTATGAGGTACATAATCTTTAAAATCACTTTCCTTTACATTTTCTATCGCATTTATTATGGCGAGTGCTCTCAAGAGCTGTTTCACCTTATATACCAGCTGTTGAG
>NC_133491.1:14148396-14171994 GCF_025370935.1 Choristoneura fumiferana
AAGAAGTTATGTAGGAAGGTTGGTAGGGAGCCATAAATGAGAAACCTTCATGTCTCAATTTCGTGACATTAACGCATACATTTCCGAGCATGTTTGAGAAAATGTTTTTTTTTTTTATAAACGCTTATATGTATGTTAACAAAATCTATCTAAAGAAGATAGGGAGGCCATTTTGTTTTGCAAATCGTCACGGTATAGACTAGCCGCCTTGCAGTCAAAATTCCATGGTGCAAGCACAGGTAATGAACAGTTTTATTAAGCCGTAAACATAACAGCGGCTCAGAATGATCTTAAGCGTAAAAAGTGTACTCCCGTTTACAATGTAAAATGAAGTGGACGGTTTATGAGCGGCGGATGTATTAGTGGCCGTAATAAAATAACCGGCTCATACATTGTGCGTACAAAGTTGGTACATACCTACTGGCAAAATAAGTAGAAATTATCAGAGTACGTCTACTTCGTTAGAGTACGGTGCGTACAGCAGTGGTCAAGCCACTGTATGTAGGACTGTACTTGGCTGAGCGGAATGATAGGGTGAATGACAGATGTGGATTGTGGAAGAATGGGAGAGAGAGTGAATGGAGAAAAAATGAGTGAATGATGAAAAAAAAATTAAGAGGGCGGACATGAGAAGGTGTCTTTGTGTAAATATTCTAGTTTTTGAGAAATACAGTGCTTGAAGTCAACAAAATCTCTTTTAATGGTTACCCGAGCCTACATACATTTTTGACAGGTTATCCTGAGAGCGAGAACTGCATTTAGGTACTATTTTTCGCTTCCACTGTCAACCGTCTATGGACTAAGTATCTGGCCTGGCCAGGAATTTTTGAAATAATCGAATTGCGTCCTCACTAATAAGTAGGTAAGTAAATTTAAAGAGGTGAGAGTAGTCACAAGCGTTAATTTGAGACTCATTTGGTCAAAAAATCCTTTGAATCTCCATACAAAAACGACAGATATTTGAACTTAAGTGGGTCCCAAATTAACGATCGTGACCGTACATGATGTGAAGTGTAAATACAGTATTACAACCATTTATAATTAATAAGATTTACACAACTCCGCTACCGACGAAGCAATAAATCGTTTGTCACCTCCACTCTGCGTTGTAGTTGAACGCACAATGTTGCCAGATTAAAGTCAAACATAGTGCGCGCCAATAAAGAGTAACAATGTTGTATTCTGCAAAAGACGTTTTCTAAGAAACTACGTTTATTTAAGCCCGTGGCACATTGGTCTAGATTTCTAGAGAGTGCCCAGGATTTTCCTTCAGGATGACGTGCAAGGAGTGTTAGATTATTTAAGCCCGACGCGATATGGAGCTCGGTGCGGCGGGATTTGTTAAAATAAATTAGGTTCGTAGATTCAGCTGGCAACACTGAAAATATCGTGAGAGCGCATCGTTCACGCGGGTATCTAGGTAGCTCTAATTATGTCAGAAAATAGCAGAACTTTCTGTCTTAAGGTGCGTCGTCTTCCATACAAACTTTGGTACATCAATATTTCTTCCACAGACGTTATTTCGACGCGATTTTTGAGGATAGTTAGTTATGGGCATATTGTGGTCGCAAATCACAAAATGGAGAGGATCTATAATACCTAAATTTCAGTATGATGCAGTAAATTTTGATCCATTTTACTGTGGTGTGAGTAGGTAATGTCAAATATAATCCTGTTGTAAAAAGGTATTGACTATTTCGGGCGGTCACGTGACCACCTAGTTTGGCTCAGTGGTACCAATTCTTAGAAGTATGTAGTAAGAGAAGGAGTTCGAAACTCGATAACGCATAATGATTCTTTTTCTTTTTTTTTTTAGTTTTTATGTTTATTTACAAAGAATAAGTAATAGCATTTCGATAAAGTGCAATTAATCATGAAATTCAGTATTTTTAAGTCAGGTCAAACCAAAGAAAGTAATGTTTTCTTGAGGTCATCAATCTACTCTTTTTATCAAATAGCTGGAAAACTAGCATGCGGGTCACCTAATGGTAAGTGATCACCGCCGCCCTTGGTCACCTACAGCATTATTAGGACTGCGGGTGCGTTGCCGGCCTAAAAGGGAGGAGGGGGGGGGGCTAAATTGGGCGGTATGGGCAGGATAAAAGGGGGGAGGGGAGTTGGGCAAAGGTACTATTTCACGCCGGTATTCAGATGGAGGTTGGTACTACTCCGGTCGAGCCGGCCCATTTGTACTGCAGTCAGCAAGTGGTTACAGTAAGGCTCTACCACATGAAAACTTGCTTGAACAACTAGATGCCTTCAAGAATGTTCTATACTTATTATTAATTAATAAAAAGCTTTTAAAATAATGGCGTATCGCAACAAAAGCGTAGTGTAATTTGTTTGTTACAATTTCACTTAGCGGGTCAAAATTTGAATGGTTTGGCTGTATGTAAGTAAAAACCGGGTGTTAGGATAAAATACCTAGCCTAGCGTTATTTACTTTCATTGGCAGTCCTGAACTTAGATAAACTTTCATAGTTCTCGGGCAAAATATCACACGTGTTGTAAAATGTAACTAAATATTTTGCATACATTTTGCGTAGACGCTAGCGCCATGCCGCGGTCATATAAGTAATATATTTTTTGGAATTCCTTGGTACCCTATCAAAAAAAACCGGCCAAATGCGAGTCATTTGGTGTATAGGAGCCCCCTTTAAATAATTATTTTATTCTGTTTTTAGTATTTGTAATACATAATCTGTGAAAATTTCAAGTGTCTGACTATTACGACTCGAGATAGAGCCCTGTAACAGTCGGAACCCTGCACTGCTTTCGTGAGGAAACCTGCACAAACCTGCAAATCAATGGTGCGTGTGAAGTGAAGTTCCCAATCCGCACTGGGCCCGCGTGGGAACTATGGCCCAAGCCCTCTTGTTCTGAGAGGAGGCTGGGATGTAACAGATGGACGGACAGACAGACAGCGGAGTCTCACTAATAGGGTTCCGTTGGCACGTTCCCTAAAAAATTTGTACAAAAAAGAAAAAAGTTGCTAAAAAGACACTATCAACGAAACCATTAGGTTATATCGGTTGTAAAATTCGTCTAGCAGTCATAACAAAATAGGCTGAATGAAAGACGTTTTAAAAAAACTTAGAATGAAGTACTGGCTGGTTAGATAATTAAAAATATAATGTCATGGAATTGTCATCCAGACTACACCACTAGTCACATTTATTTGTATGTCAGTAATTTTTATATTTATTGTCGTCTTCAGTTCAATAATTTTAATGTAGAAGAATCGCGCTGTCATCGTTCATCCACAATTACCTCACATATTTCGTTTGCTAGATTTTTTTTATCGTACTACGGTAAACCTAGAAGACACTGGCAAAATTGTCCTCCAATGGACAGAGCCATAGTTTTCCAAAAAACAAACAAGTTTATTGTCTGGAGGAAGGAAATATCTAAGGCGCTAAAAGGACTACAATATGATCCTTACAGCATAGATATGCTGTGAAATCTGACACAGGTATAGTCGCAACACATTTTTTAATACTATAAAATTGAGTGTTTTTTTTACTAAAAGTGTACCTACGCTTTGTATGATTTTTATAATACCGGTAAACCATGATCATAGCAATTAATATTATAGGTATAGGATTTTCGGATGAAGTGTGTATTTTTTTATAACAAGCTTTTTACAAGCTTTTATTTAGTTTCACCTGTCCCGTTGTCTGTCTATCTGTCTGTCTGTCTGTAGTCAAATCTTGCAAGTATAATTTGACCAACTTCCAGTAGACAGATTGACTTGAAATTTGGAATGATTATGTAAATTGAGTGACAATACAATAATCTGGTAGTGGCATCCTGGTAGTCCGGCTAGCATCGTCTCCGCAGGACGGAACTCTTCAACAGTTAATGGCATCGACTTGAAATTTAGTACCTATAAAATATATAATCCTAATAATAAATAAATTTGAAAGTTTGTAAGTGAGTGAGTTTGTGAGTGAGTGAGTTTGTGAGTGAGTATGTTTGTTACTTCTTCACGCTGAAACGGCTACGCAGATTTGGATGAAATTTGGTAAAAAAATAGTTTATAACCTGGATAAAAACAACTTGGATATTGAATACTTTTTATCCCGATATTCCCACGGGATAGGAATAAAATCTCGAATTAATAACCGCTAGGCTTAGAGACATGAAATTTGGTATGTACATAGCTGGACATTTGGAATAACACATAGGCTCCTTTTATCCTGATATTCTTACGGGATAGGGATAAAATCTCGAAATAACAACCGCTAGGCTTAGAGTCATGAAATTTGGTATGTAGGTAGTTGAACGTCTGGAATAAAACATAGGTGACTTTTTGACCCGATATTCCCACGGGATACCTAGGGATAAAATCTTGAAATAACAACCGCTGGGCTTTGAGCCATGAAATTTAGTATGTAGGTAGCTGGACCTCTGGAATAACACATAGGCTACTTTTTATTCCGATATTCCCAGGGGATAGGGATAAAATCTTGAAATAACAACAGCTGGGTTTAAAGTCATGAAATTTGGTATATAGGTAGTTGGATGTCTGAAATAACACATAGGCAACTTTTTGAATCGATATTCCCACGGGATACCTAGGGATAAAATCTTGAAATAACAACCGCTGGGCTTAGAGCCATGAAATTTAGTGTGTAGGTAGCTGAACCTCTGAAATAACACATAGGCTACTATTTATTCCGATATTCCCACGGGATAGGGATAAAATCTCGAAATAATAACCGCTGGGCTTATTCATGAAATGTGGTATGTAGGTAACTGGACATCTGGAATAACACTTAAGTGACTTTTTGACCCGATATTCTTACGGGATAACTAGGGATAAAATCTCGAAATAACAACCACTGGGCTTAGAGCCATGAAATTCGGTATGTAGGTAGCTGGACCTCTGGAATAACACATAGGCTACTTTTTATTCCGATATTCCCACGGGATAGGGATAAAATCTCGAAATAACAACCGCTGGGCTTAGAGGCATGAAATTTGGTATGTAGGTAGCCGGACGTCTGGAATAACACATACGCTACTTCTTATCCCGATATTTTCACGGGATAGTTTTGTAACTAAGGGACCCCATACATCCGTGTATTATTGTTATTATTATTTTGTAATTTTTTCTTTAATTGTATACTTACGTAGTTTTTAAGTATTTTATTTGTACTTATTTTATTTTGAAAAAATGACTTTCTGCCAAGCTTCTTGCGGCGCATTCTTCTTGGCAATGATGGTCTTTCCGAAAGTGCTGGTATTTAAATAAATGACGTGTAAAAGTGCTCATTGCGGCCTATTTACGGAATAAATGATATGAATTTGAATTTGGATAGGGAAATTTTTTGAAATTTTAGCACTGGGTTTAGAGTCTTGAATTTTGTACAGTTATTCACAACACAACCTCAATGAAGACCACGATATAAATTTTGGAAATTTCCAGGGGAATTTTGGAAATCCCGAAAATTTCAATTGCAACTACCAGACCGAATAGTTTACGCGTGCGAAGCGTGGTAATGAAATTACATTGGCCCGGTCACAGTTGTCTCCGCATGATGTAACTCTTCAACATTTAGTGGTATCGACTTGAAACGTGATACGGAGACGTACCTAGTTTGGATGACAATGTAAGTAGGTTCAGTCAACGAAACAAAATGTGCAGTCAGCAAACAAAATACAGAAACTTATTATATTTTGTATACCTATTGGTATTGATTCCAGCCAGTAGCTAGTTATAGGTGGTGCGCTGTCTGTCATCGAATCACACACACACACACACACACACACACATTCAGTCAGTATTTTTCATTTATTCTTTCGCAAGCTTTATTTAACTTGCAATGTATGTATGTATAATATGTGTATGTATGTGCGGTTCAAACCTTGCAAGTTGAATTTGACCCACTTTCAGTAGGATAGACTTGAAAGTCGGCATACTTACTTAGTAAATTAATCTTGTGACAGTACAATTATTTGGTAGTGTCACCCGAGTGGTCCAGCCACCAGCCTGACGTCTCGATCGTCAGGACGGAACTCCTCAACGGTAAATGGCATCGACTTGAAATTTGGTACAAAAATGTACTAATTTTGATGTCAATGCAAGTACAGTCAACAAAAACTTCAGTCAGCAAAAATCTTTTATTAAAAAGTAAAATACAATAAATGATGATGATAACGATGATAATGATGATGATCATGATGATGTGATAATGATGATGATGACGACGACTACAACGATGATGATGATGATGAGATGAAGATGGTCACGACGATGATGATTTTCTTTTATTCGAATGGATGGCAAACGAGCAAGTGGGTCTCTTGATGGTAAGACTCAGTAAGAGATCACCACCGCTCATAAACATCTGCAACACCAGGGGTATTGCAGATGATGGTGATGATGTGATGTTTATGATGATGTGATGTTTATGATGACGATGATGATGATGATGAGTCGCGGGCAACAGCTAGTTATTTGATAAGAGCTTTTTATTCCTGCATAACAACAAAGCCGAAAGAAATTTTTAGCAGTCTGTTATGTCTATGTTTTGCGTAGGTACCTACCTATATGTATCACAACAACGCTGCTTGATTGATTTCAAGGAAAAGGGACGCAATTTGACATGTAAATGACACGAATTCACAGGGACTCTTCAACGTGATTGTGATTGTGACAAAGTGTATAATTTGAGTTCAGATAGAGATAACTAGTGTATGTAAACCGACTTAGTAGTCATTTCTAATTTAAAAAACTAATTTCAGGAATTAGACTAATTTTTACTAAAAATCAACTAATTGGACTCCAGTGGATCACTGAGAAGGTAAGACCTGCTTTACTTCTTTTTGCCACACATAAGTAATTTCACATTATCATCACAATACAAGTAATAGGCAGTAGATCGACTATATATACTAGCCACAGATACTAGCGCTCGAATTTTTCATGTGATTAAATTCAACAACAAGTCGTTTCGAACTTGCCGCAATAGACGCATTTTTTTGTATGACCAACTTATAATTTAACTAATAAATAAATAATCATAAAATTAACATATGTTTTATCCCTACCCCTAAAACTAAACACATATACAATAAAAATCTACACACGTCTGTTTCACTTTTGTAGACGCCAACCATAGCGCTCCGCCCAGCTGAAGTATAAATTTCAAGAATTTATTTATTTTTATTTTATTTTTATTTTTTATTCGACTGGATGGCAAAGGAGCAAGTGGGTCTCCTGATGGTAAGAATACGGCTAAGTCAAAATACTTCCTATTGCTTGTATTGTGTTATCATCATTCCAACCTATAATCCCACTGTTAGCACAGGCTTTCACTTCGAGTAGTATACTGGGGCTGATAGTTTCTGTTGTAATATTTGGTGGAAAGAGCTGGAAGAGTATTAAATAAATGATTTGTAAGATATGAGTTAGCAAAGAGATGTTCATTGACAAAGATGTTTATTTCGAGTAACAATACATAAAGAAAAAATATAACTATATAAACAAGTCTGCACAACAGACGTTAGGTACTTACTATCTACAACAGTTACAACGGAGGATTAGTGCAGATTGGGAACAGCAATTGAATATTTAAAAAAAAAAACTAGAGATGCGAGACTGGATTCGAAACCATGATCCTTCTTGAATGGCCATTTAGTAGGTCGAACAACTCTGTTACCACGTACCTTTTTACCCTAACTGAAGCGAAGGTTATGTTTTGAATCTGTGTGTATATATATTTAAGTATGTACGTATGTTCCTATGTTCGCTCGTAACTACTAAACGGTTTATTCAATTGTGACAAGTGATACGTTATTAGATTTGTCTTATTAGTGTGAGGGTCACTTATTGGGTAAATAAAATTCTTATGAAGTCAAAGTTAATTTTGTTGAGTTTTAATAATCTGATCTAATGTTGATGCACCACCTGCTGTAAACTACGTAGTCCTAATATTATTATATTTGGCTCTCTATTGCCTAATATAAACTCCAGACTCCAGCACTGCGGTGTGGAATGTCAATTTTGGATCTATATTGGATAACAACTTATGTCATAATGATCTTTTGCCATAATAACGTTTGCCATAATCCTACTAATATTATAAATGCGAAAGTTTGTGAGTGAGTAGTGAGTGAGTGAGTGAGTGAGTATGTTTTGTTACTCTTTCACGCTGAAACGGCTGGACGGATTTGATGAAATTTGGCGAAAAGTTAGTTTAAAACCTGATTAAAACATAGAATACTTTTTATCCCGGTATCCTACGGGATAGGGATAAAATCTCGAAATAACAACCTTTGGGCTAGAGACATGAAATTTGGTATGTAGGTAATTGGACGTTGGAATAACAGATAGGTGACTTTTTGACCCGATATTCCACGATACCTAGGGAAAAATCTTAAAATAACAACCGCAGGGCTAAGAGCCATGAAATTTTAGTATGTAAGTAGCTGGACCTCTGGAATAACACTAGGCTACTTTTTATCCGAATTCCCCGGGATAGGGATAAAATCTGAAATATAACCGCTGGGCTTAGAGTCATGAAATTTGGTATGTAGGTAGCTGACGTCTGGAATAACACGATCTTTTTGACTCGATATTCCTACGGGATACCTAGGGATAAAATCTCGAAATAACAAACCACTGGGTTTAGAGCCATGAATTTTGGTATGTAGGTAGCTGGACCTCTGGAATACACATGGTTATTTTTTACCCCATATTCCCACGCGATAGGGATAAAATCTTGAAATATAACCGCTGAGCTTAGAGTCATGAAATTTGGTATGTAGATGTCTAGAAAAACACATAGACGACTTTTTTGACCCGATATTACCACGGGATACCTAGGAATAAAATGTCGAATAACACCGCTAGGCTTAGGGCATGAAATTTGGATGTAGGTAGCCGTATGTCTGGAATAACACATAAGTACGCTACTTTTTATCACGATATTCCACGGTATAGTTTTGTAACTAAGGGACCCCATACATCCCGTAATTATATTATTATTATTTCGTATTTTTTTCTTAATTGTAACTGTAGTTTTTAAGTATTTATTTGTAATTATTTTGAAAAAATGACTTCTGCAAGTTTCTTGCACGACGCATTCTTCTTGGCAATGATGGTCTTCGAAAGCGCTGGTAGTATAAAAAATGACGTGTAAAAGTGCCCTATTTACTGAGTAAATGATTTGAATTTTGAATTTTGCATTTGAATTTGGATAGGGAAAAAATTTTGAAACTTCAGCACTGGGTTTTCAGTCTTGAATTTTGTACAGTTATTCACAACAAAACCTCAATGAAGACCACGATATAAATATTGAAATTTCCAGGGGACTTTTGTAAAATCCGAAAAATTAATTGCAGCTACCACACCGAATAGTTTACGCGTGCGAAGCCGCGGGTAAAAGCTAGTGTAAATATATTTTTTTCCTAATATTGAATATCCTAATGCTTATTTGCACTAATTTCGTAAGTACTAATTATCATAATATGTCCTAATAGTCACATGTCCTAATATTGGTTGAAATAATCATTTTTGTAATAAACTGGTTTGGAAACTTCACACACCGTTGAATCATCCCACTTCCCACTAATATAATAAATGCGAAAGTTTGTAAGGCTGTTTGTTTGTTTGTTATCCCATCACTTCAAAACCGCTGAACCAATTTAGATAAAATTCGGTACATAGATAGTTTGGAGTCCCGGGAAATTGCATATAATAGTAGTAAATAATAATACACTAAAAAAGCGGTTCATTCTGTAGGAGTCGCAGTTCTAACCTAACCTAACTTACTTTTCTGGTACCGGTTCGTCACTGTTGGGAACTCAGTTCTAACCTAATCTACTTTTCTGGCTCGCAAGTCGCTGTTTGCCTACAAGAGCTCTGTTATGGCATTTAATATTATGGATTTTAATATTATTACTCGTAAGTTTTTATGTCTTACTATATTAGTACAAAACATATCAGGGATGTAGAGTATTAGGACATGTAATATTATGGCTTATGATTTTTAGGGCATAAGATCATTATGGCAAAAGTATGATATAATGTCAAAAGTGTTTATGGCAAAAGTGTTATGGCATTTGAGTTTAGGACAAACGATATTATGGATTACGAAGGAGACCCGTCTATTATATCTCCAGTCGAGTAAGCTACCCGTCAGTCTGTCAGTCATACAGTAGGTAACTTACTTTTATTAATAATTTATAAACCTCAACCAGTTTAGTGAAATTACAAAATCAGATAAAAGGTCAACTCGATTTAGTGATTCGGTACCCAAACCCTATTACTAAGACTTCGTTGGCCGTCCGTCCGTCCGTCCGGCTGTCACCAGGCTGTATCTCAAGAACCGTGATAGTTAGACAGTTGAAATATTCAAAGATTATGTGGCCTCTATAACAACAAATACTAAACACACAATAAAATAAATATTTAATCGTGATTTTTTTGCCTTTTTTTGCTAATGTCTAATGAATATTGTACAGATGGTGCGGAACCCTTTGTGCGCGAATCAAACTCGCCGTCGGTCGGTTTCATTTCACTACATTTGTTTAGCAATTGGATAAAATCCCTGTTACGCGTCAGTGACAACGAAACGAGCTCGCAAAGTCAACTCTATGATCTCTCTCTCTCATGATAAGAGTCTCAATAAAAAAAAACTCCAAGCGAAGGTCGAGGCCGGGCTGCCGCCTCACTCGCCGCCCTTGCCCTTCAACCTGACCACACCTGACCCAACAGAGTCGCATCCGCTCCACATACATCGATCTCGCTCGCTTCGCTCGCTCGATCCGCGGCAGTGAAGGTATTTTTTTGGCGGAGTGTGTAGGTTTTTGATCAAATGACTGTTTTTTTCTTGACCGGTTTATTAAGAATTATCTCCTAAATGTATGGATTATTTAAGATAAACTTAAAATTATAAATGTGTTTTATTTTGTTCCTTCGTTTGTCTTTCCTTTTACTGTTTTTGCTCACTAAATATATTTAACTTTTCAGATTCATAATGGACTTCAAATTATTTTCTGAGGCAATTACGTAATACATAACAAAGTACAAAGCTAATAGTATTAGCGATTTTGTATTGAAATTCACTAATACTCTTAGCTTGTCCTTTACCTATTATGCAATTGGGCCATGTCATGGAGCCGAAGATTCACAGTTACTCTTGCTACATAAGTACTAAATACCTTTACAGATTGATTCAAACCACCGTTCTTATTTCAAATAATGACAATCATCGAAAACAGTACCATATTGTCAAATAATATATACGTCTCTTTCAGTTTGGGCGTGACGTCAGATGTGTCAATTGTTCGTTGCCCATATTATGATTTGATTATTTATGACTTTCAATGTTTTTTGATTTTACAAGGTCTTGCGGATTAAATTGAGGAATATATAGGTTGTCACAAAAATATCCGTATAACCACTAAAGACAACATGTAGGTATCAAATCGTGAATATAATTATTTTTTTCTTTTTAAGAAATCTATTGTTATAAGTAAAATAAATGATACAACTTTTACCAAGAATAGACTTACGACTGATTATGATGAAGCATACCTAGACACTTGGTAAAAACTATAATCTATAAAATGTCTGCACTATGAAGATATTATACACCGTGTTATTTTTGATTGTTAACTTTGAGGGGGCACTGTAGTCAAACGAAGTTAATTTCTCCAAGACACTAGTAGCCTAACTCTTACTGTGTAAAAGATAGTTAAAAATTAAGTTAATTAATTATTAGCTGTAAAACCCAGGATTTTGACGATCGAGCGACGGCATCCACACTGCGGCAGACAATAGACATTATTTTTCAAAGACTTAATTTCTTTAGGCCCTAAAGTTTAGGGGATTGCAGTTTTTCTCACTCACTTCTCAATCTTAATTAGGTATATGATATAGGAATTATAAATGACAAAAGTAGAACAGCCATCTCAACTACTTTGTTTTTTTTTTACTGCTGCTAAGAACTACGCTAAGTATACAAGATCTATTTTGGATGCTGCCTCTACTTTATGTGAGGTAGGTAAGGGTAATTGTGAGACGTTGTAAAATAGTCTCCCTATTATTAAAAATGTTATAATTATCTTTGTTTTATTCTTTCATGCTCAAAATATCGTTTACGTGATTTGCGTACTTCTATTTCGTGATATATTCGTACTGACGCCACAACACATAGCGGAGCTGTCTAAACATTTAAAAAATATCGGAACACGCATTTACGTAATGCACAATAAATATATAATCATGTTCAGATATTTTTCAGCACCTAGACAGCTTCCACGCTTATGGTGGTGACTGTACAGTAAGTACTAC
Source organism: Choristoneura fumiferana (assembly GCF_025370935.1). Classification (NCBI taxonomy): domain Eukaryota; kingdom Metazoa; phylum Arthropoda; class Insecta; order Lepidoptera; family Tortricidae; genus Choristoneura; species Choristoneura fumiferana. The sequence goes on from NC_133491.1 coordinate 14,160,704, forward strand.
ATATATTTTTGTACCTATAGGTGAACTGAAATATTTACTTTGCTCATCCGCGACCTTATATAATAATATCTTTATATCTTTTACTATTTCTAACATCTATGGTGAACGTTTGTGTTGCTCTAAAGATGAGATCTGGTCGAGTTCGAAACGCGTCAGTGTAGTGTGGTGGTGGTGATAGATGTGTTTGTATGATTTGTGCGTATTCCGACAGTGTGCAGGTGGAGGAACTGTATGAACACACATTTCATGCATAAACGTAGCTATTATAAAGTCACGGGTGAGCAAAGCAATTGATTCAGTTCATTGATATTATGAACCTCCGCAAAGTATAGGATTGCCGTTGGGGCCGAAAAGTACTCGAGTGGAGACCGCGGATCGGCAAGCGCAGCGTAGGACGTCCACCAACGAGATGGACGGATGATTTGGTAAAAGCCGTGGGTCCACGGTGGGGGCCGCTGCCAACCGAAGCAACTGGAGGTTATGGTTGGAGCCCTCTGTCCAACAGTGAACGTCCTACTGCTGAGATGATCATGATGATGATGATGATTTTCATAACGTCTTCTCACTAAATTGACCACTTCTCACTGTGACCAGAGACCAATTCGAACAATGAACCACTTTCTAAATTGTCAATTTCTTATAATGACAGTGTACCAAGTTTACAATTTCTTTAGACCAATGTCATGTCATTGATCGGTTGACATTGGTTACATACTCTGAGAATATAAATCCTATTTCAGGTTCATCTCTATCTGTTCATAATTTTATTCCGCATATTGCTAAATTTTACATTTCAGAATACTTTTGCGTTATACTGATAGGCTGCATGACCTATTGCTTCTTAGACCACCTGTGATTTAGTTTTTTTAGACTAAATGATACTATTCCATACATCTGGTTTTCAGTAGGAAAATCAGTACATATAGGTATTCATGCTCCTACTAGTAGGAGAATTAGTATAATATTGTGTTCGTGCTCCTACCAGTAAGAGACTGTAGTAAGAGCACGACTTTGCATCTGTTTCGAGCAATCCAAGCTATACCAGATAGAGGGCGCTCGTGCCTAAAATACCATGCGCCACATTACAAAATCGAAGATTACACAAGAAAGTGTTTTTTTTTTGTGGAATGTCTTATTTTGGGCATCTGGTATAGTGGGAATTTTAATGAATAAGTAATGTAGTATTTTGAAAAATGTGATATTTTAGGCACGAGCGAGGGAAAATCGCTGCGTGGCTATAGCTACCGTCCTGCACAAAGGGAAAAATCCCTCCCGACCCGTGGTCCAACTGCTATCTGGTTGCACCACGGGAACCTAAACTTACCCAGGATGGTTCAATTCTCAGACTACTTTTTTTTCTGCAACTTATTGCTGTGACCCGTGGTACAACTGAAGGGCTATTGTCCAACGGGCATATGAACAATTGCTATGTTGAACCATTTGCACCATGGGGATGTAAAATTACCTTGGGTCATGTGTATCAGAATAGGTACTATCATTACTGCATTTTTATAAAATTAAAAGTCGCATGAAACCCAACAACTATGTAGTTTATTCTGAATACAGTGAAACCAACAGTCCGAACCCCGATTCCACAGAGTTCAAGTGGTAGTTCAACTAGTTGAACTAATTGGACCCACCCAGTAGGACCATGGATAAACATACTTTCCAGAATTGGACTACTGATTTTGCTTCTCCGTGGTGCAACCGGTTGACGATGAGTAAACTTGCTTCCCCGTGGTGCAACCAGTTGGACATAGTAGTTGGACCACGGGTCGGGAGGAAAAAAAAGTTCATAAGATTAGTTCCTAAACCGCAATCGGTTCGCATCAAGAAGGAATTTTGCTCATACGCGTGTAGGGTGAGCACTGAAAGACTCCGGTCGTCGTCAAGCAGCTAATCATCAATTGAGTAAATAGGTAAGTATCTCTTGTAAGTATAAATATATTCAGATGTAATCTCGGTATTTCTTGCAATTTGTGGGAATTCTTGAACGAATTTCTACCACTTGGTTGAAATACTGGGCATACCGTTCAAAACGAGATCCGATTTGCTTTGGAGTCAGAATGTTCTTTATTTATCGTAGAAACATGTAGATGCCTACATGTAGCCTGTATTCTCATTATTCATACTAAATACAAATAAATATATAGGAAGTAAAGTTCTGAATTTACCGTCGAAAACTCCAAAACAAATTCCTTCGGATCTAACAAAAAATGTACTTGGAATGATTCAAGCGTAATCTAATCGCTAATATAACGCAAGCGTAATACTTGCAACATTTTTATAGTATTAACTTGCATCCCGCAGCAACACGCTTGAACGCATTCAGGTCTTCCTCGAGCAGCTAGCACAATAAAGCTCTACACCTGGAAATTCACAACTATATCTAAGAATTTTTATTATCTGGCACACCCACGACACAAAACGACAATTGAAAACATGGAGACTGTACTAGCTCCCCAGAGGTCCTCGCTTACTACCGTACGATGCCCACCAGCACCGTCGTAAAGCGTTAGGTCTGCCCTTTTAAGGACACAGCAGTACCTGTCTTGAAAAATTACACGGAAATTCTAAAGCTTATAAGGAAAAAGACCCTCTAGATATATATAAACAACCAGACCACGATAATGATGATGGTGATGATGATAGTATTATCCACGTATAAATAAAGATTCAAAATATGAAACGTCGTTTCCAGCAGGATTCTACATACCGATAGCTTCAACGAGGCTGTTTCCTTTCCAGCCTACTATGTACCACTACACATGAACTGTTTTACGCATCAGGGTAGTTGACACACTTATACAGCATTACGGCCTTCCGTTCTTCAGCTTTCCAAAATGACCATTTCTGTACCTCGGTATACATACAATACAAAGAATTTCGCAACCTTCAACTCAAAAGATAACTGCAATCAAGACTGGTAGGTAGAATAAAACACGGAAAGATTTCGTCTCCAATATTCGAAGAAATAGGAGTAACACTCGCATGTAATGCATGATTATCAAAGTATGTATGTCACAAGAGCATCATATGTGGTTACCAACTTGAGCACAATATCATACTCGACAATCTCCAAGTCCAAAGCCAAAAATCACATAAGATTAGATTCCTGGGACTCTAACACGATTCATCTAATTCTATATCGTCGCATATGAAACACTCATATTATCTAGATATTTGAACATTTTAAGGGCAAAAGTACAGTTGATACAAATATTCGTGACCCGAAAAAAAATATATGAATATTTTGTAGTAGCTTACGCCGAAAGCCTTCCGAAAGCCTAGAAAAGTGATGCAATAATTTTTCACTAGTTGGCGCTGTCTATTTGCATGTGTGCGTGAGCTCCTAGTGTCCGTATAAGGCTGTACCTGACACCTAAATTTGAGCCCTGAAATCTCAGAATTGGCACACTATTTCCGTTCGACTGTAGTCTCAAAAAATCGGCAATTCTAAATTGTTTTCGCAAATAATAAACTCAACTATTAGTATTCTACGGATATTCTAAAAATTACAAAAAAACATCACGAAAATTCGACAGTCTGATTTTTAACGCCATCTGACGGGACTTTTACCATGAGCTAACGTGAGCAGCCGCCTTAAAATAAATTCAAACTGTTGTTACTGGCAAGTTTCATGTGTTGCACAAAAAGAATAAAAGAATTTAAAAAGGAAACAGCGGACGCAACGTTTCCGTAGATCATTTAATGAGGGTTATCGTTTTTTGTCTCACTAGATGGCGCACTGTTGCGTGAGGTTTTTAAGTATGACTTTCAAAGTCTGTTATTATGGGCGTGAAAACAAAGTTTAGATTAAAATCATATTTAATACACCTTAAAACCTACCATAAAAATATCGAGCATGCCACAGTGTTGCATAGTCCCCGTTTTGTTCGGAAATAAGGGAGGACAAAGGTTTCCGAAAGACAAAACTGTCTCAAAACACAGACATTCATTGCTCCGAAACGCATATTTGACAAAATTAATTTCAGATATTGCAAAATATTCATAAAACTATTCTAATTATATTTATAATTTATTTAAACGCGCGTAGCTCACCCAATAACTATGAGATCTGACATTTCGGAGACCTCGCGCTACACTAGCGCCTCTAGCGGCGAATTCATACGCAATAGCCCTCATTGACGGCACCAGCGACTAGTGATTTTGTTTAATTCAAACAAAAGCAGCGCGCCTCCACAGAATTGGAACACTCATACATATTCAAAATGGTTTTTACCCTTTCTTGTTTTCCACGAGTGTATTATACAGGGTGTACTGGAAAGCGTAAATTATCTTCGGGTAGGCGCACAAAAATGCCGTAAAGAGTCGGGGGCGTGAGATATGCAAATCGCATAATTGCGGTCGCGCCGGGAAAAATGCGTACTTTACAGCACCGGGTTTAAATAAAGAACCAGCATTGTGTGGTTAACGCTTACAATATATTGGGTGCTTATGTTCCTTGTGTGTGAGCGAGTTTATTTTATTATTTTCCAAGTCGAGGTTGTTGAGTGTACCTGGACCTACGCTACAGTAAGAAATTGGCAGCTAGTAGGTATTTTACAAATGAAAAATATAAACTGTAAAATGTTTGGTAACAGTGTTTTATCACAGAAGTTGGGTACTTAATTTGTTAGATACCACGCCAAGTGCCATACCAAGTGGAAGTGGATGGCCAAGTGGTTAGAGAACCTGACTACGAAGCTTGAGGTCCCAGGATCAATTCCCGGCCGGGGCAGAAATTTGTATGAATAATACGAATGTTTGTACTCTGGTCATGGACGTTAAATATGTATTTATCTATATAAGTATGTTTATCCGTTGCCTAGAATCTCCGTGCTACGTCAATGGTGTCAAGTGTCCAATGATATTTATTTTATTTATTTTATACTTGAATTAGAGCGGTTATTTTAAAAGTAGGTATTTTTTAAAGAATATTTCAAGTTATGAAGGCCCGTATTCCCTGTATAACTACCCAATAATTCGTTTCAATTAAAATCCCCGACGAGACCGCGCGGTCTCTGGGGCCGTCAAATGAGAATTAATACGTGTGTGCTCCATAAATCTTGCTAGTATTATAAATGCAAAAGTTTTTGCGTAGTGCGTGAGTGTGTTCACACTTTGACGATAAAACTGCTGGGTGGATTTCGATACTTGGTATGGATAGATGGAAGTCGGGAATAACACATACGCTACTTTTTAATTCGACATTCCCACGGGATCAAGCTAAAAGTCTTAGGTGCCTAAAGTTTTTTTATTTTTTAACAGCAGTGCAAAAGTGTGGCACTGGCAGGACCACCTATGTGATAGTGGGAGTTGATGCAACGGTGCCGAGTAAGTACTGTCTGTATTCTATATATAAGCTTACGACTATTATCTCCAAGTCGAGCATAAGTATATTTATTTCAAATATTGAGAGAATGTGAGTGTGGTGCAATCCACCTTACAGCGCTAGCGAAACAGAACACTATTGGTCTAAGATCCGAACTTGAAAAGATCTTCACCGGTCTGATAGGTAACAGAATGAAACCTATTTTGTAATAAATTTAGTATATTAGAAATGGATTTGCTAAAAAAATCATGGACAGGCTATTTTTAATTATTTAAAAGATTCGTTCCTGATTCGTCATATTCCTGATTCGTCATATTCTTAACTGGTCATTGTACAGTCAAATGAAATTACGAACACGTGCTTACAGTCTGTTAGGTTAAGGTTATTTTTTTATGACCACCCAGAACCGATGTAATAAGTGCCCCGAATCTTCTGGGTGGTTCTGGGTGGTCAAATAATAATAAACTTAACCTAACCGACTAAGATTTCGTCGAATAAAAACTAATCTGTTTCTGGCACTGTATTATGGTTCTTATCATTTACCACAGAGGATTTAAATATTATAATTAATTTTGTGCAGGCAAATGAACCTACATGGTATGACGAGTAAGGAATAAGTATGACGAATCAGGAATATGACCAGTTAGGAAAGTGTCGAATTAGGAATATGACGAATTAGGAACAAATCATAAAAAAAAAGATTTTTTGTTGCATCATCGAGATAATAAGAAATTTTTATATTGACTTAAAGTATAAAACCTATAGAATATGTAGACCTCGGGTTTGCTATTGTTTACCTGGACGAACTACTGGGTTGCCAGGTATAAAATTAAACAGTTATGTCGATGCCAGTTACTTTCACTTGATGTATATGAACATAAGCGCAGTTTTATTGTGAACATGTTGATATAGGGTTGTCTGTATTTAATTAAAAATCATTAAAAATTATAAAAAAATAGCCTGTCCAGGGTTTTATTAGCAAAACGATTTCTAATATACTAAATTGATTATAAAATACATTACATTATATTATCACACTGGTGAAGATCTTTTTAAGTTCGGATCTTCTACTATATTGTTCATAATAGAGAATCAACCACAGTTGTCAATGTGTAATGTTCTTATATTACGTTTTTATACGGAACTAACATGGGTCTTTAGCGGCGGAATCAAAACAAACATTAATGTTCGCAAAGATCGCTAAAATAAATGTCGAAATTGGTTGTTCGACGGATGCGGGCTCCTCAATTAATCAGACTTACTCAATCGCGAATTATTAATGGGACACAGCTAAGCGGGATGAAAGCAAACTGTTGAACAAACCCAATACTTCCTGTACGCTCAAAGCCACCACTCCTTGTAGTACAAGATCTGACTGCTAATTAGCCTACGTCATCGAAGGACACGTATATGCCTTAACTTTCTTAAAGTTACGTCAGCCAAAGTCTGCTCGTAATTAGCTGGGTTAGTAAGTATAGCCATCAAGGTTTTTTCGGTCAGGCAGTAATGGCCAATTGCATTGTGGCAAACTTCTGAATTTGCTTAAACATAAGCTATAACATGGCGTTTATTCCTGCATGTCGTAAATAATAAGTTTGAGAGACTCTTTAAAAAATATCTATAAAAACTTGATTATTTGAAAGTTTTTTTTACACTAAGTATTAGCCAGTGCTCAATTTCTGGTATCAAAAATAGTAGCAAAGACGAAGCGTTGGCGGGCCACTACCACTAGGTGGACTGACGACATCGCGCATTTGCCTTTGTTCACAGTGGACGTCTTCCGGCTGATGATGTTCCATGTGCATGTGACGTAGCTAAACTTGCAACCAGATCCCGTGCTACACCTCATGGGTCGCGGCCGACCCTTTCGCCGCTATTCAAATTAGCACGCAAATTTCCCTGGGTTTGTTGATTAAAAATGCGAGTAACGAAGACTGCCACTTCACCGACAGCCGACTGAATTACAAATGTTTCGGGAATTGGGTCGAGAGACATTCGGAATATCGCTGTAATTTTATTAAAACTATGTTTTGGACGGGTAATGGATTTAAATTTGGGAAGCGGCATCCGGATACTTTAAATTGTAGATTTCGTCTCTCGTGAAATTTCCAGTCGCAACTTTTTGCTTGTGTTGTAAATTGTTACTGTCCGTTTACAATTACGGAGTTCCTTTTCTAAAATAAACACTTAAGTAAAAAGCGACGGCGACGCCGAGTCAACGTTTAAGGGCGCTGTTTTATTGCCGAGCGTAGTTCTTTGTCTTTTTTAATTTATCACATTTGTAACAAACGAAGTTAATGGGACCTTGTTGCCAACATTACGTGAATAATACACGCACGATCGCGCTGGCTGAATATTGGAAGCGTCTCGCTTGATTTGTCGTTAACAGAGGACAAAATGAGTAGGCAGGTATTATGCAGATGGTATCTGGCCGCATTCGAGCTCGGGCGCCCTGTAATGTGGCAGGTTAAATGCAGTCATTGTGTGAATTAACTACGGAAATTTACTAGGGCAAGTTTGCATCAAAGATTTACAAATCGTTAACTGAATTATAGATTTTTTTAAATGTTATTTCCCTTGTCGGTGGAGTAACCGTCATTCGGCACGGTCTTCGGTCAGCGCAGCTGTTTGACTTCCTGATACGACTGGGCACGTATCTGAATATCGAAAATTGAAATATCGCTAGTTAAAATATCGACCTAACCTACTTTCGGTATTTTGACTGTCGACTTTTTAACTTTAGATATATTAAATTTCGATATTCACCTACGTCCCCGATACGACAGGACACCCTCTTTTTCCTTCACTTGGTCAAAATAGGTCAATCTTGCTTGGCTTTTCTCTGCCTCATCTTCCTTCAACTTTTCGTTCTAGCACGTTTAAGGAGAAATTGTCGTGTCGCATCAAGTGTCTATCATATTTCCTCGTCTGCAATTTATGGTCTCCAGTTCCTTTATCTTTGACCATAGAAGAACCTCTCCGTTGGTTTTCCTTTCTGCCGAACTAATCTTTTTCATTGTGCGATTTGCAATTATAAGAATACTTCAACTCATTAATTATGTCTTAAGGTAGATGGATTGCTGAGAAATGGAGTGGTAACCGCAAAGCAGCCATGCAGTAGTGCTGTCCGAATTGTGGCGCTCGGTGTACTCTGTACACTTTAGGTAAAGCACGTCTTTAGGAGAAAGGAAGAGCCTTAAGCTCCAGCTTTGTGACCAAAAAACTTAGTTTAGTAGTGTTAAATTGTTCCGAACCGTCAAGTCCACACTCATAACGACTAAATCTAGATTTAATTTTTAACAATATTTTCTAGCATTCTAGAAAGAGGACCCTCCCTAGAGCTGGCGCTTATCTCGCACAAAGAATTGGAATAGCTATACAAAGAGGTAATGCGGTCTGCGTTTTGGGGTCCATGCCAGTGACGTTTCTTGACGACGTGTTTGACTTGGAACTTATAAATAGGAAGGTTGTTTGTTTTAATTGACAGTGGGATAATTTTGCTTGTATTTTTTATTTTACAAAGTTAATTCTTTGTTATACGTATGTCCGCTATGTGTGTTATATTATAAGTATGACCGCTATGTGTGTTATTTTATAAGTATGACCGCTATGTCTGTTATATTATAAGTATGACCGCTATGTGTGTTATATTATAAGTATGACCGCTATGTGTGTTATTTTATAAGCATGGCCGCTATATGTGTTATATTATAAGTATGACCGCTCCTAAATGAATGGATCGATTTTGATGTGCATTTTTTAATCAAGATGGTTCTTAGTTCACGAGTACATTAAATCCAGTTGAGCCGCTTTTGAGATACCTATTGAAATTTGAACTGAAAAACCCAAAAAGCGCGTAACACCAGATTCAATTAATTGGCGATGCATCGGTTTGTAGTTCGGCAGTTGTTTGCGCGTGTAATACGTTCGCCGCGGTACTAAATCATTATTGTTATCGATATATTCATCGAGATTTATTGCGAGTCCCGTAATTGGTAAAGCTTCGGATATTGTGCGCTCGTGTAAAATAATAGATAAACATCGCGCCTGCGGCTCGGAGGGCCAATCTTTGCGCTTTGGTCAGGGACAAAGCTTAGAAGTTCTCTTTGCACAGTGATGCTGATTTTCAGATTTTTTTATAATTTAAATCTGCGTTTTGGGAATTATCCACATACCCTATTGAATTGTTCAGCATGTGTTTGCAGGTCCGCTTGGTAATTAGAGGTGAATATGTATGTACTCGTATGTACCTACCTATGTCCATTGCTTTGGTCCTCTCCGCAGCCTAAACGGCTGGACAAATTTTAACATATAAGTTATTATTTTTTGTATAGTTATTATTAAATTCGTCGTAATTGTCGGAGTGACTTCAAAGAAATAGGGCGGGGAAGAAATATGTAACAATATGGGTATCAAATAAAAGCTAATAATTTTTACTCAATTAGCCCATTATAAATACATATTATATTGTAATACTTTTAAGCTACCATTTTCACACACACATAAATAAGCCCGACTGACTGACCTAAAAAAAACTAAAAAGAAAAAATAAGTCTAGTGGCCTAGAATCTGATAAGTAATTTAAAGTTAAAGTCGGACCCCAATTTACTATCGAGAATTTTAGAGCTGTTCACGATTTTGAATGAGTCCCGACTGTTGAACTTTAGATTACTTAACGGATACTAGGCCACTAGGCTTATTTTTCTTTTTAGTATTTTTTAAGGCAATCGGGTTTTTTGATTTTTCAATTTTACTTATTTCTTCCATACAATAATTCCTTAAACCTGACCCGAGAAAATAATACAGCCCCAGGGTTATTGGCTGGTTGTGACGGGTAACGATAAAAACTGTATTTAAGCACTTCAGGATTCCGCTATATATTTTTGCGGTGGTGATCTCTTACCATCAGGAGACCCACTTGCTCGTTTGCCAACCAGTAGAATTAAAAAAAAGAATGTTACACAGCGTCGAGCTACTAACGGCAGCTTGTGTTAGCTGTGCAAGCTTTAGTTCTTTTTCTCCCACCATTTTTACACTAACTTGCAAAACTTTTATGTAAAATCCATTAGCGCTACCCAGATAGAAGGGAATTCGATGAATATGCATTTATGATAAGCAACGTAGCTGCTGGCGTCCTAATAACTGACAATAATACAGATTATGATTGGTTTTTTGGAGTCTTTTTGTATTTTTTATTTCAACTCCAGATTTGTTACTTTTACGGGTATCGAGACATGGATGCCAGAAAAACCAGAAAAAGAGACGGAGCGGAACCCAGGTCCTCAGCAATCCGTGCTGCGTGCTATAACCCCTACACCACCGCTGGACAGGAATCTAGACACGAATTTTTCCTATGCATACATATCTCAGGTTGCTTATTTCTACTACGCTACTTATGCAGCAGCACTACAATAATAATACAATACAATACAGATACTTGACACACTTGATACTTGACTTGATACTGATAGGTATAGATAACTTGTTACTGAATTTTTGTAATTTATGATGTATTATATTGAATGAATACATAAATTAAACTAAACTAATCAGTACCTACTACAGAATATTTTATTTTTGTTAATTTGTAGCCATCAAAAATATTCCCGCAATTTTTTTTGGGAAATTTATTGTACAGATGTACCGACACCACAATAGTAAGCGATACAGAAACAGGTACACAAAGAGAAAATGACAAAGTAACCGATAGGCGACCTTATAGCTTCAGTGATCTCTTCCAGACATTTTATCAACAAAAAAAAGTAAGGACTAGATTACACAGCCACCGGGTGCCATTTATAGCAGCAGATTAGAACAATAAAACTACATACTCCCGAAAAACATTAACCCTCCTTTCGGGCAGTCGGTTGATAAAAATATATATAAAAAAATATCACGGGACAATTCACACCAATTGACCTAGTCCCAAAGTAAGCTTAGCAAAGCTTGTGTTATG
>NC_133491.1:14172094-14201771 GCF_025370935.1 Choristoneura fumiferana
TCCCAGTGGTTGTGGTTGGTACCTACAGCAATAACTGCCTACTATATAGTGGGTTTGGTTTCCCATCGGTTCTGGTGCTTACAACTGGAAGTAAAACATCCCTATTTAAAAAAAGATTTATTGTTTTAAACACAAGCATACACTTTTAAACTTAAGAGCGTGCAAACGAAAAATTGCCCATTCAGCGATTTTGAGGTTTTTCAAATGCCTTATTAATGTCTAAATGCTTACGTTTTTTAAGGAAAAAACTAATGTAACATATAGATAAACTCTTACTCTGATGTATAGCGGTAATTTTCATTTAATTCCGTCAGCGATTTTTTTTTGCCAAATCATTTTGTTAGTGAGGTTTTACAAAAATACGCGTCAGAGCTGTCTTTCATGTGAAATATTTCCATTATAACCCACCACAACAGTGTAACTTCAAGTATTTTATAATAGGAAATATAGTCTTTTAAGACATAGGGTCATCATATGTATCAAAAATATTATTATTATTATTCAATACCATCCTTCAAAATCTAAATCGGTCTACTTCATCATTTTTATCTCATTTGTTGTGATGTATTTGCCAATAAAACAATTTTATTAAAATCTACAGGAAATGTTTAGTCTGTATATTTTTTTCAGCGCTTAATAATAGCTCATTTATTTTGACAATTTTCTAAAACTTGGGTCCTAAATCGATTATATAACGCGCGCCGTTAATAGTTACGACTCAGAAAGCGCCGGGCTCTCCAAGGAACGGACGTATCGCTCTGCGCTCTCCGCAAGGTTATCAACCTTTACTGCAAACACCGATAGTTATAGCGTGTCCGCAATTGCTTGATACTTGATAAGTAATTTTACATGTTAAAATTAAATGTTTTAATTTTCGCAATTTTCACTCAAACTAATACGGGTAGATGCATTTTACATTTCACAAGCATTTATTTAACTTGCCATATGAGTATGTATGTTAGTATGTAGTGTGTAAGTATTAACTAAATTTGACCACTTCCCGATTTTGATTGAGATGAAACTTTGCGTGCATGTGTGAATAAAATGACAATGTAATATTATTATTATGACATGAACTGATCTGATGATGGAGCTGGAAGGTAACCATAAGACTCTGTAATAAAACGAATAACCCCATCGAGTTTGGGCTCATTAGATACCTTCACGGTAACATTTATACTTGTATTTTTTGAGCACGCTTAGCACACGAGTATGATTAGAACCAAGTATTTCAGCGGCTTCTCTGCTCGATGCTTTCGGGTAGGCTTCAAAATATGTTAAGACACTTAAATCAAAATCGGAATAACCAATCGGCTGTTGTAGTCGCCGAAGGCGGCTCTCAAGTCTTCCATGGCGTTTTAAGTTTAACCATTCGTTGCAAGACGAACCTGGATGGTATTTGCCTGTTTGGATATTGTTCCGCGTACCACTGGAGTGCTCGTGTTACATTTTTTGCATTAACAAAGTACGCTTCTATTAAATCGAACTGTTCTTGATAATCGTCAGCCATTTATAATGTAAACGCACTTGCAAGTCACAATTTCAATTTATAACGTAAAATAGTAGCTCTAATATTCGAAAATGGAATAAACACAATTCGAAAAAAAGAAAAGAATGCGTTCAACAAGTCGGGCATTATTTGTTTTAAATTAAAAAGATTGCACTTAGAAAAACAAAAACGGTTCGTTAAAATGTTCCATTTTTAAAAATTTACCTATCCTAGCTACTATGATGACTAGAGAATAATTGATGCAATTTTCCTATCAAAGGAAGTAGGTTACTAAAGTGGCATTAGTAATCGCAACTAAAGTGATAAGTAAACATAAGTGTAGCTCATCATTATCATGTCATTTAAACGTCTTTATTTTGCTTGTATTCCAGGGATTACGTCTTAATTCACGTGACGGGTGAAATCAAATTTAAAAGGTAATTGTTAGTTTTCATGGCCTTCCGTTATTCTGATTGTATTTGTTATTTAGAGAAAATGAACCTTATCAGTAACCCTTTCGATCTGCATCATAAAATACAGCACATTATTTTTTGTCACATTTGACCGGTTCGAGTCTCGACTGAGGCAAGCGATTTTTCATAAATCCTTAAATGCAGTTTTTATTGTTTTTAAAAAACGAAGGAAAGTCTCCCTTACACAAAATGTGTTATTTACAATACTTAAGGTAGTTGCCATCCATGTGGCATTCGATTTTTCCACCTGTATATCCTGTCGCATAAGATAGTAAGACCTTAACAGAGAGTGGCGAGACAGTGGGTGAGACTAGAAGGCGAGATCACGCAGCTCATTGCAGTTATTTACGTCGGATGTTGTTTTAATTATAACTCACAATCTAGCTATATAAACAAGAATGATCAGTCTTGATAGAGAAAGTGGTAGCGTGTGAATTGAATACTGAATGGTATCGGAATCGTAGCCTTCGTCCGCGCAGAATTTAAATCTTTGGCGAAGTACATCTTTGTCATCGAAAAGAGTAAAAAAACCGGAATTCTAACATGAAACTATCGAATATTTAGGTAAAACTTTCACCTCCAATTTATCCCTTCAGGATACAAGTAATTTTTTTACCAAATTTTTCGTTTCGTGTTTACCTGCTTAGAGGAAAATTTCTGAGCAATATTTTTTTTATTATATTTCTGGTTGGTGATACATTACTGATTACATACAATAATCTAATTCACCATGCTTGAATGGTCGTTTGTCACTGAGGGCATTTTGGTTTAAACCAGGCTGAGTTCAATGGTATGCATTCATTTAAGCATCAATGTATCTAATTGCGACACATATTAAGAAACTTTTCGCAAACTAAATAATTACTTCTTACTATATAGAATAATCTGTCATCCTGCAGACAAATGTGTTAACGCAATCCTCTAATAGGGTTATTATTTCGAGAGGTTCAATTGTGTTCAGACTCAAATTTTCAGTTATAAAATTAGAAATATATCGTTTATTGTTTTTAAGTTGCTTAGGATATTATCACTGAAACTTGTGGTAAATACATTTTATTCTATTTTATCTTTTTTTCCACAATAACTTAAATTTTCTGCACAAAAGTCAGTTACGTGGTCAGGTTCGGATTATCCCTGATTACTTTGTAGTATTGTAAAAAATACAAGGTATAGAAAAACTTGCTGTTTAAAACATGGATTGAATGTTCATAATATGATATACCATGCATGCAAACATAAAAAAATTACGACATTGATAAGACTATTTTTTCTACATTTCCCGTTGTTCCAAAATACACCATCATTTTCGTAGCCACACTTATTAAGTATATTTAAACAAAAAAAGAGGTCAAACCTCCTGTAAATCCTTTTTTTAACTATAAGCAACTTTGAAAATAGACTGCGTCAATATAACGTATAATGTTTATCGCAAGTCATAATTATTTATCTATAATTAATGTAATAAAGGTTCAGTTAGATTTGCGTCAAAGATCGAGCGTCATTTTCGTTACGGTTGCGACTTGGTAAGTATTGGGTAAATAAATATAATGTTTTACTGGTGCTGTGTCATTTGCAGTTAAGTTATTCAATATTGATTTCATTTGCTTCAAACCTATAGGATATTTACTGCAGAGCCGCGAAAGTAAGAGCTTTTCAATTTCGTGGTCATCATTTTCGTGGTCCTATGGGCCACGAAACTGATTAAAGACCACGAAAAAGATGATTTTCCCTACAAGTAGAAAAATACAGAACACTTTTTGTAGAATTTTCTGCTTTTTACAGTGTAATCGTTTATGCCGTTATTGATTTAATTGATTTAAACGAAGAATGGTTGACCGTCAACAACATTTGCTCCAGGTGTGGTTATAGGAATTATGACCAGTGCGTCGCCAATTTTGTTAACTGGCGAGAGGTTCAAGAATTATTTTGCCCTGAATGTACGTGTGAAATGTATATATCTAAATATTAAAAGAAAACTTCGTCATTTAGAGGAGCATTTTGTTGTGTTGTTTCGTTGTAACATAATTTCGTTCTGGTTTACCGTAGACCTGCACGGGGGGGAAGGTATTGAAAACTGTTTTGGTTTGTGAGTTGAAGTTATTAATCTTACTTTAATTAAGTAATTTCTAGATAGTATTTAAAAGGTTACAAAAATGACAATTTGAAGTCGTCATTTTCGTGGTCAAGTTTAAATTTTTTTTATATAGATATCGATTGTCTATTTCTGTTGATACCTGATTAATAAATAATGCTTATTCGTTTTCTCATTATGATCGGATTTTCATTCAAATAGTACAATTATAGATTTTCAAATAAACAAAATGTTCTTTTTCGTGGTCTCGATGCTCATTTTTCGTTACCATTAAAATTGGATTTTTGCTTTTTTTAACCAAAATAAACTTTATCGATCTCTTATAATATAAAGCATCTTATCGGTACATATCTTATGTTCAAAATAAAACAGACCACATCAAAATGTGTGTTTTTATTTCTGTAACATTTATCTTACACCTCAAATAATTACCCAATAGTGAAAGTTGAAGTCAACTGTGAACGTTTCACTGACGAAGCAACTAAACTAAAATCAATTACATGTGGTGTGACATGGTCAAGTAGTAAAAATGTTATTGGTATTGGTTCTTGTATAATGGACCTTCTCAAAATAACTTCGATTAGCTTAGTTTCACCTCTTGATTCATTATTAAATTACATTAGAATTTACATAAGCGAAATTATGCAATCAGCAAACTTTTCCATGTGAAGAGAAGCTAACTACGATAAGCTCTGTCCTCTTCCCTGAGCCTAATAATATTGTCCTTACAATAATAAATCCCCTTCTTGTACACTAGACACTCTTGACAAGTGGTCGTGGTCAGGACGTGCCGTTCATCACTGCGATTGCTGTCTTCGCGATTCTTTTCCTTACTATAGACAGCTTGTCGAGTGCTAAGTTAGCACTACTAACACAGGGAATTTGGAGACAGATTTGGTCGTGCCAGTCCATCGGTGATCGACCTCATGGGCTCCTGTTTCAATTCTGCCCAAATCACCAATCTCCATTGTACCTATTCGTTTTATAAGTTTTATTCAAAGATTCGGAGCATTCGCAACTGCAATTGCATCAATGACCCAAATCTGAATTTTATATTTGGCTGTTTTAAGCGTCTTGTTTTTTTCCCTCTTTCTTTCTTTATTCTCTATCTTTTTTTTCTGTCCTGCATCCTTAATCTCCATATCTCCGTTACTTAAAGAAAAATCATGAACATCAGGCTTTTCGTCAGGAGTATTTTGTTATTTTTCGATACTAATCCTACCAATGTCAACTGGAACCCTACAAAGGAGATTCTGTTAAAATTCAAAGCTTTGTCGATAGTTAACCTCTAATGATAATTAGCAGTGATTGTAATTCAAAAACACCTTAGGCAGGCAGAGGACATTCAACTATACATTTTCCTTTCATCTTGAAAGCGGTCAGCTAACTAGAAATTATATACGTATTGCCAATTGCTTTCACTGTTCTTTGTTCCCGAGCTCTCTAGTTGTAAATATTGACTATTGTTAGTCAGGGAAACGGGAAAATCTTTCACAGCCGAGTTAAAACTTTCTCAGAGACTTGCGACACGAGTGAGGTATGGCTTGGAAAACTATTTTTTTGGGAAATATGAATTATTGTACCGTTTTTGTCAAACTTAAAACCTAAAATTGCTAAATGTGGCTCCGAAGCCATAACGTTTCATGTGCTCTGCCTACCCAATTTGGGAATACAGGCGTGATGTTTGTGTGTGTGTTTATGAACAGCTACGTCCGTGATAGAAATCAATGTGGTTCTAACTGCTATTTATGTAATCTATTTTTGACAAACTTCATTGACATCTATGTACCTTACGGCACTAGGCTGGCTGTTTGGAACAAAACGCGCGGCGCATCAATCACAAATATTACGTTGACACAACCGCTGTCACGGACGTCAACAGACTATAGTGAACTGTTCACAAAACCGCGCTGTGAACTATTTTTGTGCGCCGTTTTGATGTAAGAATGCAGTCTAGTACATAGATGTCAATGAAGGCACTAGACTAAGCTGTTTGGAACAAAACGCGCGGTATCAATCATCAATGTTACTTTGACATAACCCCTGTCACGGACGTCAACAAACTATGGTGAAACGTTCACAAAACTGCGCTGTGAACTAATTTTGTGCGCCGTTTTTATGTAAGAAACATGCAGTCTATACATAGATATCGATGACAAACTTGTATTCGTTTTTTTTTTCATCAAAGTTTTCTTTAATCTTCCCATGCCCTGGAAATTGGGTATGTAAGTACAATATGAAAAAATAACCGCTTAAGTGAAGTCGTATTCGCACAATGAGGATTCCATTCCGTACAGATTTGGTCTCTGCTACAAGGGATTGCATACTGACTATTAATGAATAAAACTAATTTAAAATATTACTTAAAAGCAAACTAATAACTAAACTATATAACTAGAAACAAAAATGAAAAAGTATCCCCCGCGGCATGAACCCAAAGATGCTGGCAGCATTTCCTCGCTGTATAGAGCTGTACAACAATAGGTACTGATAATATGTTGTACGAGGAAGCGGCCAGGTCTTCGGTCACCTGTTGTATCCGATAGTCGTTTCGATATAATTTTTTATAATGAATTTTTGCGCTGGGCCCCCACGGACCTAAGGTCGCAACCCCGAATGGAACAAAGTTGTATTCAGGGCCGAGACCTTTGTATTTGTTTATTTTGAGTTTTTCAGCTGACTAACTATTCGATATGAATTTCAAGTTGATTCTTCCAACATGTTACGGAAAAAAAAACTTCCTGATAAACAACGAAGTGATCCTATTGGGATGCTATTGTTTTGCTTTTGAGGTAGAGAGCCCTAAACACAGCAAAATCGGCAGAGTCCGTTCCGTTTCGAGGTCCAAATGATCAGACTACACGCGACCATTGATTTTTTATTTGTTCTTATATTAGAGAAGGATCTAAATGTAAAGAAGCGATTATAGTAAGATTTATCATGTGAATGGTGTTTCATTACAGCTAATAAGATGTTGTTTATAGCTAATAAAAATCAACGTAAATATTTAAAAGCGATAGCATTATATTAAGCCAAGTTTAAATTTATAGCTGTTAAATTGCTACGAAGCCGAAGGTTTAGTAATTTATGTGCGATGTACTCGTAAATACAATGTAAGATGCGATTACGTCTATGGGGGGTTTCAGACTAGCGTTTTATACGCGCGTATAAGCTCGTTTTTAAAGCGCGTGTACGCGCGCACATGTGCGGTTCGATTTAATGTAGCGCGCGTGTAAGCTCGTATGCCAAAAACGAGCGTTTACGCGCAGAAAAAAACGCTAGTGTGAAAACGCTCAGATGCCCTGGTGTAATGAATGCAAATAGTTACAATGTAGTTTAAAATTAATCCGGTATTGTTAAGCAATGACAGGGATAATTCAACAGACCAACCCTACAAAGATTTTTTAGCAAAAAAAATGATTAAAAATTTAGCCACGTCTTTGGCACAGTATTACAGTACCTACATGAACGTTGGATGAATGTATGAGAACATTGTCAACCACGATTAAAGACTTTTTTGAAAACATTACGTGGATGTTCAGTCAAACTCACCCAACCATCTGTTGAAATCACTTATCATCACTAATTTCTCATTCTTTATTTTAAAGAACACGGGCCCTGAGTTTTTTTACAGCGGTGTGTGCAGGATGTTTTCCTTCACCATAAAACTTATGGTAAATTTCCTATATTATTTTGCAAACCTTGGCTTATTGGTGGGTGATACTTAGTAATTCGGTAATACTGGGCCCAACTGCATAACAAATTACAAGCAAAAGTATTAGGGAATTTCAATACAAAATCGCTAATACTATTAGCTAGTAATTTGTTATGCAATTGGGCCCTCACTTATAATCTTACGCTGTGCTCACAATGGTGAAATGTAAGCAATTAAATCGCTACTAACCCAATTTGAAGCATCAAAACTGACAGCTTCCATCGATTTTATAGCTTGCATTTCCTCATAGTGAGATCTGTGTAAGATGATAAAGTAGTAACACCGAATTACCAAGTATACCGATAAAACAAGGCTAGCCCTACCTAGCTTTCCAGAACTTAAATTAATGAACTTAAACAATTACTTTGCTCACCCGCGACCTTCAAGTTCATTGATATGGACCTCCGCAAAGTAACGCCTGATTCAGTAAATTATTTAGAATCTAAATTGGCAATAAAAGTTACTAAATATTTGGCACCTTCCAGTGCTGGACAAAAAAGGTAAAAATTAACCCTTCGTCCCAAAGAACTTAATTCCACGGTTGGTCTTTCGACATCCCAAAAGCTTACTGTTTTTAGAAGTCACTCTAATTAAAGGAGGTAATTGGATTTAAGTCGTTAACCACTACTACAATGAATGGAACCGAAGTAATGTTACGTAGCAGACAATAAATAGGGTGTAACACGTAAGCGATAACCATCTAACACCGATTTATTTAATGACGCGCCCGCTCGGGTTAATGACTGGTAATGACAACAATTGTCGTTAATTTGGCGACATTCTGTTGCGGTTGGCAGGATTATAGTGTTAGAGGAATTAGGTTAAAGGTTTATGAGAAGGTAACTAACTAAGCTATTAACTATTGTCATCGAGCATTGCCGTGAGTCGTTCACTGTCAACAAACGTCTCCCCTTTCGCCACAATGAATGGCAACTTGCCACTTGCATCCAACGGTTGCGAGGAACTCTCACGATATTGCCAGTCCATCTACTACAGTCTATTCGCCGAGAGAATTGATAAGTAATATTATGATAACCTCTCGGAATAAAAACTGTCGCAAGCTGTATGACGGGCGTAGCTTATTACCGGGCGCACTAAGTAAGTTTCGTGGTACCAGAGGGGCTACTACGAAATTCGAAAATCGAAGTTTGTCGCTCTCACTCTCGTATTTTAAATAATATAAGCATGAGCGGGACGGCAAGATACGAAGCTCGAATTTTGCACTTCGTAGTATATGGACGTGGCGACCTGCATGCCCCGTTCCCACTAGCCTCCAGTCTGTGGCCTCATTGGATTGACATGCTGTTAAGGTAAATGCTTTTATGGCAATGATGGAAATTACTTTTTTAAAACTACGTATGTATGTATACTCATAAAAAAATCTTATTGTTACTTTCTGTCCCTAGACTGTTTCGAACATTTCAATAAGCGGCTTTTTGATGTGTAAATACAAATCTAATCTATCTTTCAAGTGCCTTGGAAATTAGCTCGAGCTACAGAAGGAAAATAGAAAGTGTTTTGCATTTTAATGTAATGCAGCTTTCGTAACGTTATGAATGTTATTATTGTCCAGTTTGACCGGTCCTTTGTATCCGTATATTATACAGGGTAACATAATATTACATAGTTATGTTGTTTGTCGTTAACTTTTTACATTGTCACTGGTACAACACAAATAGGTAGGTAGCAGTAGCATTGTATGTACCGTCACAACTCGATTCTCACTGAGTTGCTACTGTAGGCAACAACTTGTTATAATTATCATTCATTTATAATTTTATAATACCGACGCGTATAATAAAAATGACAGTTATTCAGAGTCGCGTGCCAGCTATCTTAATAACTTATCGACGCATGCGCCGGTTACGACTATCTCCTTAAGATCGCGCATGTGTCCTCCGTCAGTTCAATTAAATATTATTTTTAGTAAAAAAAAAAACATTTTAACTGGTTTAAGTTTTTTGCTGGCTGTACATTTTGTTGACCTTGTTTTCATTGTAATTCTATCTAGG
The DNA here is from genome assembly GCF_025370935.1 of Choristoneura fumiferana. Classification (NCBI taxonomy): domain Eukaryota; kingdom Metazoa; phylum Arthropoda; class Insecta; order Lepidoptera; family Tortricidae; genus Choristoneura; species Choristoneura fumiferana. Next base: position 14,181,876 of record NC_133491.1, read on the forward strand.
TACATTATATGTATTTTTATTACAACTCAGTCCGACAGCTGAAAGTGGATTTAGCTGTATCAATATAGATACAATTGAACTATTACTACTACTCTAGACTATAATATAGTCTGTCAGTCAGTCAATCAATCAGTCATTCACCTTCCGGTCCATAAACCCAAACTAAACCCAAAATTCCCTTTAGTCACTTTAGTTTGTTATACGTAGGTAGAGTGTTACTTCGGGAGATATGGTAACCAAGAGGAACGAAATAAAGGAACACGCGCAGTAACGACAAGAGCCGTACGCTTCATATTTAAGTCCTCCCACTTACTATACTAACATAGAGATACTATAGAATTAAATGAAGCTGATCTAAAGTCCAGTCTGCTTTGTCATCAGAGATGTGCGAGGATGTGTTGTGAGGAATGTGTTTTCATGCACCAATAGAAAAGGTTCATTTACCTTATCCTCGTTCCAGTCAGCTGTGCTGTGCGAGGATAGGTTAATGAAGCGTTTCTATTGGTTAAAAAACACACTCCTCGCCACACATTCTCGCACATCTCTGGTGGAAACAAAGCTTAAGTTTCCGATGTTCATTCGCACTGTTTGGTTAAACTATTTGTTATTAAGATGGACATTCAACTAACGGAACATGGAACAAGCATGGGCTAAAAGTAGGTAAATTACTTACCTAAGTTAGAAATAGAGAATAATGCATAATGAAGTTAGCAAATACCGTTGCAAAAGACAAAGCAATTAGCTTATTCAGTAATGGAAGAACGCTAAACTTGTTGGATTTAGCGGTAAGGTAGTCCTTTTAGGTACTATAGTAAAGCATATAGCATATAGCTAACGAGATGAGATAAATTATGACATGAAAGAGAAAGAGAGCGAGATACTAATAATGATGCACCTGAGAAGGATGGAGTATATCTCGTCTCGTTGGCTTGCTTACTATAGTGTGCTACATCTTCATCCTCATCTGCACTTATCATCAGATTAAATACAGGTGAATTGTTCTATTTCAAAGCATCGCTTGGTTCGTAGTAACCGTGTAGTAACAGTTTAAATTGAACAACATAATTATTCACTACAATTTATCATTTATATTAACTATTGCGTTAACATCCGTAGACGCCCAGTGCTTCTAAAGAAAATGATGCAATGTTGATAAATGCATTTTTCTATTTCAATCTAATTGAAAAAAAAACTTGCTTTTACTGGCTAACAGCGGAAGAAAATGTCTGACTGTCTGTTACTAACTATCGCAAAAAGTTGGTCAATAATTTCTAAAAAGTGTTTTTTTTTAGATTCAATATCTAGACTTTAAAATCCAGATCAGTCTTTATTTAACCTTTCACTCAACGGACGTGAAAGTGAATACCTATAACGAATCATGACAAAGCGGTTGCATTTAAAAATAAAAGAAAAACGATGGCGACCTTAATATTTGGGCGCCAACTAGTTTGAGCATGAGAGATGTTACCGACCTCAAAGCAAATAAAAAGTAAAGACGGAGTGCCGCGAACAGCAAAGTGAGGCGGATTAAAGTCTGTTTGCATATAATATGTGTGCGTGCAAATGAGTGAACACCATGTGCAGTGGCGTGGCACCGTAACAAAACGATTACCAGCGGGCTGCCATATTTATTTTATTATTGAAATGTCAAATATTGCACATACAAATTAATAATCAAAATACTTATCTATAGTAAAGGAACTCTTCCCGCTTACCTAGTAGGTACTTACAAGCTGGCGCAACTAACCAATCAACCTGCACAAGTACAGTCGCAGTACGACAAGGTTTGTCAGTTTCAAACACTTTAATTTGACACTTTGCAAGTACATTGTTACCGTTATACACTGTAAAACTAGTGCTAGTATGGCAAAGCTCTTCTACACTAGCAATAAGGCGTTGCATTGATATAAGATATATACCTTACCTACCTCACTCAGGGCTTATCATTATCACTCTCCGGATTGCCTACCAAACATTTTCACTCCACGCTACTGTTTTATAAGTCGAAGCTTATTTAGTCTTCAAGTCTCACTCGTTTACTTCCGGTCACTAACCCTACTTTATTTTACAAGGTGTTGCCTTTTGACTTCAATAAGAGGTCATTAATTAAACTCAAACGGCACTTCCTTATTCCCATCGACAATATATACTTCGAGTTTCGTTGTAGCCCTGCTGCTGTATTTAGCTCACACTTGTTCTAGGTCACGTGTTAAATCTGAGTGGGACTTATAAACAAGTTGTAAATAAAGTATACCCTGAGGGCCGTCCTTTCCTATCCAGTAGGCGAGTGCGACAGAGATGAAAGTTTTATGTCTACGATAAATACTCGTGGGCTAAGCCCTGAATTTTATGTTCAAACATAAATTAAATTACATGGAACGCATTGGTTTAATTAGGTTTATTGGCAATTAGTTTATGTCAGTAGCTTTGTGGAAATTTCTAATTATCTTTTTTCGTGCAACTCTATAATACTGAAGGTACAGTGGTAGTGAATAATGTTTTGGCATCGAATTTTGTCGGAAAAGTTCGTATTTATCATGTTCTCAACTAGCTTACCGAAGTTTACTGAAGCTGATTGAGCAAGCAAGATAAAACACGAACTTATCTGACACAATGAAAAACATTATTCACAATAGATTTGTATAATTATATCAATCGATTCCTTCCCAGCCTATATACGTCCCACTGCTGGGCACAGGCCTCCTCTCGGAACAAGAGGGCTTGGGCCATGGTTCCCACGCGGGCCCAGTGCGGATTGGGAACTTCACACGCACCATGTTTCCTCACGATGTTTTCCTTCACCGCAAATCTCGTGGTAAATTTCAAATGTAACTCCGCACATGAATTTCGAAAAACTCAGAGGTGCGAGCCGGGGTTTGAACCCACGAGTCCACGACCCTCTACTTGAGAGGCGATAGGTCAAACCACTAGGCCACCACGGCTTCAATATCAATCGATTGCTTTATTTAAAATACAAACTTCATTATACATGATATACTAAACTAAGTTAAAATTATAACTAAAAGTAAAATAAAAGTAACTAATAACTAAACTATAACCTAGAAAAAATTGGTAAATGGAACCCCCCGCGGCATGGACCCAAAGATGCTGACAGCATTTCCTCGCTATATAGCAATGCTGAAACGTTGTGCGAGGAAACTGCCAGCTATTCTGCCCCTGTGGTATCAAAAAGTCGTTTAGACAATTCTTCACGAATGGAACAAAGTTGTATTCAGGGCCGAGACTTTTGTATTTGTTTACTTTTAGTTTTTCCGCCGCCTCTGCTGCTGCACCAGCTTGATTTGCTGTTCCGCGGATGTGGGAGGGAGCAAGTGTGTCTGCGCAAGTAGCGTCCCACACCAGCACACGACCCAATTTCCGCGGAATCAATGACATTCCGTCTGGTCTCTTGCCATCATCCCTTGCGATGCCCGGTGGCTCCAGTAGCGCTGGCACATTGACGGTGGCAAGAGAGCGACGGATAATGTCATTGAGAGCACGAAAGGCCGTGGTGTCCCAACGCGTCGACCTCAATGCCGCAGGGGCATTTATGTGGTGCGCAAACTGCTACTCCCAGTCAGCAATTAGGCAGGCAGACTGCAATTAACCGATATTATATTAGTTATTAAATTTAAGTTTGTTTAAAAAATAGTCAAAAATTAAAATTAACTTAGTTATGTACGGTATATAAGTTTAAAAAGGTTCTAAATTTGTTATAATTATTTCATTATAGTCATTATCATGTCAGCCGAAAGACGTCCACTGCTGGACATAGGTAGGCCTCCCCGAGGCTCTTCACTCACAATCTCTCCACTTCATTATAGTATTTATAATTATAAATACTGCTCATAATTATACACAATATTAAATCGTTTTCTATTCATGCATTTTTGGCAAAAATAGAAATAGGTTAAAAAAGTGCCTTGACCAGCGATACTCAACCTTTTTTTGTATGAACCACAAATGTGTTTAGCGATGGTACGGCATAAATTGCAAACAGCTGATTCCAAATCAATAGGTGCAATTTTAGTGCCAGGTAATCCATTAATAGAAGCTTGGCTTGAAAGACTTCAACAGTTGGATTGCAACTTCTTATTGAAACAATACGAAGTGCAAAATTCGAACTTTGTATCTTGCCGTCGCGCTGAGTCAGCGGCACAAAATTTGGCCCACCCTTCTTACAAAATTACCGATTCTGCATACATTTGAGGGCCAGATTTTTTGCCGCTCAGTATATTATTAAATACGAGAGTGAGAGAGACGGTACGATACGAACTTCGTTTTTCGAATTTCGTAGTAGCTCCACAGGCCTTGATATGTAAGTGCAGTAAAGCCAGGCTCTAACTGACGTTAAGAGCTAACGTAGAGTTCAGCAATGTCAACAGTGGTAACCGTGACACCGTTAAATCATAGGACTTTAGTATTCACAGAAAGCAGCGGTGAGTTCACACGGTTTTGTGCTCCAGGCGAAATTTGAAGGTTATGACGTGAGTGCGGGATCAAAACCACAGATTAATAATAATATGTAGCTATCAAAACTGGCAACTAATTCGGTGTTTGTGATTAGACTTCTAAAAATCTCTACACATTACAGCCTATCATACCATGAACGTAATAGCAACGTGCCAGGCAAAGATAGACTCTGGCCAACGAAAGCTGTCCAAGACAAACCGCGGCAAATTAAAAAAAATAAGGCTGACAACACTTGTTGTACACTGATTAAACGATGTTGATACTTAGATATTTATTTAAATTTTCCAGATATTAAATTATACTTGAGACTTCAAGCTGGATCAACATACATTATAGTAATGTGTGAAAGTTGATGTTGAGTTGAAGTTGATGACTTTAGTAGTCCCTTGGTAAATTTGATGACCTTCGTCAGTGCCCATGCCCCATTTACGTACAGTCCAGACGCATCGACTTTTAGACCATTTTGACCAGATTGGCATTGAATATACTTCTAACATTTTAATTCTAACATAATCTTATAACATTTTCCATTTTGAGGATGGTAGGAGGTTGAATTAAACATAAAATAATGAATTATTTTCTTAAAGCAGAAATATCAAGATTATGTAAGCCGGGTTAGAATAAAAATTTTGACAGTCACAACAGACAGACTCTGAGGCATATAAACCCTCTTGCAAAAAAACTGGCACCTATGGTTTTTGTATTTTATGTGCATGAAAGCTTGCTTTCTAAGCTTCAATGCCTAAAAATCTGAAAAACCATAGGTGCCCGTTTTTTTGCAAGGGGGTTTATATAGAGGTATAGACCTCTATTATTTGTGTAGAAAAGTATAAGACTATAGCACGTTTTGTAACCAACCGTCGCAGTCGCGTGTCATGTACCTACGCGATTTACATTCCGTTTGAGACTCCTTCTGACACATTCCTATTACTGTCATGATATGATACGGTGTCATGTGTACATAAATGGTAACATCAGATGGTTCACTCGAATGATCGTTCACAAGAGTATTTAATTTTCATGCTTCCATATCAAAAGGGTCCACACGGAACCCTATTGCTGTCAAACACGTGTCCCATCTCCGTCAATATCCGTCTGTCGTCTGTCACACTGGTTTTACAGGCAAACAGTTAGAGCACGGTAGTAAAGTAATTTAGTCAGTGATGTGGTTAGTGTAGTGTGCAACTCTACTTCTAACAATAATTGTGATGAAGACAAGGGTAGTTTTTTGACGTTGACGTCGCGTCGAGTAGCCGAGTAGCAAGAACGCTGGCGCGCAGTTCACGTTTGGCTTTCCGTCGAGCTCACCTTGAAAAGGAGCCATGTCAGATATTTGCCAAAGTTTGTGGCAAATATTGTTGTTGGTGACTGTACATACGAATCACTGGGTATTTTTAAAATTGTGAGAAACCAATACGTAATTACGTAGAGTGTAAAATTGTGCCAAGAAAATGTAAGGCGTTAAAGAGGCTACTACGAAACTCGAAACTCGAAGTTCGTATCGTACCGTCCCTCTCGCTCTCGTATTAAATAGTATAAGTGTCAGAGGGACCGCACGACACGAACTTCGAGTTTCGAGTTTCGTAGTAGCCATGCTGGAGCGTTTTCACTTGCTCGTTTGCCATCCAGTCGAATAAAAAAATATATATAAAAATCTTGGGCCCTCAGAGTTCTTGAACCCGTAAATTTTACTTTTGAAGGTGAAAACGTACATTACATGCATAATTCAAAACACATTCTTCTGCAGAGATAAATATGCTCTTAATATTTATGAGCAGAATAAAAATATTATACGAAATGTGTATTTTATTCAAAGATGCATGTTGTAAAGTTGAGTTTATAAAATACATATTAGGATTGTGTTTGCTTAACAATTTCACTCGCTTTCTGGCAATTTTACATTACCTGCATGTATTGCTGAATTTGAAGTTTTGTTTGTCGTCTCTCATTGTATCATATCAATGTTATTCTTCAAGTTTGTGAATTAAAAATGATTGTCACTATACATTCGCCAGCACCAATATCTGGCACAACGAAGCGTGCATAATTATCTGATACGAAATCGATTATAGATTACGTATGAAAAGATTTATTTTCCGATATAACCAAAAAGTTTCTCACATAATAAGTCATCTGTCAAAGTTACCTAACGGAAATAGAAAAAAATACGTTATTTTAGTTTAGTTTTCGGCATTTTTTTAACGAAAAAGATCTAATACAGAACTTATGTAACAGAAGCCGAACCTCCTGTTTATATTACGTTTTCTCCAAATTTCGGATGGAAAATCTTTCCTGTAATCAACTGTATTTAAAAAAATGTTATGAACTTATTTTAAAACACCTTGTTCTTATTTAGTGTAAGCGTGTTCACATAAGTTTGTAAACCTTATATACTTTCCTATAATTGGTTTCATGGGAAGCAATTGTAGAGAAACGTGTTTAATATACACTAAACGAACTTATTGGAGCGCAAGAAGCAGGCTGTGAAATGACAGGTGACAGTTTAACAGTTTGTCTAGGTCAGTGTTAATAGCGGTTATATGGAAAAGAAATTGATCATGTCACGGTGCGTGCTTGAAGCGAGACGTTTAATTTTAGTGCTCGAGCTCCTGGTCAATTAACTGTAAAGTGATTTGGTACGTTCAAGAACTGCTCAAAAATTTATTCAGCAGACGCTTATAGTGCTGGTCACTTTTCTAGTAGCTGCGGTCTTTAATTTATAGCATTGAATTATCAATAGAGGTGACAGCAGAGTCTCTTCTATTAGATATTACTCTGTCAAACACAAGGACATTTACATTTTCAGTACAGTAGTTTTACCACGTTTGAGACGTGGTCCTTGACTATTGGTATCTCGGGGAGGCTCAGAGTCACGCAACGAGCGATGGAGATACTTTCTGCATACTTACTAATTATTCGTAGGCATACATACTAATTTCTTTCAATGTGTATCACTTAAGATGTGTACACTCTTCTTAAAACTAGCGAAATAATTTCATATGACTTGATGTATTTAGAAATCTTCACTAAACTTTTAAGACAAAACGAAAGCAACAGTGACAGGTGCAAAATAACCAAACAGAGAGCTAAGTGCTAATCATTCCGCGTTAACTGTTGACTTTAATGATGATAACCTTGGGCATCGCACCTTCGAAATCATTGCGACGACTCAGCGACTAATATCATTTACAGCTTTCACAACAACTAGGTAAGTGATAAGTGTACAAATAAACAATTGAAAAATTGAGAAGCGAGAAGACTTGGGCTTTAGGCGTGATTGGCAACACCCAAAGAACTAATGTGGGTTAAAAGCGTGATACGCATACAAGCGTAAACGAGAAAAGACCAATATATTTATTGTCCAGCTTAGTAGATTTAGGGGCTGTTTCACCATCCATTGATTAGTGTTAACTGACGGTTAAATGTGATGCCGTTTCCGTGTATTCGAACAAAACAAATAGAGACGGCATCACACCTAACCGCCAGTTAACACTAATCAATGGATGGTGAAACAGCCCCTTAGTAATTAGAATTTTTCGAAGACTTATTTTTCAAGAAAGTGGAAATCGGTTTAATATTTATTTGGTCATAAATGCATGTAATCCGAGTTTTCCTCATTCCAAGAGGCGTGCATAACTTTTGGAAGCCAAATAACCGTGAAATTTTTGCTCTTTTTTCAGTTTACATCCGCCGGAAATATCTTCAATATTATCCTAATTTTCGCGGTGGATGCGGAAAGCACAAGACCGGTCTGAGTGGAGAGCCTTGGGGGAGGCCTATGTCCAGCAGTGTGGTTAAAGAATTCTACGTCGAATGATGGTCTAAAACTTTAAATTGGGTTCAATGGTTACTGAACCTGAACTGTACTAGTAGAAATTTATTTTTTGCAGCTATAACTGCAGACTTGATATTAATTATATGTAATACACGGATATGTTCTCTAAAGAAAGGATCTTGACAGACAGATACTCGTAGAGGGACAATTTAATTAATTAAGTGATTCTATACTTATGGTTCTCTTTTTTTCCTTTGAGGTAGGTACGTAACCCTAAAAAATATAATTCCTTACTTAGTTAATACTAAGTGGTAAGTTAACAGACTTGTTTGGAAAATAATATTTAAACAATAAACATAGAACTAAAAACTTATTTTCTAGCTACATATTTGACCAATTGGCACGTATGTAGGTGCGACGAATTTGTACACTTGTTATTGCCGCGTAAATATCAAGTGACACTTTCACAATCGTGCGAAGTAAATATAAGTGAAATTCCACAATAGTACAGCAAACACTTTTGACATTGACTTTATTGGATAAACATACAGTTTGGAAATTAGCCAACACCTGCATGATGGTGCCAAATCGGGATCTTAAGAAAGTGTAAGGCATGCAATGAAAAACAAGTCATGTCTTGTGTCTTGTCTGGAGAAGCTAAGTCTTGTCCGATATCGATATAGACAGACTAATAACTTTCAAGAAAGAAAACAGTTCAGTGCTGAGTACCAGGTATCAAGTTCAATTCTTAATTTGTTGATGTTTTGTGTCTAATGGTGTTGAAAAATGGCAATTATTTTTAAATTGTAAAGTATTAACCAACATTATTTACAGTTTCTGCTTACTAAGACTTGGTAGCAATAAAAATATTACTTTTTCACCTCAGCACCTCAAACAGGCAGGTTTCGAATCAGTGACCAAAATCGCCTTTTGCTCACTCCGTGAAACAAAGTAACTTTTTAATTATTATTTTAAATGCTAAGTACCTACAGTGCTGGGTCTACTGACTGAATTCCTAGTATTTGAGCTTTACTTTGATCTGTCACTTTCACTTCAACACAAAAAAGCGAGAGATAGGATCAAATGTGTTTTTACAATCTTAAATTAAATTTATGATATTCAAAATATATCGTTACCTAATAAATTAAATGACAACGAAATATTTCCAAAATGTAAATTTTCCCGCTCTCTTAAAAAAGTGTGCAAACTCGTTCTCGTTGCACAAAAGCCGCTTCTCTTGTTTTTTTTATAAAAGAATTGCGTATACTGCCTCGACAGTTGAAATAAATGTTTGTCAAATTGAATGAATTTGTAACAAATCTATTAATTTATGTGTACGTAATAGAAATCTCAATAAAATCATATTGAAAGGTTTAATAACATTTATAATAAATTAGAAGAATCCTTCGCTTACTCGGGATTCAAAATCAACACTCGCAACAAAAAATAACTTTGCTCTCTTGTTGCACAAATAACTATTACAACATTATAATGTCTTCAATCATGATTATGTAGTCAATTAATTTATATTTATTGATTATTAATACATTTGATGCAACGAAGTGCGAATAAAATTATTTTTATATTATTTATTTTTTCAGGGTTCCTTATACAAAGTGTGTCCGACGGAGCCCTATTAATAATCCTGCGTTGTTTGTCTGTCTGCGTCCATATTATTGTTTTAGTACTACCTATCAGTCAGAGGGTTCTCATACAAGAAACGTGATATGTTCATATGTCGGTAAGGTACGAATCCTTCGTGGGCTAATCCAAATCGGATGTGATTTATTTGAATGTCTATACTCGTAACAATGTAAAGCAGAAAGTACTGGTATTACGTCTTCTATGCTGAAGGCACGATGAATAAACTCTAGAGGTGATTTAATATAATAGGCACACTCTTAATTTGTGCTTGTCAGTTGCACTTTACCGTTTTTTTAACCAAATGAAACTGAAAAAAAACGGCCAAAACCTATTCAATTACCGAAATAAGATGCAACCTTGCAAGTAAGATATTAAGGGGCTGTTTCACCATCCATTGATTAGTGTTTACTGGCGGTTAAGTGCGATGCCGTCACTACGAGTATTTGTTTTGTTCGAATAGACGGATACTGCATCACATTTAACCGTCGGTTAACGCTAATCAATGGATGGTGAATCAGCCCCTAAATTGGCGTATGTTTCATTTGTAAACTTTTAGACTGGGCACAGTAAAAGTAGAATTAAAAAATACCGCAACCTGGCTTAAATGCAATATTGTAACAATTGATCCTACTATCGATTCTGAACAAACTACTTACAGGTTTTCAGATATTTAACTATCAACTTGTATTACCCTCATTTACGAACGGCCGCGGTTTTACATTATTATTTAGCCACGTATGAGGTGGAAGTGTGGGATTTGCAATTACAATACAATCGGTGGTTTTCATCGTTCACGCTTGACCGGGGAAGGCTCGTGAGGTTATGTAGTGATCGATGTAATAAATAGGAATCGAGTCATATAATACTTGCAACGGCACAGTCGTTGTTGTTGGAGAAGTTTTTATTATAATAGAACCGGTATCGGTATACCGATACCGGTATTAAAGTCTGTGTTTTATTGAAGCCAAGATTGCGAATACAATTTACGCTTAAATTGATAGTATACACCACAGCGACCATGATTCGAGACCATCGTTTTGATTTTTTTTAACGTAGAATTTTTTGTATCGGGCTTGAATCATGAACTTTTTTCAATTTGGTCGATTTAAAGGTTAATTTTACACCGTTCTGTAGAAAAAAAACTCCTAGCAAGACTATCTGAATTCAACGAGCTGTAGAGCTGTAGACAGCGCGTGTATTTTAAAAAAAAATTGAAAAAAAACTGAATGATAAAAATCCATGTGGTTAATCAAACCTGCTCACAAAAATTCATGAACATCGATTGAGAAATGCGACCTGTTTCAGAGGAAAATAGACAGATTGACAGTTGGATGCCGACATGCAATAACTATATTACAAACAGAAATACTAATTTCTGCCCAAGCTGAAACGGAGACTCGGTTAAAAATTGCAAAGTTTTCGTGTGTGTGTGAGTTTGTTTGTTGAGGACCAAGAAAAATCTATAGCCAATTAGTTATACGAGAACAAAGCGCAGGCAGACATTAGACCTTAAATGAAACACCCTTCATTATAATTACAGTTTCAATTAAACTGGTCAAAATACGCACTCGAGGACTGTCCGGTTACGACACTCAAGGCAACGATTCCGGAGTTGTTAAACTGGTGTAAGTAAGGTCACTTTAATATGCGTAAGTGTATCATTTATAAGATATTATTAAATAATAAGTATTGGCTGTTCCTGGCAAAATTGGGTAGAGGGTGGGACAAAACTATTTAATACGTTCGTTGCAGACAGCTAGGATTAAAAGTACTTATAATTACTTTTTAGCCGTGTACAATCCAGCTGCAGATAATACCTCCCCCCCCCCTGTAAACACTGTGAATGCGGCAACTAAATAATACCTGTGTCTTTCCAAACGTGCTAGTAGCCTAAAAAAAAATGTCTAAAGAATCTCTGTTACTTTTTACGCAATTAACCTTTAATTTTGATTTGTAGCCGACATCGCTTTATGTCTGACAAAAAGATTCATTCATGAATTGGTATGTATTTGAATGGTTCCATAGAGCTACGTTTCGTAGACGGTTATGTCCCAAATAATTATGCAAATTAGTACGCCGCTAGAATCGAAAAAACTTTCTTTGCAGGGAAAGTGGTCAATGATCAAATTTAACATCTGCCGCGCGTTTAGTTAAAACAAAATGAATGAAGTACCTCTATACTGACTTTAATTACAGTTTCATTCTTAATACACTAAAAGCCCTTACTGGCTAACTATAACGCTTAGCATAAACCCTTGAATCTAGAAAACTAATATTAAGATTGAGATTTTCTTTATATTGTAGATTTGCCAAAATCGCAAAGCCTTATTTAGGTATTGCTTCTTTGGACATGACATTTTATTCTTAAATAAATTCTTAAATATAACAAAATGTAGTTACAGACAAAATTCTATGGAAAATATTTCCGTGCCTATGTTAACTCAAGGATCTTTCAAAAACGAGCCATGTTATCTTATGTTATTTGGATCAAGAACAATGGTGATTGCGTTCCATTAGGTGACATGCCTGCAAGTTTCCTCTATCATATAAACATAGTGTTAAAACTTCGTCTCGCCTCGTGCGCGCGTGTACCTTGGCTTGGTATAGTTATATATTTGGTTGTAGAACGAGTATGCGTGCAGCAGTATGCTATGCACACGGCTAGGCATAAATAGCTGGTTTTACTAGCCCTACTTGGATGTTCACAAAACTCCCCTTGCAACGTTCTTATAAGTCGTGCTTTCAATATTTTACAACCATTTTCCGACCACTTCCTAGCATCCGATTAAGCTGAAAGTCATCCATATCAATATTATAAATGTAAAAGTGTGTATGTGTTTGTGTCTTTGTATGTTTGTCCGTCTTTCACGTCGTAACGGAGCGACGGATTGACGTGATTTTTGGCATAGAGATAGTTTATAGCCCAGAGAGTGACAAAGGCTACTTTTTATCCCGGAAAATACACAGTTCCCGAGGAAAAGCGCGCGATAACCGAATTCCACGCGGGCGAAGCCCTGATTATCCAACCAGAATCATCTGCGCAGGAGGGAACTGTTCAATGGTTCATGATACCGACTTGAAACTTGGTACAGTCAAGGAATTCCACCCACCATGGAACCTTTTCAAAGGAAAAGTCATTACGACTTTCCTTGTTAATTAATGCGATGTCACTATGACGTTTACTGTGAAATGGTTCCATGGTGGCCAATGAATTAAACTCCTTGACCGTACGAATATGAGTCCTTTGGATGGTAATGCAATCACAATCACAGAATAAGTAATAAAAAGTACAGTCAGCAAAAACTTGTATTAAAAGTGAAATTTATGGCAAAAATCTTTTATCAAATATTATGAGAAATGTTATTCTGTTCCCAATGCGTGTAGCTAACCATACTGCTGAGTTAACCATAGTTAATTGAGACGTTAACACGACGACGGGTTCAAGACGTGCTGTTTAAAAAACTGGACATTATAAAAGGGCTAGAAAAGCCAGACAAACACGTAAGTAGAGTACTGGTGCAGTTAACGGTGTATTGCCTTGTATTCCGAAGGGCACGACACGGAATGGGCTGGCCGGTTGTACATGTGTGTCAAGTGTCCAGTGGTATCCTTATTATATCACTAATAATAGTGATCAATTACACCGCGCGCCCTGTATTCGGCTATATAATAAATATACTTAAAGGTTCGCCTTTATCGGACTCGACATGGAGGACATCATATTTTATCATTTATCTACGAGCTGTTGTCCGCAAAAAATTCGTTTACTGCTAATCCGCGGGAATTATGCAATTTAATGTTTTAGACTATAGCGGTCATTACTAAAATTGTCTCGTGATCATGGCGCATGCAACTGTGCCGAAAATATCGAGCTTCTCTAAAATCAAGGTACGCGGAACAAAACCCGAATTTAAATCATAAAATTATGCAATTTTCTGGGATAAGCACTTCTACATACTATACCTATTGTGTTCTTCCCCGCGTCTTTAACTATTTCAATGACAAGTTTTGTCTAAATTAGCGGTTTAAACGTGCGCATATTTCACCCTAAAACTCAGGTTAAGATGTACGAAGTTTAGTTGGTTTTAGCCCCATGGTTTAAGATGACCTTGCGTTTAATAAAATCACATGCGTACGCGACTGAACTGACTACCGTTACGGTTCCAATTCAACCAAACACGATCGGTGCGTTAACACAGTTTCAACTCGCGTTCGCCACACCAACACACTTAATCGCGAAGTCTCTAATTGCTGCACTTACTGTAATTGATTTAAAAATCTTTCCTATGTAAATACAATTTAATTGTCATGGCGATTTTTTTAGACATTCACATTTTGTTGTGATTCGTTCATTAATGGTAGGTACGTCACGTGGGCTACTTTTTATCGTGAGAAAGAGCAAAGTTCCATTGAGACAGAGACGAAGATGTGGGCAACAATAACGAAAACTTTGCAACAATCTAAGTATTTGACTCCCAACAATATTTTAGATAAAGCTTTTTTTAAGTGGTTCGATAAATAAATATACAATAATTGCTCGTTTACAGGTATAAGATAAGGTTTTCAGAGGGGTTATCAAAGATCCAGGTCGAAACGCGAGTCGCTTCCGTTGTTGAATCTTCCAAAGGACATCGTAATTGCTTACTGGCCTTACTGCATGCTAACGGCATGGTTGTTTTTTAAAAGCTTTTATTTACTTACTTCATCATCCCAGCCTATATACGTCCCACTGCTGGGCACAGCTCAGAACAAGAGGGCTTGGGCCATAGTTCCCACGCGGGCCCAGTCTGTTTTGGGAACTTCACACGCACCATTGAATTGCTTCGCAGGTTTGTGCAGGTTTCCTCACGATGTTTTCCTTCACCGCAAAGCTCGTGGTAAATTTCAAATGTAACTCCGCACATGAATATTGAAAAACTCAGAGGTGCGAGCCGGGGTTTGAATCCACGACCCTCTGTTTGAGAGGCGATAGGTCAAACCACTAGGCCACCAAGGCTCTTACTATTTACTTACTTATGATTAACATAATATGTTAGTTTGCTGAAGGTCAAATTTTGCATGTTGAATTTCACCCACATGTAGTGATTGATCAGATTGACTAGAAATTTGACACGAATGTATAGTTTGGACAGCAATGCAAGTGCAGTCAATGTATGGACGTTTCCAAGACGTCAAAAATATCTTTATGTCACTAACTATAAGATAAGAGTTTATAAGAGTCCTATCGGTAAACATATTTTTTTAAACTTAAAATGTATACATCACCAGTTCGCCAGTAAAATAAAGGAGTGACTTTAAGATATTTGACGCTATCATATGGCTGTATAGATATTTATGCCTCAACAATAAGCAGTCAGTAAAAAAGTTTGAAAAAAAATTACTATCTTATGTCCCACAGGCAGGGCCACACTTCTCTTCTGCCACTTTTTTATAGTCACATTGACTTTATCCATGCCAATTGTTGAATTTCTAGAGCTTCTGCGAATAGATTTTGTCAACTAGACAGTAGCATGCGTGTTATAAAAATACATAAGTATGTGAAAACCGAGAGTGTTATTATGATTTTGTTTACAAACTCGCGAACGCAACCTGCTTCATAAACGCCGGATCTTCAACTAATTGGTAACCACTTTCTCCCCGCGAAAGTATTACGTCGAATATAGGTATCGTTTATAGTTAACCAGCCAATTTAACACTTATTAGTGGTCAGTAGGGTTTAAAGTGAATATTATTTTGGACACATTTTCTTTGAATCGAATGCATTACGAGTTTTAAAAAGGAGGGTTGTGATTTCATTTGGGAAGTGGCCTGTTTTTTAAATGGCGGTTTTTCGCAATAAACTTTTAAGACAGTTAATAAGTTTTTGTTTATAAATTTGACAAGAACAACGGATATATGGAGACGATAAAAATGAGTTGAAACGTGTACTCGGTGTACTTAGCAACTTTTAACCGGCATAACGCGAGTCTGACCCGTGCATTGTGCGCTGAGCCATCTTACACATCCAACAAAATATTATGTTTGTTCTTCATAGGCCACTACGAGCCTATTAAAAAAGACAGGGATTACGAGGCTATTAAACGAGTATAATGAAAAAAAAAAGTTATTCTGAATGATCAATGATTTTCAAAATTTTTGCTTTAGGTACTTGTGCTTTAAAGCCTGTCTTGAACATCAAAGGTAGTTAGGCCTTGGTGACGCTTGGTGGAACTTAAACGTTTTATACTACAGTTTTTGTATGACAAGAAACTTTCAAAAGCCTGTAGGTATTAGCTTAGAAGCTTAATTTTGCAGAGCTTCAAAAAGTTTTGGACTTGAGTATTGTTGTTAATTTCAGCTTGTTATCTCCGTCCATGAGAAAAAAGGTCTTTAAAGATAGGACACAAAGTCACTATAGAATAACTTGTATTTATCATTCGGATGCACAAAACATAGCCATGGCTTTTATCTAATTAGTACGAATTATACGGTAGCTTTATGATTTTAATATATATTGACACTGATGTATTGACGGTCAAATTCATAAATTTACAACTTTAATAACTAAGGTCGAGAACGCATTCTTGCAAAGTACCTTCGATTTGAATTACATGAACACATAATTTCATAGGCAAGTTCGAAGAAGGTCATTTAAAAACTATATCAATGTAATCAATCACATGTAGTTCACCTTTAAATTTATCTTCTTTTTCTATTTCGCATTATTTAAAAAAAACTCACCTATTATGACAGCCAATACAACCAGGCATGCAACGCATGCGTTGTGGAGATGCATTATTAATTCCAATTAAGTATAACACTTTCTTTAATAACACACACTATTTCACAGCATTACGATGAAAAATCGCATCAAAAATTAGCACTTAAATCACTTTATTTTCAATCACACACGATTTCTGTTTAATAAATAATTAATTCTAGTTTTTCTGTTGCTCGCGAACGTCAAACGTGCTCGTAAAATGGCGGTAAATTTCGATGCTTTGTTTTTCGCGCGCGCCGGCAACCTCGTTCGAAAGTCAAATGCGAACTGCGTGTTGCCGGCCAGCATCATTCAGGTGTGGAGACAACCCAGCGAACTTGCTAGCCAGCCAGTTTGAATAGTAATTAATAACTTCGAATTCCAGGTTATTGAGGTTTCTTTTTAATTTGTTTGGTTTTTGGAGTCCGTTTTGCGGAGTTCCACACCTGATGCAATTTTAATTTTAAGAAACCTGCTCGATTGGAAATCTGTGTAACATTGAAGTAGTAGTAGTTATAGGTGACTAGCCGTTGCCCGCAACTTCGTCTCCGAAAAATTTGTTTGTCGTGATCCTGCGGTAACTATGCAACTTTCCGGGGTAAAAAGTACAGGTATCTGTACGCCAAATTTCATCCGAATCCAAAAGTTCAAGTTGTTACGTTGCACAAATGGTAAGATCTGATAATAATTATATTGTGCATAATACACTGCCTAGTTGTGAAATTTAGTTACTTTATATGGTTGTTTTTTTTTTTAGTTTCGACGGTCCCTGATGGAGAACAATTTTCTTTTTTATTTAATTTATTGACGTCCTTAGTACCTATTCGTTGGTGACATTTAATTTTATTTTTATTTTATGTATTCCATTCTTCAGAAAAGTTCCCCTTGTTCCCCGTACATACGTATATAACCAACTTCCATCACCAGCACTGGGAGAGGACAAATAATTCCTACTCCAAAATCGATTTTGTATTCCTTGCACAAAACCAACGTCATGCATGCATGAGCCGGTAATGTACGAGGAAAAATAATTCATAGTACAATACCCGGTTTTGGAGTAGGATTCTTTAATGCCTTGTACAGAACTATGCTTTTTTACTGAAGCTTAATTTCACAATCGTGTTTTTTCCCAATTTTAATCAACACAGCAACATAGGTAGGTTTCGCTTATGTTTAGTTTGCATCGGCCCGGAGGGCCAAAACTACACAAAAGTAGGAGCTCGCGGAGCTCCGCCGACACTGTGTCTGTGTCTATTAAAATTGGGACAAAACGCGATTGTGAAAATAAGCTTCAGTAAAAAAGCATAGTTCTGTACAAGGCATTAAAGAATCCTACTCCAAAACCGGGTATTGTATTAGCTAGCGCCGAAGACGCCCTATTATTATTGTACGAGAGTCTATAATAGCGTTTTTTTCGCTAACACGGCGAACTAGCTGCGCGGTCGCAGCGATATCGCCACGCGATCGCGGCGATATTGTTGCGTTTGCGTGCTCGCGAAATCGTTACGTAATAAGTATCCCTGATTAATGCCTTCTAATGACTAACCAACAGTTTCGAAAGTGACTCCGGGAAAACCGCAGCCGGTTCTCAAGTGAAATGATTAATGTTGATTCCCCTTCAATTAGCAATTGCGCCATCCCTAACAATGTCGAGTCTAAACTGCAAACAAATAGTCAGAAAGAAAAAAAACTACGTTAGGTACTACCTAGGTTTTTCCTTAGTTACTGGTGTTCATTGCTTTTTCCCAACACTCTATTAGAACCGTAATGTGTCGCAAATTGATTAGATTTGAATAAATTTGTTTCGAATTAGTACTATGGGATGGGTGGGGTTTATTTACAGAAAATAATGTAATAATCCGTGGGAGCCGTGGTGGCCGAGTGAAAGAAAGAAAGAAAGAAAATATTTTTATTTATAACAGCAATGACACATAATTAGTAAAAATAACAATAAGAAATGTTGCCGCTATAAAAAGGTCCCGGCTCAGCATATGCAGAGTGGTTTGACCTATGGCCTCTCAAGTAGAGGATCGTGGGTTCAAGCCCCGGTTCGCACCTCTGAGTTTTTCGAAATTCATGTGCGGAATTACATATGAAATTTACCACGAGCTTTACGGTGAAGGAAAACATCGTGAGGAAACCTGCACACCAAACCTGCGTAGCAATACAAATATGCAGGCAGTTTTTACACTTACCTACTAGGTAATGTGCGGCAAATATTCTTTATTAAATTTTAATAGACATTAAATTCATTTTAAATTCATAATAATCAACCATCATGATTTTATCAGATTTTTTAGCTTGTGGAGGGTGAGAGGGGAGGAGTTAGGTCAATGAAACTCAGGAGCTATTTCACCACCCATTGATTAATTTTATACGACGGATAAATTATACCCTGTTTCACCATCCATTGATTAGTGTTAGCTGACAGTTAAATGTGATGCCCTCTCTATTTGTTTTGTTCGAATAGACGGAGACGGCATCAAATTTAACCGTCAGTTAACACTAATCAATGGATGGTGAAACAGCCCCTTAGTGTAGTACGTGTTCGTTACCCTTTATGAACCAAACATCATGATAGTTTGGATCAATGGGCATTTCGTATACCTACAATTAGTCATAGTTTACAAGAGTTTACGTATGTAAACTCTTGTACGTCCTGTATAGGACGAAAGTTAAGAATGTTGTAATTTAAATTAAAAATTTAATTTGTTCCCCGCGCATAACCAACTTCCATTACCAGCACCCTCCCTCCACAAGCTAAAAAATCGGAAAAAATCACGATGGTTGATTATTATGAATTTAAAAGGAATTTAAAGTCTCTTAAAATTTAATAAAGAATATTTGCCGCACATTACCTAAGTAGGTAAGTATAAAAACCCTGAATACTGAGCATAGCGTGGTGCATATTGCCGGTTTTTTTAAGTAGTTATGTACTTATTAAATTATTACATTATTTTCTGTAAATAAACCCCATCCCAATAGTGTTGTGCAGGTTTCCTCACGATGTTTTCCTTCACCGTAAAGCTCGTGGTAAATTTCAAATGTAATTCCGCACATGAATTTCGAAAAACTCAGAGGTGCGAACCGGGGCTTGAACCCACGATCCTCTGCTTGAGAGGCCATAGGTCAAACCACGGCCACCACGGCTCCCACGGATTATTACGTTATTTTCTGTAAATAAACCCCATCCCGTAGTACTAATTCGAAACAAATTTATTCAAATCTAATCAATTTGCCACATTACGGTTCTAATAGAATAGAG
>NC_133491.1:14201871-14278043 GCF_025370935.1 Choristoneura fumiferana
ACATTCCGTCTGGTCTCTTGCCATCATCCCTTGCGATGCCGGTGGCTCAGTAGCGCTGGCACATTGACGGTGACAAGAGAGCGACGGATAATGTCATTGAGAGCACGAAAGGCCGTGGTGTCCCAACGCGTCGACCTCAATGCCGCAGGGGCATTTATGTGGTGCGCAAACTGCTACTCCCAGTCAGCAATTAGGCAGGCAGACTGCAATTAACCGATATTATATTAGTTATTAAATTTAAGTTTGTTTAAAAAATAGTCAAAAATTAAAATTAACTTAGTTATGTACGGTATATAAGTTTAAAAAGGTTCTAAATTTGTTATAATTATTTCATTATAGTCATCACCATGTCAGCCGAAAGACGTCCACTGCTGGACATAGGTAGGCCTCCCCGAGGCTCTTCACTCACAATCTCTCCACTTCATTATAGTATTTATAATTATAAATACTGCTCATAATTATACACAATATTAAATCGTTTTCTATTCATGCATTTTTGGCAAAAATAGAAATAGGTTAAAAAAGTGTCTTGACCAGCGATACTCAACCTTTTTTTGTATGAACCACAAATGTGTTTAGCGATGGTACGGCATAAATTGCAAACAGCTGATTCCAAATCAATAGGTGCAATTTTAGTGCCAGGTAATCCATTAATAGAAGCTTGGCTTGAAAGACTTCAACAGTTGGATTACAACTTCTCATTGAAACAGTACGAAGTGCAAAATTCGAACTTTGTATCTTGCCGTCGCGCTCAGTCAGCGGCACAAAATTTGGCCCACCCTTCTTACAAAATTACCGATTCTGCATACATTTGAGGGCCAGATTTTTTGCCGCTCAGTATATTATTAAAAACGAGAGTGAGAGAGACGGTACGATACGAACTTCGTTTTTCGAATTTCGTAGTAGCTCCACAGGCCTTGATATGTATGTGCAGTAAAGCCAGGCTCTAACTGACGTTAAGAGCTAACGTAGAGTTCAGCAATGTCAACAGCGGTAACCGTGACACCGTTAAATCATAGGACTTTAGTATTCACAGAAAGCAGCGGTGAGTTCACACGGTTTTGTGCTCCAGGCGAAATTTGAAGGTTATGACGTGAGTGCGGGATCAAAACTGTCAACTAATTCGGTGTTTGAAATTAGACTTCTAAAAATCTCATATTCATAGGTGCTTGTTATAGCCTAAATTGAATAAAGATATTTTGACTTTGACTTTGACTTTGAGCACGGTAGTAAGTAATTTAGTCAGTGATGTGGTTAGTGTAGTGTGCAACTCTACTTCTAACAATAATTGTGATGAAGACAAGGGTAGTTTTTTGACGTTGACGTCGCGTCGAGTAGCCGAGTAGCAAGAACGCTGGCGCGCAGTTCACGTTTGGCTTTCCGTCGAGCTCACCTTGAAAAGGAGCCGTGTCAGATATTTGCCAAAGTTTGTGGCAAATATTGTTGTTGGTGACTGTACATACGAATCACTGGGTATTTTTAAATTTGTGAGAAACCAATACGTAATTACGTAGAGTGTAAAATTGTGCCAAGAAAATGTAAGGCGTTAAAGAGGCTACTACGAAACTCGAAACTCGAAGTTTGTATCGTACCGTCCCTCTCGCTCTCGTATTAAATAGTATAAGTGTCAGAGGGACCGCACGACACGAACTTGGAGTTTCGAGTTTCGTAGTAGCCATGCTGGAGCGTTTTCACTTGCTCGTTTGCCATCCAGTCGAATAAAAAAAATATATAAAAATCTTTGGCCCTCAGAGTTCTTGAACCTGTAAATTTTACTTTTGAAAGTGAAAACGTACATTACATGCATAATTCAAAACACATTCTTCTGCAGAGATAAATATGCTCTTAATATTTATGAGCAGAATAAAAATATCTTACGAAATGTGTATTTTATTCAAAGATGCATGTTGTAAAGTTGAGTTTATAAAATACATATTAGGATTGTGTTTGCTTAACAATTTCACTCGCTTTCTGGCAATTTTACATTACCTGCATGTATTGCTGAATTTGAAGTTTTGTTTGTCGTCTCTCATTGTATCATATCAATGTTATTCTTCAAGTTTGTGAATTTAAAATGATTGTCACTATACATTCGCCAGCACCAATATCTGGCACAACGAAGCGTGCATAATTATCTGATACGAAATCGATTAAGTATAGATTACGTACGAAAAGATTTCTTTTCCGATATAACCAAAAAGTTGATCACAGGTTGTTTCTCACATAATAAGTCTTCTGTCAAAGTTACCTAACGAAAATAGAAAAAAAATACGTTATTTTTGTTTAGTTTTCGGCATTTTTTTAACGAAAAATATCTTATACAGAACTTCTGTAACAGAAGCCGAACCTCCTGTTTATATTACGTTTTCTCCAAATTTCGGATGGAAAATCTTTCCTGTAATTAACTGTTTTTAAAAAAATGTTATGAACTTATTTTAAAACACCTTATTATTATTTAGTGTTAGCGTGTTCACATAAGTTTGCAAACCTTATATACTTTCCTATAATTGGTTTCATGGGAAGCAATTGTAGAGAAACGTGTTTAATATACATTAAACGGACTTATTGGAGCGCAAGAAGCAGGCTGTGAAATGACAGGTGACAGTTTAACAGTTTGTCTAGGTCAGTGTTAATAGCGGTTATAGGAAAAGAAATTGATCATGTCACGGTGCGTGCTTGAAGCGAGACGTTTAATTTTAGTGCTCGAGCTCCTGGTCAATTAACTGTAAAGTGATTTGGTACGTTCTAGAACTGCTCAAAAATGTATTCAGCAGACGCTTAAAGTCCTGGTCACTTTTCTAGTAGCAGCTATCTTAATTTATATCATTTCAATATCAATAGAGATGACAGCAGAGTCTCTTCTATTAAATATTACTCTGTCAAACACAAGAACATTTACATTTTCAGTACAGTAAGTTTTACCACGTTTGAGACGTGGTCCTTGACTATTGGTATCTTGGGGAGGCTCAGAGTCACGCAACGAGCGATGGAGATACTTTCTGCATACTAATTATTCGTAGGCATACATACTACTTTCTTTCAATGTATATCACTTAAGATGTGTACACTCTTCTTTCAAACATATCAGTATATATGACTTGTGAATCTTAGAAACTCTTCTTAAAACTAGCGAAATAATTTCGTATGACTTGATGTATTTAGAAATCACTAAACTTTTAAGACAAAACGAAAGCAACAGTGACAGCCAAACGTGCTAATCATTCCGCGTTGACTGTTGACTTTAATGATGATAACCTTGGGCATCGCACCTTCGAAATCATTGCGACGACTCAGCGACTAATATCATTTACAGCTTTCACAACAACTAGGTAAGTGATAAGTGTACAAATAAACAATTGAAAAATTGAGAAGCGAGAAGACTTGGGCTTTAGGCGTGATTGGCAACACCCAAAGAACTAATGTGGGTTAAAAGCGTGATACGCATATAAGCGTAAACGAGAAAAGAGCAATATATTTATTGCCCAGCTTAGTAGATTAAGGGGCTGTTTCACCATCCATTGATTAGTGTTAACTGACGGTTAAATGTGATGCCATCTCCGTCTATTCGAACAAAACAAATAGAGACGGCATCACACCTAACCGCCAGTTAACACTAATCAATGGATGGTGAAACAGCCCCTTAGTAATTAGAATTTTTCGAAGACTTATTTTTCAGGAAAGTGGAAATCGGTTTAAATTTTTTTAACTTTATTTGGTTATAAATGTATGTAATCCGAGTTTTCCTCATTCAAACAGGTGTGCATAACTTTTGAAAGCCAAATAACCGTGAAATTTTTTCAGTTTACATCCGCCGGAAATATCTTCAATATTATCCTAATTTTCGCGGTGGATGCGGAAAGCACAAGACCGGTCTGAGTGGAGAGCCTTGGGGGAGGCCTATGTCCAGCAGTGTGGTTAAAGAATTCTACGTCGAATGATGGTCTAAAACTTTAAATTGGGTTCAATGGTTACTGAACCTGAACTGTACTAGTAGAAATTTATTTTTTGCAGCTATAACTGCAGACTTGATATTAATTATAATGTAATACACGGATATGTTCTTTAAAGAAAGGATCTTGACAGACAGATACTCGTAGAGGGACAATTTAATTAATGAAGTGATTCTATTCTTATGGTTCTCTTTTTTCCTTTGAGGTAGGTACGTAACCCTAAAAAATATAATTCCTTACTTAGGTACCTACGTTAATACTAAGTGGTAAGTTAACAGACTTGTTTGGAAAATAATATTTAAACAATAAACATAGAACTAAAAACTTATTTTCTAGCTACATATTTGAGCAATTGGCACGTATGTAGGTGCGACGAATTTGTTCACTTGTTATTGCCGCGTAAATATCAAGTGACACTTTCACAATCGTGCGAAGTAAATATAAGTGAAATTCCACAATAGTACAGCAAACACTTTTGACATTGACTTTATTGGATAAACATACAGTTTGGAAATTAGCCAACACCTGCATGATGGTGCCAAATCGGGATCTTAAGAAAGTGTAAGGCATGCAATGAAAAACAAGTCATGTCTTGTGTCTTGTCTGCAGGTGGTAGGACCTTGTGCAAGATCCGCCCGGATTGCTACCACCATCTTGCTCGCTAATCCTGCCGTGAAGCAGCAGTGCTTGCACTGTTGTGTTTCGGCGTGGAGAGTAAGACAGCCGGTGAAAAACTGGCACTTGAGTATTCCATCTTATCTAGGTTGGCAACGCATCTGCAATACCCTGGTGTTGCAGTTGTCTATGGGCGGTGGTGATCTCTTAGCATCAGGAGACCCACGTGCTCGTTTGCCATCCAGTCGAATAAAAAGAAAAAAAAAAAAAAAGCTAAGTCCTGTCCGATATCGATATAGACAGACTAATAACTTTCAAGAAAGAAAACAGTTCAGTGCTGAGTTCAGGTATCAAGTTCAATTCTTAATTTGTTGATGTTTTGTGTCTAATGGTGTTGAAAAATGGCAATTATTTTTAAATTGTAAAGTATTAACCAACATTATTTACAGTTTCTGCTTACTAAGACTTGGTAGCAATAAAAATATTACTTTTTCACCTCAGCACCTCAAACAGGCAGGTTTCGAATCAGTGAGCAAAATCGCCTTTTGCTCACTCCGTGAAACAAAGTAACTTTTTAATTATTATTTTAAATGCTAAGTACCTACAGTGCTGGGTCTACTGACTGAATTCCTAGTATTTGAGCTTCACTTTGATCTGTCACTTTCACTTCAACACAAAAAAGCGAGAGATAGGATCAAATGTGTTTTTACAATCTTAAATTAAATTTATGATATTCAAAATATATCGTTACCTAATAAATTAAATGACAACGAAATATTTCCAAAATGTAAATTTTCCCGCTCTCTTAAAAAAGTGTGCAACCTCGTTCTCGTTGCACAAAAGCCGCTTCTCTTGTTTTTTTTATAAAAGAATTGCGTATACTGCCTCGACAGTTGGAATAAATGTTTGTCAAATTGAATGAATTTGTAACAAATCTATTAATTTATGTGTACGTAATAGAAATCTCAATAAAATCATATTGAAAGGTTTAATAACATTTATAATAAATTAGAAGAATCCTTCGCTTACTCGGGATTCAAAATCAACACTCGCAACAAAAAATAACTTTGCTCTCTTGTTGCACAAATAACTATTACAACATTATAATGTCTTCAATCATGATTATGTAGTCAATTAATTTATATTTATTGATTATTAATACATTTGATGCAACGAAGTGCGAATAAAATTATTTTTATATTATTTATTTTTTCAGGGTTCCTTATACAAAAGTGTGTCCGACGGAGCCCTATTAATAATCCTGCGTTGTTTGTCTGTCTGCGTCCATATTATTGTTTTAGTACTACCTATCAGTCAGAGGGTTCTCATACAAGAAACGTGATATGTTCATATGTCGGTAAGGTACGGAATCCTTCGTGGGCTAATCCAACTCGGATGGGATTTATTTGAATGTCAATAACAATGTAAAGCAGAAAGTACTGGTAGGTATTACGTATTCTATGCCGAAATAAACTCTAGAGGTAATTCAATAGGCACACTCTCAATTTGTGCTTGCCAGTTGCACTTTGCCGTTTTTTAACCAAATGAAACTGACAAAAACGGCCAGAACCTATTCAATTACCTAAATAAGATGCAACCTTGCTAAGACATTAAATTGGCGTATGTTTCATTTGTAAACTTTTAGACTGGGCACAGTAAAAGTAGAATTAAAAAATACCGCAACCTGGCTTAAATGCAATATTGTAACAATTGATCCTACTATCGATTCTAAACAAACTACTTACAGGTTTTCAGATATTTAACTATCAACTTGTATTACCCTCATTTACAAACGGCCGCGGTTTTACATTATTATTTAGCCACGTATGAGGTGGAAGTGTGGGATTTGCAATTACAATACAATCGGTGGTTTTCATCGTTCACGCTTGACCGGGGAAGACTCGTGAGGTTATATAGTGATCGATGTAATAAATAGGAATCGAGTCATATAATACTTGCAACGGCACAGTCAGTGTCGTTGGAGAAGTTTTTATTATAATAGAACCGGTATCCGGTATTAAAGTCTGTGTTTTATTGAAGCCAAGATTGCGAATACAATTTACGCTTAAATTGATAGTATACACCACAGCGACCATGATTCGAGACCATCGTTTTGATTTTTTTTAACGTAGAATTTTTTGGATCGACGCGGCATGAATCATGAACTTTTTTCAATTTTGTCGATTTAAGGGTTAATTTTACACGTTCTGTAGAAAAAAACTCTAGCAAGACTATCTGAATTCAACGAGCTGTAGAGCTGTAGACAGCGCGTGTATTTAAAAAAAAAATGAAAAAAAACTGAATGATAAAAATACATGTGGTTAATCAAACCTGCTCACAAAAATTCATGAACATCGATTGAGAAATGCGACCTGTTTTAGAGGAGAATAGACAGCTTGACAGTTGCATGCCGACATGCAATAACTATATTACAAACAGAAATACTAATTTCTGCCCAAGCTGAAACGGAGACTCGTTAAAAATTGCAAGTTTTCGTGTGTGTGTGAGTTTGCTTGTTGAGGACCAAGAAAAATCTATAGCCAATTAGTTATACGAGAACAAAGCGCAGGCAGACATTAGACCTTAAATGAAACACCCTTCATTATAATTACAGTTTCAATTAAACTGGTCAAAATACGCACTCGAGGACTGTCCGGTTACGACACTCAAGGCAACGATTCCGGAGTTGTTAAACTGGTGTAAGTAAGGTCACTTTAATATGCGTAAGTGTATCATTTATAAGATATTATTAAATAATAAGTATTGGCTGTTCCTGGCAAAATTGGGTAGGGGTAGGACAAAACTATTTAATACTTTCGTTACAGTCAGCTAGGATTAAAAGTACAGTCAGCGTCATATAGTACGTAGCAAAGATCACAAATACTTGAAACATACAAAATGGTCATTACCAGTGAATCAGTCAAAGCGGTCAAATTGTTCGAGAAATCCATCGTGTAGTGGAGCACGCACGTCGCCAAATACTTTATAACATTCAAGCCGACATTACCGTAGCAGCCAAAGTATCCAAAGTATGGACACCGCAGGAAACTTGACTTTATACATACCGTGTAAGGTCAATGATCCAGTTAGGCAATATAATGTGAATGGTGATTAGTCTCTTGGTGCAAATGCACATGTCATTACCTTTTTCATTGTCAAAATAATGTAATTATACTGGCCAATTCAAGCATATTAAAAGGAAATTCGTTAATCCGGTTCTGACAATGTAAATAAAAATGAAAAAACCGTCACTCCAAATGAAAGAGCGGAACGACACTGACAAGGGTACGATTTCGGTGATTGTCAAAAAAAAAAGTAGAATGTTAATTCGTCAAACGAGTTAAACCTTAAACCTTTATACATACATATAATTCAGTTTTCTATGGTATACTGATATTATTGCTACGCTACTAGTGGTGATGTGCGTGTTCCGTTATTTGTAAATGGGTCCTGAGCAATTTGATCGGATGGGTAATGTTAACTATTTGGATGTTCCAAGTATTGGTGATCTTGACAGCTACGTACTAAAAGTACTTATAATTACTTTTTAGCCGTGTACAATCCAGCTGCAGATAATACCTCCCCCCCCCCTGTAAACACTGTGAATGCGGCAACTAAATAATACCTGTGTCTTTCCAAACGTGCTAGTAGCCTAAAAAAAAATGTCTAAAGAATCTCTGTTACTTTTTACGCAATTAACCTTTAATTTTGATTTGTAGCCGACATCGCTTTATGTCTGACAAAAAGATTCATTCATGAATTGGTATGTATTTGAATGGTTCTATAGAGCTACGTTTCGTAGACGGTTATGTCCCAAATAATTATGCAAATTAGTACGCCGCTAGAATCGAAAAAACTTTCTTTGCAGGGAAAGTGGTCAATGATCAAATTTAACATCTGCCGCGCGTTTAGTTAAAACAAAATGAATGAAGTACCTCTATACTGACTTTAATTACAGTTTCATTCTTAATACACTAAAAGCCCTTACTGGCTAACTATAACGCTTAGCATAAACCCTTGAATCTAGAAAACTAATATTAAGATTGAGATTTTCTTTATATTGTAGATTTGCCAAAATCGCAAAGCCTTATTTAGGTATTGCTTCTTTGGACATGACATTTTATTCTTAAATAAATTCTTAAATATAACAAAATGTAGTTACAGACAAAATTCTATGGAAAATATTTCCGTGCCTATGTTAACTCAAGGATCTTTCAAAAACGAGCCATGTTATCTTATGTTATTTGGATCACGAACAATGGTGATTGCGTTCCATTAGGTGACATGCCTGCAAGTTTCCTCTATCATATAAACATACTTAGTGTTAAAACTTAGTCTCGCCTCGTGCGCGCGTGTACCTTGGCTTGGTATAGTTATATATTTGGTTGTAGAACGAGTATGCGTGCAGCAGTATGCTATGCACACGGCTAGGCATAAATAGCTGGTTTTACTAGCCCTACTTGGATGTTCACAAAACTCCCCTTGCAACGTTCTTATAAGTCGTGCTATTAATATTTTACAACCATTTTTCGACCACTTCCTAGCATCCGATTAAGCTGAAAGTCATCCATATCAATATTATAAATGTGAAAGTCTGTATGTGTTTGTGTCTTTGTATGTTTGTCCGTCTTTCACGTCGTAACGGAGCGACGGATTGACGTGATTTTTGGCATAGAGATAGTTTATAGCCCAGAGAGTGACAAAGGCTACTTTTTATCCCGGAAAATGCACAGTTCCCGAGGAAAAGCGCGCGATAACCGAATTCCACGCGGGCGAAGCCGCGGGCAAAAGCTTTATGTAAATCCAGTGACAGTATGATTATCCAACCAGAATCATCTGCGCAGGAGGGAACTGTTCAATGGTTCATGATACCGACTTGAAACTTGGTACAGTCAAGGAATTCCACCCACCATGGAACCTTTTCAAAGGAAAAGTCATTACGACTTTCCTTGTTAATTAATGCGATGTCACTATGACGTTTACTGTGAAATGGTTCCATGGTGGCCAATGAATTAAACTCCTTGACCGTACGAATATGAGTCCTTTGGATGGTAATGCAATCACAATCACAGAATAAGTAATAAAAAGTACAGTCAGCAAAAACTTGTATTAAAAGTGAAATTTATGGCAAAAAACTTTTATCAAATATTATGAGAAATGTTATTCTGTTCCCAATGCGTGTAGCTAACCATACTGCTGAGTTAACCATAGTTAATTGAGACGTTAACACGACGACGGGTTCAAGACGTGCTGTTTAAAAAACTGGACATTATAAAAGGGCTAGAAAAGCCAGACAAACACGTAAGTAGAGTACTGGTGCAGTTAACGGTGTATTGCCTTGTATTCCGAAGGGCACGACACGGAATGGGCTGGCCGGTTGTACATGTGTGTCAAGTGTCCAGTGGTATCCTTATTATATCACTAATAATAGTGATCAATTACACCGCGCGCCCTGTAATAGGGTCTTTTTAAACAAAGTTTGTCTTTGCCAGCCGTATTCGGTTATATAATAAATATACTTAAAGGTTCGCCTTTATCGGACTCGACATGGAGGACATCATATTTTATCATTTATCTACGAGCTGTTGTCCGCAAAAAATTCGTTTACTGCTAATCCGCGGGAATTATGCAATTTAATGTTTTAGACTATAGCGGTCATTACTAAAATTGTCTCGTGATCATGGCGCATGCAACTCTGCCGAAAATATCAAGCTTCTCTAAAATCAAGGTACGCGGAACAAAACCCGAATTTAAATCATAAAATTATGCAATTTTCTGGGATAAGCACTTCTACATACTATATTGTGTTCTTCCCCGCGTCTTTAACTATTTCAATGACAAGTTTTGTCTAAATTAGTGGTTAAAACGTGCGCATATTTAACCTTAAAATTCAGGTTAAGATGTACGAAGTTTAGTTGGTTTTAGCCCCATGGTTTAAGATGACCTTGCGTTTAATAAAATCACATGCGTACGCGACTGAACTGACTACCGTTACGGTTCCAATTCAACCAAACACGATCGGTGCGTTAACACAGTTTCAACTCGCGTTCGCCACACCAACACACTTAATCGCGAAGTCTCTAATTGCTGCACTTACTGTAATTGATTTAAAAATCTTTCCTATGTAAATACAATTTAATTGTCATGGCGATTTTTTTAGACATTCACATTTTGTTGTGATTCGTTCATTAATGGTAGGTACGTCACGTGGGCTACTTTTTATCGTGAGAAAGAGCAAAGTTCCATTGAGACAGAGACGAAGATGTGGGCAACAATAACGAAAACTTTGCAACAATCTAAGTATTTGACTCCCAACAATATTTTAGATAAAGTTTTTTTTAAGTGGTGCGATAAATAAATATACAATAATTGCTCGTTTACAGGTATAAGATAAGGTTTTCAGAGGGGTTATCAAAGATCCAGGTCGAAACGCGAGTCGCTTCCGTTGTTGAATCTTCCAAAGGACATCGTAATTGCTTACTGCATGCTAACGGCATGGTATGTTTTTTAAAAGCTTTTATTTACTTACTTCATCATCCCAGCCTATATACGTCCCACTGCTGGGCACAGGCCTCCTCTCAGAACAAGAGGGCTTGGGCCATAGTTCCCACGCGGGCCCAGTGCGGATTGGGAACTTCACACGCACCATTGAATTGCTTCGCAGGTTTGTGCAGGTTTCCTCACGATGTTTTCCTTCACCGCAAAGCTCGTGGTAAATTTCAAATGTAACTCCGCACATGAATATTGAAAAACTCAGAGGTGCGAGCCGGGGTTTGAATCCACGACCCTCTGTTTGAGAGGCGATAGGTCAAACCACTAGGCCACCAAGGCTCTTACTATTTACTTACTTATGATTAACATAATATGTTAGTTTGCTGAAGGTCAAATTTTGCATGTTGAATTTCACCCACATGTAGTGATTGATCAGATTGACTAGAAATTTGACACGAATGTATAGTTTGGACAGCAATGCAAGTGCAGTCAATGTATGGACGTTTCCAAGACGTCAAAAATATCTTTATGCCACTAACTATAAGATATTTGACGCTATCATATGGCTGTATAAATATTTATGCCTCAACAATAAGCAGTCAGTAAAAAAGTTTGAAAAAAAAATTACTATCTTATGTCCCACAGCTGGGCAGGGGCCACACTTCTCTTCTGCCACTTTTTTATAGTCACATTGACTTTATCCATGCCAATTGTTGAATTTCTAGAGCTTCTGCGAATAGATTTTGTCAACTAGACAGTAGCATGCGTGCTATAAAAATACATAATTATGTGAAAACCGAGAGTGTTATTATGATTTTGTTTACAAACTCGCGAACGCAACCTGCTTCATAAACGCCGGATCTTCAACTAATTGGTAACCACTTTCTCCCCGCGAAAGTATTACGTCGAATATAGGTATCGTTTATAGTTAACCAGCCAATTTAACACTTATTAGTGGTCAGTAGGGTTTAAAGTGAATATTATTTTGGACACATTTTCTTTGAATCGAATGCATTACGAGTTTTAAAAAGGAGGGTTGTGATTTCATTTGGGAAGTGGCCTGTTTTTTAAATGGCGGTTTTTCGCAATAAACTTTTAAGACAGTTAATAAGTTTTTTTTATAAATTTGACAAGAACAACGGATATATGGAGACGATAAAAATGAGTTGAAACGTGTACTCGGTGTACTTAGCAACTTTTAACCGGCATAACGCGAGTCTGACCCGTGCATTGTGCCCTGAGCCATCTTACACATCCAACAAAATATTATGTTTGTTCTTCATAGGCCACTACGAGCCTATTAAAAAAGACAGGGATTACGAGGCTATTAAACGAGTATAATGAAAAAAAACTTCTTACTTGTGCTTTAAAGCCTGTCTTACCAAATATCAAACTTGAACATCAAATGTAGTAGCCTTGGTGACGCTTGGTGGGACTTAAACGTTTTATACTACAGTTTTTGTATGACAAGAAACTTTCAAAAGCCTGTAGGTATTAGCTTAGAAGCTTAATTTTGCAGAGCTTCAAAAAGTTTTGGACTTGAGTATTGTTGTTAATTTCAGCTTGTTATCTCCGTCCATGAGAAAAAAGGTCTTTAAAGATAGGACACAAAGTCACTATAGAATAACTTGTATTTATCATTCGGATGCACAAAACATAGCCGTGGCTTTTATCTAAATAGTACGAATTATACGGTAGGTTTATGATTTTAATATATATTGACACTGATGTACTGACGGGACGGTCAAATTCATAAATTTACAACTTTAATAACTAAGGTCGAGAACGCATTCTTGCAAAGTACCTTCGATTTAAATTACATGAACACATAATTTCATAGGCAAGTTCGAAGAAGGTCATTTAAAAACTATATCAATGTAATCAATCACATGTAGTTCACCTTTAAATTTATCTTCTTTTTCTATTTCGCATTATTTTAAAAAAACTCACCTATTATGACAGCCAATACAACCAGGCATGCAACGCATGCGTTGTGGAGATGCATTATTAATTCCAATTAAGTATAACACTTTCTTTAATAACACACACTATTTCACAGCATTACGATGAAAAATCGCATCAAAAATAGCACTTAAATCACTTTATTTTGAATCACACACGATTTCTGTTTAATAAATAATTAATTCTAGTTTTTCTGTTGCTCGCGAACGTCAAACGTGCTCGTAAAATGGCGGTAAATTTCGATGCTTTGTTTTTCGCGCGCGCCGGCAACCTCGTTCGAAAGTCAAATGCGAACTGCGTGTTGCCGGCCAGCATCATTCAGGTGTGGAGACAACCCAGCGAACTTGCTAGCCAGCCAGTTTGAATAGTAATTAATAACTTCGAATTCCAGGTTATTGAGGTTTCTTTTTAATTTGTTTGGTTTTTGGAGTCCGTTTTGCGGAGTTCCACACCTGATGCAATTTTAATTTTAAGAAACCTGCTCGATTGGAAATCTGTGTAACATTGAAGTAGTAGTAGTTATAGGTGACTAGCCGTTGCCCGCAACTTCGTCTCCGAAAAATTTGTTTGTCGTGATCCTGCGGTAACTATGCAACTTTCCGGGATAAAAAGTACAGGTATCTGTACGCCAAATTTCATCCGAATCCAAAAGTTCAAGTTGTTACGTTGCACAAATGGTAAGATCTGATAATAATTATATTGTGCATAATACACTGCCTAGTTGTGAAAGTTTAGTTACTTTATATGGTTGTTTTTTTTTTTAGTTTCGACGGTCCCTGATGGAGAACAATTTTCTTTTTTATTTAATTTATTGACGTCCTTAGTATTCGTTGGTGACATTTAATTTTATTTTTATTTTATGTATTCCATTCTTCAGAAAAGTTCCCCTTGTTCCCCGTACATACGTATATAACCAACTTCCATCACCAGCACTGGGAGAGGACAAATAATTCCTACTCCAAAATAGATTTTGTATTCCTTGCACAAAACCAACGTCATGCATGCATGAGCCGGTAATGTACGAGGAAAAATAATTCATAGTACAATACCCGGTTTTGGAGTAGGATTCTTTAATGCCTTGTACAGAACTATGCTTTTTTACTGAAGCTTAATTTCACAATCGTGTTTTTTCCCAATTTTAATCAACACAGCAACATATGTAGGTTTCGCTTATGTTTAGTTTGCATCGGCCCGGAGGGCCAAAACTACACAAAAGTAGGAGCTCGCGGAGCTCCGCCGACACTGTGTCTGTGTCTATTAAAATTGGGACAAAACGCGATTGTGAAAATAAGCTTCAGTAAAAAACATAGTTCTGTACAAGGCATTAAAGAATCCTACTCCAAAACCGGGTATTGTATTAGCTAGCGCCGAAGACGCCCTATTATTATTGTACGAGAGTCTATAATATGGTGTTTTTGGCGCTAACGCGGCGAACTAGCTGCGCGGTCGCAGCGATATCGCTACGCGCTCGCCGCGATATTGTTACGTAATAAGTATCCCTGATTAATGCCTTCTAATGACTAACCAACAGTTTCGAAAGTGACTCCGGGAAAACCGCAGCCGGTTCTCAAGTGAAATGATTAATGTTGATTCCCCTTCAATTAGCAATTGCGCCATCCCTAACAATGTCGAGTCTAAACTGCAAACAAATAGTCAGAAACAAAAAAAAAAACTACGTCTTTGCTAATTATAGGAACGTACCTAGGTTTTTCCTTAATTACTGTGTTCATTGCTTTTTCCCAACACTCTAGGTATTCTATTAGAACCGTAATGTGGCAAATTGATTAGATTTGAACAAAATTTGTTTCGAATTAGTACTATTGGGATGGGTTTTTTTTATTTAATGCTTATATCTATTTTTGTCATTCTTAATTGTCACTAAATATTTCTTTTATTAAATCATGTCTTACCATATTCCCACGGATAGGGATAAAATCTAGAAATTTCAACCGCTGGGTTTAGTCGTGAATTTTTGGACAGTTGTTCTTAACACAACCTCAATGAAGACCACGATATAAATTTTGGGAATTCCCAGGGAAATTTGGTAAAAACCCGGAATTTCAATTATAACTACCAGATCGAATAGTTACACGTGCGAAGCCGCGGGTATAGGTACTCTAGTTTTATGTATAATAACCTAAAAATAAAAGTTTCATTTTTAATACAAGCTTTTTTTTGCTGACTGTACTTTTTGTTGACTGTACTTGCACTGTCACCCAAACTACATTTGCATACCAAATTTCAAGTCGATGCTATTAGCCGTTGAAGAGTTCCGTCCTGCGGAGACGATCCTGGCTGGACTACCAGGATGTCACTACTAGATTATTGTATTGTCACGCGATTTACATAAGTATTTCAAATTTCAAGTCAATTTCCACTGGATGTTGGTTTAATTAAAAGCCGTGGTGGCCTAGTGGTTTGACCTATCGCCTCTCAAACAGAGGGTTGTGAGTTCAAACCCCGGCTCGCACCTCTGAGTTTTTCCAAATTCATGTGCGGAATTACATTTGAAATTTACCACGAGCTTTGCGGTGAAGGAAAACATCGTGAGGAAACCTGCACAAACCTGCGAAGCAATTCAATGGTGCGTGTGAAGTTCCCAATCCGCACTGGGCCCGCGTGGGAACTATAGCCCAAGCCCTCTTGTTCTGAGAGGAGGCCTGTGCCCAGCAGTGGGACGTATATAGGCTGGGATGGATGATGATGTTGGTCTAATTTAACTTGTAAGATAATCAAACCTACAGACAGGCAGACAACGGGACAGGTGAAACTAAATAAAAGCTTTTAATTCTTAATGGTTCACACGAGTAAAACCACGACTCAAGCCTTCTGGTAAATAAGCTAAGAGAAATCTAACACCGCTTCTTGCCTTGGTTCGCATTCGTAGAGGATGGCTACTTCCGCAGATGGTAGGAAGTGGTAGGTATTTCCAAAGATTAATCATAATTAGACTGGAAAGATTAAAGGTTGCGTGTACAGGGTATGCATACTTTATAATTATAAATTACGAGTTGATTAAACTGTTAACGTTAACAATATAGAGATAAATTAAAGTAAAGGGTCGGGTGGAGACCGCGGATCGGCAAGCGCAGGAATCCGTCCACCAACGAGATGGACGAATGGGTTCACGGTGGATGCATGCCGCTGCCAACCGAAGCGACTGGAGGTCTATGGGGGAGGCCTATGTCCAACAGAGGACGTCCTATGGCTGAGAGAGTTTTCCCAGAGATAAGATAGATAATACTATAAACGGGACTTATTTATCACGATACACAAGGTATTTACCTCGATGTTTCACGTGTGGTCACGAGTAGTCTGAAGTGTAGGTGTCATGGCTGCTTAGCATACCTACACACTTCCTACACTTCAGTCAAGTCGTGACCACGGCCACTGCAATGTGGTCGAAACGGCGAGGTAAATATTACTTGTGTGATGTGGTTGTGATAAATCTGACTAAGGGGCTGTTTCACCACCGACTGATTAATTTTATTTACGTGATGCCGCATCTGTTCGAACAAAACAAACAGAGACGGCATCACATTTATTCTTCAAATGAATTTAATCAATATTATAGATGGTGAAACCAGGGGTAAGAGTGAAAATCACGAGTGTTATAAGTGTTATACATATCGCACACCTAGATTAAAACAGTATTAACTCAAAAAATCGTTTTTTTTCAGAAATGGCAAAAATGTTGATTTGAGAAAACTATACACGATAGAAGCTTATTTGTTGAATTTTGTAAAGGAAACTGACATTGTAAGTTGATGTATTCATAATTTAAATTTTAAAATCAAGTAAAAGATAAATTAAATACCGTTTTTCAGTTGTTACAGTTTTTTAGAATTAAGTGTATTTGATTTCCGTAATTATTTTTAGTTGAAACTGTTTTGTATACTACTTTTTGAATTAATAAATAAAAGCCATTCATTAAGAGAGTAGTTTTATTGATATTTGGAACGTTTTATGAAAATAATGAATTTTACACTAGATATTATTCAATAGGAACCATGTCATAAACTTTTACAAGGCAAATGAAATCAAAATGAATAGCTCTACAAAAAAAAGGTTACAAATAATTCTTCGTTAATTATCACAAAACACTTAAATTACACTTAAGATCAGTCGTGTTAAAATCTTCTCAAAAATAATGATGTCACTGTCGTCACTTCGTATTGGTGAAATATAATAATCAGGTCGTTGGATCTCAATTGACTGGGTTATTTGAAACAGAAAAATAACCCTCTGGTGATGAATTTTGTTCCATTTGACCGGTCAACATCGGTAACTCTTCCCTTAAAAAGCTATTTTCCATTTGAAACTCTTCGCCATGAGACGGCATATTAGGGTTAACATTTTTTTTTCTTTTTCTTTAACCATTTGCACGAATATCCGGCCCCGTCCCTTCATATTTCTAAAACAAGTATTTAAATTATAAAGGTTTATTTACTAACCATAAAAAGCGTATTAACTCAAAAATGATAAAACTCAAACATGCCTAGCAAATCATAACACAAGTGACATTTAAAACAGTTTCAACATAAATTACTGCGTTTTATGAAACTTAAAAGAGTCATCCATCTGTGTTAGTTCAAATTATAATTAAGAATAAATTCTCATTCAACAAAAGCGACGCAATTCAAAAGCAATAATTAAAACCATGAAAACAGATATAACTAAAAATAATCATAGAGAAATATCTTACCTAGGTCATCAAAACAGTGTTAACTCTAATTTGAACAATTTATTATCCATCAGTCGTGCAACGCCAACTCATCAAAACTGTAACAACTCGAAATAATACTTAAATAATTACATTAATCAGTTAACAAAACAGTCTTAACTCGAAATACATCGGTTTTAAATCAAAGTGCTAGCATGCACTCAGCGTTGTGTACGGTCGGCAACTGATGATGCTACTGTCTTGCGGGTGGGGGGGTGAGGCAGCGCCACGTGCAAAAGAGTCTTACAAAGCCACCTATCGGCGAGTTTTTGGAATATTTTTGGTTCTGTTTTATTGGCTGACGCGGCATCATCTGTAGATGTCGAATATACTATTAACTAAAAATACACCAATTTTGAGTTAATACTGTTTTGATCTAGGTGTGCGATATGCAAGATAGAATGTTCGCCCCACATAGAAGGTGTTATCGAAATCGATAAGGCCGTTTCCGAGATCACACATTTAAAAAATTTAATTATTTATAAGTTATTTTAAATAGTTTTGTAGCAATGCACATACTTTTATAGAATCTTCACTTTTATTTTATTTTTATTTGTTTCTAGTTGTACTTTGCATAATAAAATCGTTCAAGTTTAACTCCATCTAGTTG
Source organism: Choristoneura fumiferana (assembly GCF_025370935.1). Classification (NCBI taxonomy): domain Eukaryota; kingdom Metazoa; phylum Arthropoda; class Insecta; order Lepidoptera; family Tortricidae; genus Choristoneura; species Choristoneura fumiferana. Next base: position 14,220,224 of record NC_133491.1, read on the forward strand.
ACCAGAATTAAACTATTTTAGTTTAAAAATATACTCAAAGAGGGCGCAACGTGTAGTTGTGCTCAGCGCCATCTACTTGATTAGTGTTGTATTTGTAGAGCGGTCGTAATAGTATACTCTATATTTAGTTACACTATTCTACAACAGATGGCAGTAACAAGTACGGCATTCACGTTCGGATACTCTGTTCAATAAAAATTGTTGAACAAGACTGCAAACAAAATAAGGGTTTATTTAATTTAGCCTTCTACATTTTTTATTGAACAAGTCAGAATGTAGATTAATGCATAAATTGTATGAGGCCACCACTTTCTACGTAACTGTAATTTTTTTCCAAATTGTTGGAAATGTCTAGTTTACTTCTTAACAATTTGAAGTTGTAATTGCACATTTTTAATTTTTAAGTTACTTATATTATTTTACAGTTATAACTTCTTTATTTAAATTTTACATGCCAGTCGTCAACAAAATGTATACTCGTATGACTGTGATCGCAATAATAACACTTGAACTTACTAGCGCCTATTATTAAATTTACTAACTTTTGCCCGCGGCTTCGCTCGCGTTAAATTTGGGGTAACACAAATTAACTTTCCACGCTCTTTATTTGATTTTTCGGAGGATTATACTACAGCACGACGTCTCTAATTTTTCTCTCTTCTTCTATTTATAAATTTTCGAATTTAAAAATCAACCTAGATAGTCATAATTCGTGCAAACTTTGAACCCCATCTTCAGGTCAGGGGTGTAATTTTAGAAAACCTACGTGTTTCTTTTCCCCGCGACTTTGTATCTAAACTACGCGACATAGGAATAAGTTAATTCATTAGAATTTCCCGTTTTCTGTGGGAATTTTGGGAAGTTCTCTCTCAGTTCTTCTCTATACTTCCCAAGCATCCTAAGTGCCGAATTTCAGCTTTCTACGACCAATAAAAAGAAAAATCGATCCCGTTGCACTGGATATAAATCCCGTTTATTCCTTATCCCGTGGGAATTTTATAAAATCCATAAAACTGTTCTTTACTATTATAATCACCTACTTCTATGCCAAATTTGAAGTCTAGTTATTATAGTGAAATGAAATGAAATGAAATTATTTATGAAATGAAATTATTTATTTCGCAGGAACATACACAGTTGTTATAAATATTACACATGTCAGAAGAAATATTACATAAGTACATGTCATGTTTGTTCCGCCCTAATTTGGCATGCAAAAATCTTAACCTACTCGCAAATTAATAATCTAATGTAAAAGCATTACTTCATTAAGTTAATTATATACTTTATCAAAATATTCATTCAAATTATAAAATGGTCGAATAATCAAGAAGGATTTTAATTTTCTACAAAATTCACTAATATTATTACATTGTTTTATGTCCTCATTTAAATAATTATAAATTTTAATACTATTATATCCAAGACTCCTTTTAAAATGTATGTAATTCTTAGATCCTGGTAATTGAAGGTCAAAATTTAATTTACATAATCTACGTGGTCTACTATTGCTATTGCATTTAAAACTGGACTTATTTTTATAAACAAAAACGCAAACCAAATATATGTAAAGAGATATCACAGTCAGTATCTTGTGCTTCACAAAAAGTGGACGGCAATGTTCGAGAGGTTTTGCCCTTTCAATGTGCCTAAGATCGATAAGATTACATTGAACGGAATATATCAATCCCGTTTTTTCCTTATCCCGTGAGAATTTCCAAAAATCCTGAAATTAATATGTTTTTTAATTTAATACCTACTTGTGTATCAAATTTGAAGTCTAATTATTATAGATACTGAGATAGGGTCACTCCGCATCGAATAATAATATATAAATCCCGTTTTTTCCCGTTCCCGTGGGAATTTCCGAAAATCCTTCCTTAGAGGGTGCGCCTACATTGTTTATGGTATTATGTGCAAAATTTAAAATTTCAAGTCTCTAGGTCTAGTGGTTTGAGCTGTCGGGCTGTGCGTTCATACATCAGTCAATCAGTTTTGCCTTTTATATATATTATATAGATTTAAAACTGTGCGTACTTATAAGGGTTAAGTGACAGTAGGTAGGTTAATTTAGTGAAAATTTACTTTATTAAAAACAGTTCTATACTTAACAAACTTATACCTACATAAAATAAAAATAGAAACTAAAACCAAAACAAATTACATAAAGGGTACCCCTTAGGCAAGGTCCCGGAGATAGATAACTTAATAGACTATTAGATATTAAAAACTAATTTAAGGATTTGTGTTATGCTTCAAAGCTGCTCACTTTTATTTTATTCTTATTGCATTCCATTAATAAAAACCTGAAATAAATAAAATAAGCGTTGATTTGAACTTTAGTTCAGATGGTTTCGATAATATCGATAGTAGTATTGTATAGGTAGTATCCGAACGGTAATTTCATAATTTTATCTAAATTAAATTATTTAGTAATAATATACATTCTGTAACAATTGATTTTTTTTTTCTCAATCAGAATATTAACGATTTTTATTATTATATTATCAAACTAATTTATTTCAAACTTAAACGCAGCAGTCAAACTGAAGTTGTCCGCCCGCATACGTAATGCGTTTCGTTAGCAGCGAACGGAACGCAGTGTCCGTCGTATAGATCGCTGGCTGGCTGTCTGGCTGAAAATAGTGAACGAAGTATGAGTTTTCGAATATGTTCGAATAAAAAGTGAATTGCTTAGTGAGTGACAGTCATCTAGCAAGATGGTTGATGACGTGAATACCACGGAAACCGCTGAAAGTAAAGGTATAAGTGCAATTAAAGTTTAAATGTGCCGTTTTTGTGTAATAAGTGTTTAAAATACCGTCTAACCCTAAATCATGTCGTGGCCCCACGTCGTGGGTCCGTGCACCGCTTTCGAGAATGTCCGCAGTCGTCCGTCCGACGCAAGTGTTATGTTTTGTTTTTGTCTTTATTAGGAGTCTTTTTAGCGTCGTGGTATGTTCTATTATTAGCTAAATGCGTGCCAGACGGTTACAAGTGCGCAGGAATGTGCTGAAATGAGCACTAATCTCATTCCTTGCACCATTCGTGGCCCATGCAAAATTTTGTTCAATTGGATGGTTATTTACCGTTATTTGATTGTTTTTTTTGGCCTGCAGATCCATTTCGTGGCTAAGTTGCCTTATGTAATGTATTTTTAATAGTCAGTCGAGCGTATGATGCGATACCTGACTCATATGCACCATATGATTGTTCTGACATTTGCAATGTACCTATATGACTTGTAGGTGTTATGCTATGTTGTTAATTTTAACACTTGTTAGCTACTTTCTCCAGAATTCTTATCAGCTATACTTATAATCTTCAGTAAAATGCACTTCTGTCTGTGGACATAATGATAACAATAAAAATATATTATGCTATTTGATGCAAAGAAATTTAATTTATCACTCGCATGATAAAGATAAGGGTTAGTGCGTATTACGCCAATATATTAGTTGCAAGATAATTTAGAATAAACATAAAAGTAATATCTGGATGATAAAAAAACTGCTTATTACCATTTTTTTTCACTCCAATTTTGGAGCTGATATATTATTCAAACCCCATTATTGGATCTGTCACCTAATATTAGCCAACCAAGTAAATTCAAACTCAAAACATTTACCTATCTATTTACCTTGATAGGTAGTCAAGGTCATAAATGTATATGCATATTTATATCTATATAAACACCACTAGGTTTATTATACACCTTTATGCCACATACCATTAAGTTGATGAATACTCCTTTACATAGTTTACTATGCTACCAAAAAATAAATCATACTTTTATGTTGTTTACCGAGTGATATTTATAAAGGTATCAAATGATTTTGTACCATATTGTTAATTTGGTAAGGTTGAATTTTGTGTACTTACATTTATGTGGTCGCTATTATGCACTATGCCTGGAAAGGGTCAGGCCATTAGTTCTTTGGTGAAATTAATTTCATTTGACCTATTGAATGTCCCCTTAAACCATATGAAATTGAAGGTAGCGGAAATCAAAAATTACATATTGTATTAGGTTATCATGGGTTCAAATTCGGATTGGCACCTCGTCTTTTGAAATCTTGTGTAAAATTATAGTTGCAATTTACCACTAGGGTGAAGCAAAACCATAACAGGAATTACAACCTGAGCGGTCTTATTCTGAGAGATGGCCTGTGCTTTGAAGTGGGAAATATTTATATTATGCGCTATTGGCTAGACTAGGAAAGGAGATGATTGTTTTAAAGTAGTTTAGTTTATTTATTTATTCAATATAATATTATGTTTTCATTTACATAAATGTCAAGTTACAAGGAGTTATATAACTTTATGCTCACTATGCTCGGAGTTTCTCTGAAAGATAGAATTCGTAACGAAGTGATGCGTCAGAGAACCAAAGTTATCGACATAGCCCACCGCATTAGCATGCTGAAGTGGCAATGGGCCAGCCATATAACCCGAAGAACCGATAACCGTTGGGGTAGACGAGTTCTTGAGTGGAGACCACGGATCGGCAAACGTAGCGTAGGACGTCCTCAGACTCGGTGGAGCGATGATCTTCGCAGGGCAGCTGGCAAGAGCTGGATGAGAATAGCCGAGGATCGTGCTCAGTGGCGTGCCATGGGAGAGGCCTATGTCCAGCAGTGGACGAACATAGGCTGATGATGATGACGATGATGATATAACTTTACTTCATTTATGTAACTTGGTTATGTCTCACTCCAAGAGCATCAGATATTTTCTTAACTAGTAACCATTGTAACCAACTAGAAAACATATATTTTGTAAATAAAGTTAACCCTTTTCCAGGCACATTGCATACTTATACTATTCAGGCTTGCATACAATATCAAAATAATTTGACGTTGATAATATCTCTTTTTTTTTACTAGCTTCTAATGTGTCCCACTGCAGGGCAAAAGCCTCCCCTTTCCTATTCCACTCGTCTCTGCTCTTAAGTAAACAATCTGCACTGGGCCCGCATGGGAACTATGGCCCAAGCCTTGTGCTCATTAGTGGGACGTATAATGGCTGGGATGGTGAAGTTAACAATATAATACTGTTATTCATTTTATAGCAGTGTATATAAGTTAGCAGGGCCTGGAATAGGGTTATACATTTGCATACTGAATGGTAACATGCTAAACATTAACTTATCTCTGAGTGTTAGTGCTGGATTAATAGCTCGATAACCTGCTGATAACGGCTAGTATTGGCCACTTAACTTGCCACAAATATCAGACACATGGATGCTGATCCCATATAATCCAGTAGACTTGTCAAGAGCAGTATGGTGGGTTGTTATTCAAGCATTTTGTTTTTTTTCTTCTATTTTTTTTTCGAGGTTTAAGTGCACCTGTGTGACTTAATCCAGCCTTATTGGAAGACTCAATGGCAGATTATCTGGCTGCGAAGGAGTGCCACTTTTTTTTTGTTACCATGTCACTTTTTTGTTGACATCGAAGATTCTGTTACAGTTTCCAGGTTATCTGGTAGAAGTACAGGATGCCTAAAAATCATCTAAATGCCATCAAATTCTAGAGCCCAGAAAATTAAGTTAGTTGAACTTGAAACACTCAAATAATGACCCCTTTGGGAATTGGAAAGTGCTCTGAAGTTAATATAGGGACATAACTTAAAGGTTATTTGAGGGTAAATTAGGAAGACTATCCTAAATTTTTTTTATTGCCGTTACCGTTACCCTGTGCTACTTGACATGAACCTCGAAATTTTCTGACTTTCAGTATTTTGCATTTATACGCACGCACGCACACACTCACAAACTTTCGCATTTATTATAACTAGTAGGATTATACACGCACGCACGCACACATACACAAACTTTCGCGTTTATAAGAATTAGTAGGATCATTTTGTTTTTATCTATGCTTCTAGAAAACAAGTTTGTATTAGCATTAGCACAAACTATGTACCTATGTAGCAAATGCTAGGGGCATGATCCCTCCGTCTGTATAAATACCTCTTTAATGGTTAATAGCTAATTAGCTAACACCCAATTATTTAAGTACAGACCTATCATAGCAAAATGATGTTTCTTTTGTCTGGTGAATGAAGAGCCAGAAAGACAAAATGTCGAGTTAACAGAAGCTTGAATTCTGAGTAACAACTGTTTCATATTCATTATAACTTTTTACTCTGATTTTAATTTTTATTTAGTAAAAAAAAACTTTTCGTCATTATTTTGGATTCTTTATTTTTGTTAATAAAAATAAATTAATAAATGTCATGGGACACTTGACACCAATGAGGGCTATCGTTTTTTGTCTTTCTAGATGGCGCCACTATTGCGTGAGGTTTTTAAGTGTGGCTTTCAAAGTGTTATTACGGGCGTGAAAACAAAGTTTAGATTAAAATCATATTTAATACAACTTAAAACCGTACCATAAAAATATCGAACAACCACAGTGTTGCGTAGTCCCGTTTTGTTCGGAAAAAAAGGGAGGACAAAAGTTTCCGAAAGACAAAACTGTCTCAAAACACAGACATTCATTGCCCCGTAACGCATAATGCAAATTCACGAAAAAAATTGGATATTAGATAGCCTAGCTAGTCGTTACCGACCCTGACTACGAAGCTTGTGGCCCAGGGTTCGAGCCCTGTTTAGAACAGATGCCGTATTTTTCTAGATTTTCGTTAACTTCGACGGATGACTAAGTAAGTTTAGTAATAGACACTACTTACATGGTAATTAACTTTTCGGCCAAAGAAAAATACATAACTTCACAGTTATTGTCAAATTGTAAAAACTCGAAAAAAAGGAGAATTCAAAATAATACACTATTTTATTTAATTTAGATTTAATTCGGTTTTCTGGAGGCGGATCCGGAAGACGAAGCGTTGGCAAGTCGTCAGCCCACCTCACACCACACATCGACATCGTGAGAGTTGCGGGCAGCAGGTGGATGCAAGTGGCGAGTTGTCGTTCATTGTGGGCTGTGGCGTTTCCTTTGTTCAGCAGTGAACGTCCTCCAGCTCCGGCTGATAAAAGTTAACTCGGAAAAAATAACCAATTTCTAGGTACGAACTTTTTAAAAATAGTGACGATATTCCTACTCTCTCTCTAGGATAAAGCCATCACACGTGCCATCGTAAAAAGTGAGACATTCATAAATTTCCCATGCTAATGTTACTTTCATAAGTCAACTGTCTTTAGCCACTTACCAACTTCACTTAGATTTGCCCATTAGAAATCTCCAGTCCATCCTCGACTATTGACTGTTGACATTCTTTGCATTATTCAACGATGACATGACTCATGCTGAATGGACGTGTCATCTAAAAATATATCGCCGGTAATAAATTGATTTCTATTCTAGACAGGGCTAGTTTAGAGTTTTAGAATATAAACTTTCTTTAAAAGCATTGCCTAATTTTGGATATGGGAGGGATCAAAACGTCCATAATGTTTCATCATTATCAATATAATATCAGCCGTAGGACGTCCACTGTTGGTCACAGGCCATAACCATAGACATCCTGTTGCTTCGGTTGGAAGCCGCCTGCATCCACCGTGAACCCGCGGCTTTAACCAGGTCATCCGTCCGTTTCGTTGGTGGACGTCCTACACTGCGCTTGCCGATCTGCGGTCTCCACTCGAGAACTTTTCAGCCTCAACGGCCATCTGTTTTACGTGCTACAATAGTGTTTGCCTTGACGTAATGTTAAACAGAGCAGTCGAAAATTCAGTCTAGGACTTTGACTTATTGGTTTGGCCCTGGGCACTTGGGTATAAGTGGGATCCTCGTTATGCCCTTCATTATCAATCACTAAAGTTAATAGTCCAATTGTTATCTCAATATTAAAAATGGCTCGACCGAAACGTATAAAAATTATCGCTATATTGACTTTACACGATTTTTTAACCGATACAGCTCTGCGACAGACGCACAGACAGACAGAGGAGACTTATTATAGGGCCCCGTTTGGCACCATTTGGGTTTAATCGTTTTTATAGAACCATGGGCCATCCCAGGTGCCATAGAGTCATTGCTATCGTAGGCCAAGGCGGTGCCGTTCACTGGGGCTCTCGGATTCTACTCAGCATAGTTGTAAAGCTTAATCCCAACTCAAAACCAAAAATTTCTCCCGCCTAATCTTAACTTAACGTAAATTAAACTTTAACCTTTACATTTATCATTTTTGCAGTGGCATAGCTAAGTAGCCAAAGGCCCTGGGGCGAAACATAAACTAGGGCTACAACTTAACTATTTAAAATCGTTTGTTTCGTATTCGTCGTGTTCCGAATTCGACGTACTCCAGATTTGTCGTAAGCCAGATTCGTCGACCGAATGTGGGAGAATTTTTCACTAGTTCAATTTATAGTTTGTAAGTCAAAGTTCTAGGGGCCCCCTGAACTTGGGGTCCCGAGGCACTGCCCCGTCTAATCCTTCGGTAGCTACGCCACTGCAACTTTGGTTTGTTGCCCGATAGCTATATTTATTTATTTATTCATAAAATTACAATTATAAGCTAATAATATAGTCTATTCTATATTAAGTTTATTTAAGTGCGTAGCTTTAGTTGAGCCCGTGCGTTTGTGCCTTACGTGCCTGCTACGGCTAGAATTTATCATAGGAATCCCAGTTCAATTTCAGGGTAGGTAGCGCTAGTTTGCACCGCAGCAGCACGCCGCCACCCCCCACAGCTGAGTATAGGCACTGCCTACCCTACATGTGCCTCTCAAAGCACGCCATTTCAATTTTCAACTTTAATAACCTAACCAAAAAAAAGTTGGAAAACCCCCGACTTTGTCACTTTGAAGTTCAATATTATCTCAAAAACGGCTAAACCAATTTTGATGAAACCTGTCTAAGAACCATCGCTAGAAAACCTGATTTCAAATAAAACCGCATTGAAATCGGTCCACCCGTTTAAGTGCTATGGTGCCACAGACAGAGATACAGATACACATAGCGGTCAAATTTATAACACCCCTCCTTTTGCGTCGGGGGTTAAAAATGCACCGCCTTCCCCGCTTTCGACGTCTGAATTATCAAAAAAATATGCTAAGTAATTAAGTTTGTTTTCCATCTGTGACTCAAATGAAACCCATCAAAATTCTGATTGAACACAACACTCGACACCCAAACCTAATAAGGGGAATCATTTAGCTTCCCCGCTTTCGACGTCTGAATTATCAAAAAAATATGCTAATTCAATTGAATTAACAGTATATTATTTATTAAGTTTGTTTTCCATCTGTGACTCAAATGAAACCCATCAAAATTCTGATTGAACACAACACTCGACACCCAAACCTAATAAGTATCAAATTATTAAAATGAATTCGACAGCTTGGCAATTTAATCACAAACAAATCTAAGGCGACAGTAAACGACCTTGAATTGACATAATATTATTTTGAGCTTTATTTTCTTAGTAAAAGCATCAATTTTCATACATCAAGTTTTGTCTTCAAACGAAAATACACTGGTGTAAGGTGATGAGGTTGTGAAATATCGTAGGTGTTGGAATTTCGGATATAACCTTATGTTTAACCCACGTGTTTGGATTTGATTATTTTGTTTGAGTGCCGTATGCATAAACGTCTATGGATATTGAATACCGATTAGCAATAGTTTAGGGCAAAACGATATTACTGTATTAAATAAAATACCTACTTTGCTCTCTGGACAGAGCGATGTATTATGAAAAGATATTTAATATTTAAGTCTGCGGGATTCTAAACCCGTGATTAAATATTAGAAATTAATAAACATCTTCGATTTCCTGGAATTCTGTAATCGTGTTTTTTATAAAAGAAGGATAGTTACAGAACTGACAGACAGGCAGAGAGCTACGCCAGACGAGTCACATTCGCTTGAAGAATTACGCGTAGTTATTTATTTTTATAATTAGGTATAATTTTGACTGTTCAAAATGTCGATACGCTATTCTCTATCCTTCTAGAGACTAATATCATGGTGTGTTCAAAATAGTGGGCTTCGTAACATTTTAATTTTATAATTCCTAAAGCTTGGATCAGAAAGACTGTTTCACCATCTATGATGCCATCTTTGTTTGTTTTGTAGGAAAAAATAGAGACTGCATCACATTTAACTGTCACATAAAATTTATCAATGAGTAGTGAAACGAGCACTAATCCTCAAAGACACATTCTTAAAATTAACGTAATGTCTAATAAACAAATTATTTTTTTATAATAATTATATCTTGGGACAAATTACACCAATTGAGTTAACCCCAAACTAAGCAAAGCGTACTGTAGGCGCTAGACATGTTAATGTTTAATAATTAATGCGGGTTAATTTCAGAGTGTCTCAAATCCAGGATGCTTTGAACTCTACGAGTAACTTTTAAAAATTAGTTTGACGACTTGCTACTCTTTATGCGAAACACGTCAGAACTAAACTTTGCTCTTGTCCAATATGTAGCCATTGCTTCTCATATTTTTAATAACGCTCATCTTACGGACACTAGTGTCACGCGTAAACTATATTCGATCTGGTACCTTACCTAGTTACAATTAAAATTCCGGGATTTTGCAAAATTCCCCAGGGAATTCCTAAAATGTATATCGTGGTTTTCATTGAGGTTGTGTTAAGAACAACCTGTCTAAAATTTCAAGACTAAATCCAGCGGTTGAAATTTTAAGATTTTATCCCTATCCCGTGGGAATGTCGGGATAAAAGTAGCCTATGTGTTATTCCAGACGTCTAGCTACCTACATACCAAATTTCATGACTCTAAGCCCAGTGGTTGTTATTTCAAGATTTTATCTCTGTCCCGTAGGAATATCGGACACTATATCTTAGTTAAGGACTTACGAGAGGCACCAATGTAAACATCATTGACCCGATCAATAGCGATACTACGCCATCTCGTTTATCGAAGCTAGATTGCCTTATCGAGATATGTTGTAAACATTAGAAGCACACTTCAAGTAGATAAGAAATGAAAAAAAAATACCAGGCAGTTAAGAGTTGAGCTTGAGCCCTCTCACGGGACGTATATAGGCCGAAATGATGATGATGATGAGAGTTGAGCGCGCCAAGGCTCCCTTCTGTCACACAGAATAGACCAAGAACGTATCCCACTGTTCCGTCCCTTGCGAGCCGTCGCGGGCGCCGCCATACAAATTTCAATTCTCGTCTCGCCTCGCCGGTGGAAAATCACCTTAACTGCTCTGTCCAATTAGTTGGACTTCCAGCCCAAGACTCCGTGTTCACCAGAGATGTGCGAGGATGCCAGGCGATTTGTCATGAACCAATAGAAACGCTTCATTTACCTATCCTCGCTCAGCGTAGCTCTAGTGGAAACAGCTAACGAAGCGAGGATAGGTAAATGATGCGATGTATTAGTTGATGACAAACACATTCCTCGCTTATCCCTGCTGTTCCGTCTAAGCTACAAAACTTGGATTGCCATCAATTCCCTATATTTAATAACCAAAACCATAGCATCAAATTCAGTTTACATTTATTGAAAGTAGGTTGGATTTTTTACGTAAAATATTTTTTGTACCTCATCAATCCAATCTTTCTTTTCTGTCCTGTCCATGTTAATAAAAAATACAAAAAGTAAAATTTCTACAGTTTGATAGTGATCGACATAAAAATTAAGTTCCTCTAACTTTATAACCTAAACGTCGTTTTTGTGAGGGATTGAAACTTCTCTAATTGTATTATTAACTCATTCTGTGGCATTATTAACCAATCACCGCCATAGCTGGCCGTCACTGTGTCTGCTGTAAATTACATAAAAAACTTGAGCCTTGAGCATGTCATAAAAAGTGATCTTAGTGTTACTCCTGAGCAAATGAGTCACTATTGTACTGCCCACGTGCATACAGAGCTAAGCATATTAGTTTAATATGACCAATCGCTTTCAATCTACTAAGTATAGCTAGATCGGTCGTTTCACCCTTCTCCAGGCCTAGGCCTAGTGCGTATACAGACGACGTCAATGTACTTACACAAATATTCGACCCTGCTAAAGGACCATTTCAAAGTCCAGAACAAAAGTCAGTAAAAAACTAAACTAAACTCTGAAGGGACTCGGAAACAGAGGTAGCAGTAGCACCCTTAGAGACTTTGTTCAGGACTTTGAAATCTATAACATATCAAAATCTCAGGATATTTAACTGATAACACGTTTCCATACTTTAGGTCCGGTGTCCTTTACATTATATGGTACAAAATCAATTGAGGCTGTTAAAATATTCATCATCCCAGCCTATATACGGCCCACTGCTGGGCACAGTAGGCCTCCTCAGAATGAGAGGGCTTGGGCCGTAGTTTCCCTATTGGAAACTTCACACACACACACCATTGAATTTCTTCGCAGGCTTTGAGATAAATTTAGTATAAAATATAGGTACGCGCTAAGAACAGAGAGTGGAGTAACACGTCGAATATTATGGGCATGAGCACTTTTATCCAAATGTATGCAATAGTAACTAAAGCAATAGTAAGTAATGAAGATCATGATAGTTTGTTTCCAGGTGCTCCTACATTATCTTACTATTGAAAAATACTTCCTCATTACAATGATTTACAAATAGTAATCCGCATAGAGCAATATGAAAACTGAATGCCACTCTGTCAAAAATGCTCTGAACCAGTTCCCATCCTCGTTTATCATCTATAAAACTGCTGTCTTTACACGCATGATTAAAGTTGATGGTCGCATCAGTTTCATTCGTTAAGTTTTAGATGATTTCAAGGTCTTCAAGGCTAGACAAACTAGTTGAGACAAAAAATGCACCTTAACTGTAAATAGCGAATGAAAGGTCATTTTGCTGACAAAAAACGTAAACTCTGCTCTTGTTGACGAACAAGTTATCATTGATTGTGATTGTGATGATGAGTAGATGGTGTAGTGTGACAGACAGTAATATCGTGTTCTATGAATGCCGGAAGTTCTAAAAAAGTGTCTATTGAAACAAAGCAAAGGAAGAAAGAAAATATATTCCTTGCTATAATTGGAATTATTTTATGCTATTTTAATTACTCGAAATAGCCTTTCGATTTGTCCATCGTTCAAGTTTAATTTTTTGTTATTAAATTCCGGCCCCTATTGTGCATTCATCTCAAATACTCCCGTACATTTTTACAACGAGAAACACCGCCTACGCCTATCTTGGATTATTTAGGAAGATAAACCGAAAGTGGAGTGCTTTGCGTCACTTTCCTCTTCCTTTTATCATTGTTATACTGCCTTAATAAATTCATCAGTACTTTAAGAGTCGATTTTATTAAGTGCGTGTCCGTTTGCATTTGTTTAATCGAAGGATTATTTTAAGTTGACTCTTTTTACAAGCTTTTATTTAGTTTCACCTGTCCCGTTGTCTGTCTGTCTGTCTGTAGTCAAATCTTGCATGTTAAATTCGACCAACTTCCAGTAGTCGGATTGACTTGAAATTTGGCATACTTATGTAAATTGCGTCTAGTAGTGACATCTTGGTAGTCCAGCCAGGATCGTCTCCGCAGGACGGAACTTCAACGGTTAATAGCATCGACTTGAAATTTGGTATGCAAATGTAGTTTGGTGGACAATGCAAGTACAGTCAGCAAAAAAAGCTTGTATTAAAAATGTTTTTTTTTATGATTAGGTTATATTAGAAAACGTTTGCGAGAAATCTATCTCTTATTTACGATAAAGTAAGATCGCGTTGTTATCAAGTAAAAATACTATAATGTTCTCCCGTTCTTTATCTAGCGTGAGTCAATGATTCAAAATACCTAAGTAATCGTTTAGTCCTTTAGATATATATATTGTCTGTTCCTGTTCAATGTTTCCCAAAACCTCAATACAATACAATTACTCTTTATTGTACACCAGAAATAGTAAGCGATACAGAAAACAATCTTCATTCAACAAATCCAAATCCGTAAAAAATCGACTATTGGTCATGGTCACTGCTGATTGTTTTAATGGGCCAACTTATGTACCTTAATTACTCATATCTGCATTTTCATATGCATACACATTAATATAAATAAAATGTCCAAGTCAACCGAGGCGGGATTCCTCGTCCCTCGCGTCATATTATTTACAATGATAATCAATAAACCTATTGATCTTTATGCTCAATGGTTTGTAACATTCCATTCACCTACCAATTGTTGGATGTGTGTCAACACGTGTGTGTGCGTGCTTGGAAATAATTGGGTCAAAGCTTTAGGGTTTTGAAGGCATTCGTTGCTTGTCGTTAACTATTGCATGGTTGGTACGGGTATAACATGAATTCTACTTTCGTCTTCGCCTTGAATTTTCACTTCATTAATTTTCCCTCGCTCTCTTGATAATGGAACTAGAACTAGTATAGTTAAAACCGCCAGACTTATTTCTTCTCAATATGCTAAAAGTTTAGATCTTATAGTTTGCGAGTTAGAAGGTAGAAATGAAGGATTGAAAAAAAAATGCCCAATACTTCCTTTCCCCCCTTAACTAAAAGATACTGTCGATTCGATATGGTTTCCACATTTTATTTAAGTCCAATATTTCAAACCTCAGGGTTTATCTCGAACTTTTAAAACGATTGTGGGAAGGTTTTTTTTAACACACTTTTTTTAATTTGTCTCTTCTAGTCGTTAAAGCTTACCTGCTGTTAAAACAATGGGAGGCGTTCACCCAAAAAAAAGTTGACCACATGATCTTGTTTACAGTTAATAAAGTATAAATAAATAAATAAATATCACGGGACTATTCACATCAATTGACCTAGTCCCAAAGTAAGCTTAGCAAAGCTTGTGTTATGGGTACTAAGCAACGGATAAATATAATTATATAGACACATACATACTTAAATACATATTAAACACCCAAGACCCGAGAGCAAACATTCGTATTTTTCATACAAATATCTGCCCCGACACGGGAATCGAACCCGGGACCTCAAGCTTCGTAGTATTACTCAAAGAATAATAATCGGATACGTCCAGCGTCCTTTACTATGCTCTCCCATTCCTCCAGTTACTGTAATTGGACTATTTATCACTTACTAATTCAATTGACAATCAGGCTGCGTTTTCACCAAAGATGCGCGAGATGCAATGCAATAGAAACGCTTCATTTACCTATCCTCGCACAGCGCATCTCTGGTGAAAGAAAAATAAATATTTTCAGGGTACAATGTTATTATTGTATGAGTATGAGTTTTGAGTTAATTGTAACAGTGAGTGGTGCATCTAAATTTCCTGGTTTGATTGAGAGTTAGCAGTCAATATGTTCTCGCTTGACTTTGACATTTTTTCTTGAAGTTCACCAAGTTCTTGAAACCACAATTGTTGTCATGCCTGGCTTCAAATTGTTTCAAGTTATATTCTAAACGCACCAGAACCACAATCTAAACCGTAGCCCATTATCACTTTCACTCACATGTCGAGCCTCGATAAAACATTGCAGGCTTATAGTCAATAATCGTTGGAATTGGACCGTGCCGAATCTTGACGACTGCATCGGGGAAAGGGTCGTTATGATGCACGTTATTTCGTATTATGATTGTAACTATCAATTCGTTGCTGACCGTTTGTGCGTTTGTAGAATTCGCGGGAGTTTGGAGGTTTATAGACGTTTTCGGGTCATCAGAGGCCCTTCACCTTATTTAACTGTTCTGCTTGTTTACTCGCACATTTGGGAGTGGAGGATAAGATAGGAAAATAACAGCCGTAATTAATCTTAATTGATTGGAGACATTTATCTATTAAGATTGGTTTTTTGGAATCTTTTTGTATTTTTTATTTCAATTCCAAATTTTTACTTTTACGGTACGGAATACCGAGGACCTGGGTTCGATTCCCAGTGTTGGTCTTATTTTTCTGGTTTTTCTTATTTTTCTGATTTATCTATTTTGAACCTACAGTAGACTGGTTACGCTTCTGCAATTGCTCTGGTACCATATTGCGAATGTACAAGGGGCCCACTTGCCCGCTTACCTTCCTTGTCTTCTAAAAAAAGTCAACTTTCGTTCAACTTTCTCATTTAAGAATACTTACTTCAGTTGGGTCTTTCTTACAGTCTTGTGTTTTTTCTATTGAGTTAACAATATTCTGCCAGATAGAGAAGACGAAATTAAATTAAACTGCATAATGTTTGTTTATATAGTTACTTCCCTGGCTTCAGCCAGACCTGCACATCGGATGCCTTTCCTTACTGTGACCAAGCAAATCATAGTAATTCCAGTAATTCCTAAAATATGTTTTTTGTGTGTCTGAAATGGAAATTCCTAGCATGAGATGGTTTAGTGACCGAAAACCTAAACTTGTATTGCCGACTATAGTACGACAGCAACTCTAAACCACTAGAACTAAGGTTACCGACATAGCCCGAAGAATTGCGAAACTAAAGTGGCAGTGGGCGGGGCACATTGCTCGCAGGACGGATGGCCGATGGGGCCAGAAGGTTCTCGAATGGCGTCCGCGGACCGGGAGACGAGCTGTCGGTAGGCCTCCAACAAGATGGAGCGACGACTTGGTTAAGATCGCGGGATCGCGGTGGATGCGGAAAGCACAAGACCGGTCTGAGTGGAGAGCCTTGGGGGAGGCCTATGTCCAGCAGTGGACGTCTTTCGGCTGACATGATGATGATGATGATGATGATGAACTCTAAACCTTCCTTCTTTTCCAGCGTCTGCAGAAGCCCTAGACCGAGCGAGACTAGCGCGCGAGAGGCGCGAGGCTGAACAAAGAAAGCGGTTGGACGAGCTGCGTGCGCACGCGGCGGCGGCGCAGGCGCAGCGGGAGAAGCGGGACGACGAGCGTAGAAAAAGGCAGGCCGAGCAGCGAGCGAGGGACGATGACAGAAGAATACAGGTGAGGGTTCATGTTACATTAGTACCGGTTTTTATTGGAAAGTAGCCTCTTTAAGTTGTTGGTCAAGACGTTCACCTTGGACAAAATATGGCTCTGAGACGTGATTCTGGACTGTTGGCCTTTTGGAGAGTCTTTCTCACGCTATGAGTTATGGAAAAGTTTTGTTCGGAATTTCTCGGAAGAGAGTTGATAAGAGAAAATACAAAAATAGCAGAAAATCATAATGCCGATGCTTTTGGCAAAAACAAGTATCGATAAGTGTGAGAAGAAGAGTGAGTGAAAATATATAAGCGTTTTAAGAGTCAAACAAAACTTCATGGCCTAATTTAACATTTCCAGGCAAGTTCAAAGTAACCATTTAGGTCACTAAAGGCACTTCAAACTTCAGGCACTAAAGAAATTCTAGTATAAGTTGCGTCTGTTTGCAGAGCCAATTAACATCTCTCGGTTACGTATGCTCGCAAACAATTCCTTTATCAAACTCGCAAATACATGCAAGTCTATATATAGATACAGAGCTAGGGATTGTCGGCTGGCCGGTGTACTAGATCTTCGAACTGGCTATTTAGACTTGAGATCTAGGTTAATCTGCCTATATGGAGAATCTTGAGGAAGCTGAAATGAGGTGTGTAATGGTAAACTAGAATCCGGATATAATTTGGTTTGGGTCCGTCAGGTCTCTACTTCAAAATATGCGATTAATGAATCTGTTTGCCTTTTGAATGGTGATTTTATATTGACGTTGGTTCCGTTCTGATTGGGTTGTATTTTCGATTTCGGTTTATGTTTATTATTTATGTTTATTTGAGTCAAGTGAACCTAACCTAACGATGACTGGCTAAAATATATTTTATCGACAGTTACTAAATTCCAGCCCAGTCACTCCTTAATTTCAATGAAACGATCACTCAAAGTTACAACATCATCGACGTAGACGTCACGTATCACGTACCGCGAAAAATTTGCAGTATATTTTAGTAACTAGACAATTTTATTTAAATCACTGGGAACTGCAGTTATTGCAAACATATCCTTTAGATCCACATATCCACGTTTTCTGTATTTTACGATGACACTCATATTTATTTAAATTATTATTAAAAAATCCCCGCTGTTTTCTTAGTTCAATATAATTGCACGTCTGTTTGCCTGACGTCACGACCTTGCTCTGCTGATGTCATTTCTCTGTTCTCACTTGTTTAGCCATTTAGATTTATCTAAACGCGTTCCATGGTGCGCGTGCGTGGATGCCTTGCATTCTTGAAAGGTATTGTCGTTGATTTGATATACTAAGTAGCATATCTACAACATGATAAATGTGCTTTAATAGTAATTTATCCTACCAATCCTGCTAATATTATAAATGCGACCGTTGTCTGTCTCTTGTGTGTCTATCTTTGTCGGTCTTTCACGTTGAAACGGTTTAATGGATTTGATAGGTAGATATAGTAGTTTGATAGATAAGGTATGATATGATATACATGTAGACTTTTTTTCATCCCGATATTCCCGCTTGCTCGTTCGCCTCCCTCTAATAATAATAATAAAAACAGGACTTACGCATCCTAAATCTCATCCGCCGAGTCAGAAATTAAGCAATGATTTGTTGTACTTATATATTCTCATTGGAATTTAGTACAATTCTGAAATTTCTACTGAAAGTGCGATAAACGCTAGTATAAAATTAAAGTTTGCACTTGCTGTGGAGTTATTTTAATTTTAATAATGGCTTGTTTTCAATGACTTATTCAATTACTTAATTATTTATAAAGTGTTTATACAATGAAAATGGACTGTAAAGTTATAGAAGATAACGCACTTATATCGTAATATAAGTTTACAAATAAACATGTGTCCACTTGTAATAGGTATTTGATCTGGTCAGGCAGGTGACCGGGTCATGTTACGCAACCAGCTTATTGTCAATTACACTCGAGGCTGCCTCGTACTACGAGCATGCCGTATGCGCGGGAGTGTGCTATTAGACCACTCTTTATACCTATACTATTTGGGCAACAAAATAAAATCCTATTGTAGAGATTCAGGGCTACAATGCAGATGAACGTCATCGATTACACGCTAAGGCTGTGGTTTCCATCAGAGATGTGCGTGGATTTGTTGCATGGAATGCTTTATTTACCTATCCTCGCTTAGCGCGGCTCTAGTGGAAACTCAGCAGAGCGAGAATAGGTAAATTAAGGATGGAAATTCTGACGAGAATGACAAGAGAATTATCGTGTAACCTTCAAGGACTGACGGATTGATGGTCCGGGCTAAAGAAAATTAGGTACATGTGTCCAATAATATGCGTCAATCCATTTTGAATGACAGAAAACCACTGTTATAAATTTGTGATAACGCTATCGTATATTGTGCTTAATTGGTTTAAAATTACTGCATTGGCATAATTAGGTTTTAGACGGGCTTGTTTTTGCACGAGATAACGAATATAAAGTATATTTGTTGTTTGAACTACTAAGAGTCTAGTCAGAATCAGTAATATTCAAAGGAGACCCATCCTCCCGCGTGAAGAAAATGACACAAATTTAGTCAGTTATTTATTTATTTTATTTTATTTTAGTTGACTAGGCAAAGGGTCTGAGCTGACCTAACGCCAGATCGGTAGTTGTGGAGGTCAAGAGGGAAAGTCTTTGCCCCAGCAGTGGGACTTTTTAGCTCTAGCCAGCTAGAGTATAACAGTCTAGTTAAAAAAACTTATTGTAGCAGTGTATCGTGTTCTGTTAAACTACGATACGCTTCTATGGACGGCAAATGTACCTTAAGTGTATTTAAAAAATGGTCGTCTTATTTATATTGCATTTTCGGCGGTAAAAAAGCGTCTTTATAGTTCAAGGTATAAATATTTAACTTAGGTATTTGTTCTCATTGACTTTTATTTTACTTGCCAATGTAATGTGTAATCTGGTCAAGTTTAAATATTATGTTTCCATCGGCTTGCTTCGACATTTTAATAATTTCTGAGTTTTATCCGTCAAACAAAATTATTGAAAAATTAATAAAGTATTTAGTTGAATACAGTCTCTGTAGGAGAATTTGTTATTTATATTGTTTATTTATGGTTAGTTTGTAATATTATATAGAGTTTATTATGCCATCGCCCAAAACCCCATAAAATGTAAACATAATAACACACCTAAGACGATTCAGAGAGCTTCCTGCTAACGAAATTAAATACCAAACCCACTCATGCATTAATGGCTCATACGGAAATAATCTAAAGCCGTTGTAGTGCATCAAAAACGTTTAATTTTATCCCACACGCGTCAAGGAGTCGCGACAAAAATACACTTCCTTCAGGATCAAGCAGCACACCAACTTTGCGGTTCCCAAACTCCCCAATCTTAACAGTTTCATAACACGTGCTATTTCGTCGACTCCTGAATAAAATTGTCGTCATCGTTTTGACCAAGTTTAGTTTGCGGTCATCAAAATCAAATTCTCTTTTAAAAGCTTAGGGGTAAGTAAAGAGTTAACTGTAGATTTGATGTTTGTGTTTTGCCGGGTGTATTCTAGAATGGGCGTTTTTCAATCAACGGTCGCAATCGAGCGGGTGATAGTTAGTGAATCATTTTGAGGGTGTATGGTTCTGTTTGTATCAGTGACTGTTTTTGTGTCTCATGGAATTGAAATTGGTATGTTTGTAGCAAAAAAAAAGTATCTAAGTATGTAATGCCCAGTTCACACTATTCCAGTAAAATCTTGCCACAGTAGCGATGCATTGCGGGGTCACAATACACAAGATTGATTGAGCACCGCTACTGGAACGGTTTTACTGAAATAATGTGAACCAGGCATAAAGTCATTCTGCGATGGTCCTTGTAAAAATATGCAAGCCTTGGCCTTTTTGACATCACACTTATAGGATCTATCATTGGAAATGTATAAAAAGGTATCTTTGTAAAATATCTCTTTTATAGCATTTGCGGTTTCGTCCTCGTGGAATTACAAAAAGTACTTATCATAATTCCCTATCCCGTTAAAGTTTCTAAGAATCCCTTCCTTCCTAGTGCTCTTATGTGATACTCATTGTCTGTCAAATTTCAAGTCTCTCGGTCCAGTTGTATCGGTGCTATTTTATTGGTTAGATTAGATCAGATCCGTATAGACAAGGAAGAAGTAGTCTGTGTTAACCAAAAATATTTTTATGCCGTAGATATTACTGTGTTTCTATTTCTGCTATTTTATTGTTACCTACGTACGTGTTAGTACTTTGTACGGAATATATTTCGATTTACCGAACATCGTAAAATCTTCGGGTATTGTGTAGGCAATTGACCTTAATGCTTAACCAGTATAATAAGAAGTATTTTTACTGCTTTTTATTTTTAACCTTTTGACATATCAGTGAAACAAAACGTGATAGGAAAAAATGGGGTTTTCTAGGTACTGTCGCGCGGAAAGTAATTAAATAACGAATGATGCTTACACTAATTTTATCTGGTTATCATTCGCAAAATATGACTACCTATCTCATTCAAACTGAAAAAGATTAACGTCTGGTTGAATGAAACGCAGTCTAAACCTTTCTTTTTTCTTTCTTAAATGTTCCTTTTTTGCATAGTCAATTATTATTCCATGATATAATTTGTCTGTCAAGTGAAACCCTGTAACGGGTAGAACAGTTGCAACCTACATCTAGTTCATAGTAAGTCTGAAAACAGACCAAATAAAATATGTAGACGGCGTGGCCAGGCCGTTAGTGAAAGCAGTCTGCGCTTGACATTGACATTATTATAGATTTGGGTTGGCCTGAACTAGAAAATCGCTGAAGCATCGCCTATTTCAGGAACTATTCGCTTTTGATCCAAGGAAAATATGTGGTTTTAGTTTGATGCAGATATTTGGCGGTCTTTTATTTTATGCCCATACTTGTTGACCAATATCTTCGTAAATTTAGGAACGCGGGTATAGTTTTTACAGCGAGCAATTAGCGAGTAGGCATTTTCAAACCGACTGTCGCGACTAAATGTTGATAAGGGCAGAGTTGAAACACGTTTTCCTAGTAGCACATTTGCTTTAGTTAAGTACTGCCAGGTTGTAGCGTTCGGGGATACCGATGCTTAGCGGGGTAGTCCACAGTTTACGTGGTCCACAAATGTGAATAAAATCAAAGGGCTTTTGATTTTAACATGTATATGTTCCCCCGTAACGCCGCATCTGCTTGTCAGATGAATTAATTCAGAGCTTGATATCATTAAATAAGTCTTTAAAATTAGCGACGAGGTTAGCAATATTTTGTTTTAAGTGAATATTTCTCCGAAGGTCTGCAAAGTCACCAGCTACCTACTACATTTCAGAAGCCAATTTTTTCCACATTCCGGTTTTTGTTTTCTTGTCTAGTTTTTTTATACGTATGATAACCGTAAATCCTGATAAACTGACAGTTTATTCCCCTTTTGTTTGTTTATGTCGTGCTATGTGGCCGCGACTATCTGCGGCTGCCAAGTATCGATTCGGGCCAGCTGACGTAACAACTCATCTTATAGCTCTCTCGACACTTGTTTCTTTTGCTACATAATAAACGACTTGAGGTTATGTATTCTAATACATTGTTTCGTATATTACTGTGTTGTTAGTGATACTTTGTTCATGGTTCGTTATGCTACTTTAATCTTAGGTAAGTATAGCTATTCGTCGGAGGTCTTCGGCTACTTGAGTTGTGTTTATTTTACCGACTTCGTTAAAGAGAGTCGTTATATTTGCGACTTTAAGTTAATTTTGCATATTCATAGATAACTTTATTTATTTATTTATTGATAGGTTAAATTCCCGATGTTTAATTTTATTTACAATTGCACTCGTTTATTTGGTATTCGGGTGAGCCAATTATAATCAGTTATGTCAATCGGCCCCAAAAACCGTCACTTCAGGTAACAATCCACATTCAAATCTGCTCAACAGTTTTGCTTCTACGATGTCGTAACAAAGGTATAAAAACATAAGTTTCTTTTTGTCTCGCAGTTGAAGCATCTTTATACCCAAGTAGTCAGTAAATGCTGATGTGTTAAATAAAAACACGTATAGTGACGTCCTTTCGGCCATTGTTCGAGATGAGATTTGCCGAACCTTGGTCCGTAACAATAAGAATACTGAGGCGGAAATATAGCGAATTTTCATCTTTTGTGTGTTTGTCGTGAATGAGTTTCAATCGAATGAATCTACGCTCGCTCTTAGTTTTTCAACTTACCTTGCGTTTTTGACTTGGGACTGTAGAGATGGTGTGCTAGTCTCTTATCTTGTTTAACAAACAATACACATAGACAAAAACTATTCTACCATTCCATATTAGACCAGTTTCTATTTAATATTATATTATGTGTGTTATATATAGCACATGAAATGTTATACTGTCACGTGAAATATCTTTAGTATTTTTTTAATTGCTTAAATTCTTCTATTATGTTGCGCGCTGCGCAGTTTAGCAGTGTCTTGATTTCTTCAAATTCTGGGACTTCTTTACCTATCTGTTTCCATGAGATTGAGATTTCACTCTCCCTTTCTCTAGTTTATACGTATTACATGATAAAATTAGTAATTTAGTTTATTTAACAAACAACTCCGGATTTCCTTGCCGACGCGAAACAATTACTGGCAATGAGTCCTCCAGTTTCTTTGAATTATCAACACTCATTATCATTTCCTTAACAGATAGCGTTAATCGTAGGTATATTAATCATTTTCATTTACTTTAATAACATGAGAAAAGATAGTCGTGAGTTTTCCTTTTGTTTTGTCAATATTTGAGTGTAAAGTGGAACTATGCCAAAGCAAGTGCACTTCTGTCCTTGCATGGTAAATATGGTTTTTCATCTCAAATGTGTATTTTGTCGCGTTATCGTGTCGTCTCATTTGACAGTGATACTTAAAGCTTCGTCGTCAGCTTCTAAAATGCAATGTTCTGAACAGAGTTACTTTGGTCTTTTTATCGCTATTGTTTTTTTGTACTTGTGCCAAATTTTTTAAATGAAAAAATGCGCGTTGTAAATCTCTCAGATAGTGGTTTTTATAGCAAGGCTTATGTCGGTGATGCAGTGATAACAGTGTTATTGCAAGTGATATTAAATATTATCAATTGGAGATTTTCCTAATTAGCTCACCTACATGGTAGTTTTGGGTATGGCTCTATGTGGCTTACTGCTTATGTTTTCATGAGGTCAGGTCATTAACTCGAAACTCAGTTTTTTACGCATTTTTACTACTTTAGAACCGCGTGCGTGTGCTTGTTATTTTTTCACGCCAAAACATCTGGCTGGCCGTATTTGGATGAAATTTGGTATGTGGATTGCCGAATCTCGGGTATAACACAAGAAGCTACTTTTTAAGTCACGGAATTACGACCATCTATCTATAGACATGAAATTTTGCACGAGAAATCTTGAACAAATATAGAACACGGTATTATTTTTGAAACTGAGAATTTCAATTGAACCGCACCAATAAAGTGAACTAAATACAATAGAACCAAAGAGTCGACTAAGGGAACAGGGTTGAAGTGTTTGTGGGCGAATGTCACTGCGAGTCCAATTTCTAAAAGTGGTACTGGAACACAAGCACGTGCAATAAAGTGAACTAAATACAATTGAACTTTATGCGAATGAAGCCAGGTATAGGACAGTTACCTAAAATGCATTGCATCTCCATAAAACATTCCCGTACTGTGGTAAATATCGATTCGCCGCACACTTGACTTGCTGCATTGCTGGTGTCAGCTCAGCAATCAGCATTCGAGGAATGACATTCGAAGCATCCAATAACTATGCAGTTATAAGGAGTGGGCTTGGTAGACAATTTGTAAATGCAACGATACAACTAATTGTATCTGTTATTGATATAGCTAGCGTAGTATACATTTTTTATGTGTAATTTTCGTGTAACAACGAAACTTTCTAGTCCGTTTTTTTTGTATGGTTGACTATCATTTATCACTCCTTTCTGTCACACTCCGATTGATTTGAATGAAACCTGAGGCCGTATTGTCTAACGCCGCATTCACATTTATCTCTCTCTCTCTCTCTCTCTCTCTCTCTCTCTCTCTCTCTCTCTCTCTCTCTCTCTCTAGCCTATGTCACTCTCTGGCTCATAAACTATCTCTACTCCAAAAATCACGTCGATCCGAGACGGACAAACATACAAACGCACACACTTTCGAATTTATAACATTAAGTATGGATAATTATTAACTTTGTCTAATTTTTATTTGAGTGAAAGTCGTTTTGTATAATCCTTATTTCTAATAATTTTGGTTCGAATAATGTTTGATTGACATAATTATTTTTCGTCTAACAAAATTTCAGTATGCGGAATCGAGCTTAATTGGGCCAACCAACTATTTTACCGACACTTTGGGCGTCTCCTGCGTTACCAAAATTGTACGTACGATACGAACTTCAAGTTTCGAGTTTCGTAGTAGCCCTGCTGGTAGATGCACTGCAGAGCTCCAATGACTATGCAACACTCAAGACAACGAGAAGGACCTTTTTAAATTTGTAATACCGTTCACGTTCCGTCGCGTTCACGAGATTGACGGATGACCTGGTTGAAGTCGCGGGTTCGCGGTGGATACAGGCCGCTTCCAACCGTGGCATCTGGAGGTCTCTGGGGGAGGCCTATGTCCTACAGTGGACGTCCTATGGCTGATATGATGATGATTACCGTTCACATTCTGTTACAGGTGGAAGAGCGCAAGCGTGCGATATGGGAGGCATCTATATCACGCCGCGAATCCCTGCTGCAACGCGAGCGCGAACGCACCGAGCGGCTGGAGCGAGCGCGCGCGTCGCGCTCGTCGCCGCGCTCGGCGTTCGCGTTCGGCTCGTCCACGCCGCGGTTGCTCGAACCTGTCGACTCGGCGGGCTTCTTCTGGGCCGCGCGCAGGTCAGTTCGGCGAACTGTTGCTGTAACATGTTACATGATTAAATTACTACATTATACGGCTCAACTCAAGATTATAAGCTAGAACGGTCCAACTAGATTCGATCTATTAAAAAAAAAAACGAAACAAAGATCGAAACTATTCGAATCGTTCCTGGCTTATAATCGTGAATTGAACCGACTAATTTAGTAATTTGATCAATATCGTCACTACTTAAAAAAAAACTCTTAACTCAAAACAGATAATGTTTCCAAGTGAACTTTATGCACATTATTTTTTCAAAGTAGTGACGATATGTCTCACTGTTAGGTGTGTTAGTTGTACTGTTCCATTGTGTTTTTCTTGTTTTATACATTAATTTGAGCGTAAATTTTTTACCAGTGATTAGACTCTGTGATGCAATTTTTTGAAACTGTATAGGTAACAATCCCCTTATGAGAATGTATATCGAGTTTTTAATTTTATCTTGTTTTGTAGAAATCAGGGAGTGCTGGCTGTGCTTCATCAGCTATTTCTTAGATCCTGAAATGGATGCTGTTTTGCAATAGTGTGTTAACCCTGATTGATTCTGCAATACAAATTTTACAGTTGACATTGCATTGCAAAATGACAGTTAGTTGACTCAGTATTGCAAAACAGCATCTTGTGTACCGATTTTTGAAAAAGATCGCTTGAGAATACCATTTGAAAGTGCTAAAAAATTTTTCTTTTTAAAAAATGTCTGCGTGTTGCTGCAAACCTACGGCTAAAATTAAATGTTCGTCTATTTGACACTATAGCTATGTACGCACTATGCGGCTAACCGTGCGGTTTGAGCGCGCCGTCTCTTTCTCAAGCGTAACTTTGAAGATGGACGACACGCTATGGCTGCGTACAGACACGGTGGGAATTACGCGGTTTTGAGCGCACCGTCTCTTTTCAGAGTATTGCTTGAGAAAGAGACTGTGTGCTGAAACCGCGCGATTCCCGCCGTGTCTGAACGCAGCCTAAAACCGCGCAGCTAACCACAGTGCGTACGTAGCCTTAGATACTTAACTGTCTATTTTTCTGCTCGTATTTTACATTCGAATGTTATTATCGAATGATATGATGATTTAACATGTCGGTTCTCAAGCGGCTTATAGCCTCCTAAGACCCCCGGTGCATAATTTTATACAAAATAAAGTGCACCAGGGCCCAATTGAATAACAAATTACAAGCAAATAGTATTAGTGAATTTCAATACAAAGTCGCTACTAATTAGTTTGTGATTTGTTATGCAATTAGGCACAGGTCCAGCATAAAGTGAATTTCAAAATAATAAACTGCCGACAGCAAACATATCTGTGCACATTGTCGTGCATTGGGTCAATTCTAGTGCTGGCAGTTGGTAGTTTGCTTGCAGCAGCGTGCCACCAGCACAAGCGCTGCCTACTCAATGCACGCCATAGATTTGTATTATATACTCAGCGGCAGAAAATTTGGGCCACTCTACATATAAAATTACCTACTATTGCATACATTTGAGGGCCAGATTTTTTGCCCCTCAGTATATGTTCAGATGATCTACTTTAAAGTTTAATTTTCGAGGGCTTATTTTTGACAGTCCATAGTGTTAGTATGTAAATTGTATCTGGGTATCATTCATTCAAACGTATAAGGTCACTACTTTGAAAAAATCTCGTATCTAAAATCAATATGTCAACAAAGTTGAAACT
Source organism: Choristoneura fumiferana (assembly GCF_025370935.1). Lineage (NCBI taxonomy): Eukaryota > Metazoa > Arthropoda > Insecta > Lepidoptera > Tortricidae > Choristoneura > Choristoneura fumiferana. The sequence goes on from NC_133491.1 coordinate 14,247,604, forward strand.
TGACGTAATGTTCATAAGGCCCACTCAGAAAAATTATCTACTTTGAGATACGAGATTTTTTCAAAGTAGTCACGATAAGTTGCCTAAGGGTCAAGCACTTCGATGGTCTTAGGAGGATAGTTAAAAGTTCCATGATTTTTGGACACTGTACAGTCAACAGTAGAAGTGAATGAGCGGTTGCGGTGCTCAAAATAATCTACACTTACACTATAATCTAAGAGTGTTTTGGATCATTTTGAACACCACAACTGTTCATCTACTTCTGCTGCTGACTGTAGTAATACTAATATGAGTATGAAACAATTACAAAAAAGAGTACCTTATCCTTTTTGTCAATGGAAATTTTAACCGCTCTCCAACTTTGTAGTCATAATTATTATCATTCTAGCTTTGCTTCATTTTGGTTTCTTTTTCTATTTGGTGAAGGTTGAAATCCTAATGTCATTGGGTCCCCCCAGTGTTTAATAGGATAACTCCGTTTTCCCCTTTTTTATGTTGACACTGTTTTAATTATGTTTTTTGTGTTTCTCCCCACTCCAGTACCAACCCCAGTGATCAGAACTTTTTTGAATCACTGTAAGCAGTTTTCTTTGATTTTTTTTCACGTTTTTAGAAAATAATTTACTAATCTAGTTTGATTTTAGCTCCCTAACTGTACTAATTGTGTTTGTGAATGTTTTTCGGTTGCAAGTATATGTTGTTATCAGTATAAGTTGATACTTAAAATAAGCACAATCTGTATTGCATGAGCATGAACGAGTAAGCATGCCATACAACCAATACAAATTTCGATAAAATGTTAGTGTTTAATATTTATTCCCTGTAATTTATACACCTAAAAGTCACTGTAGCTGTAGATCTGAAATACACCTTCAGTAAGACTATACTGACAAGCAATACAACGCGTACAGTTGCCATCGTATCCATCTGAGCTGTCTAAGTAGTCAAAAATATCTTAACACATGATCCGACACGCTCTTGGCCGGTTTTAATGAATGACTGTATCCTTCAATGCGTTGATTTAGAAATGGTGGCTGACCTGAGTATGATATGAAATTAAGCTCGGTAACTCCACGCGTTCCTGAGAAAAAGGCTACGTACGCACTATGCGGCTAACCGTGCGGTTCGAGCGTGCCGTCTCTTTCTCAAGCGCAACTTTGAAGAGGGACGGCACGCTAAAACCGCACGGTACGTAGTCGTGTCTTTTCAGACGGACGGATAGCAAAGTGATCCTATGAGGGTTCAGCTTTGCCAACTCAAGTACGGAACTCTAAAAAACGCGCTACTGGCTCCCTGCATAAGTATGATCACAAGATGCAATCATGCTGTAATTTGAGATTATTCTAAACTATTCGAAATGATTTACATACACAGTTAGGTATTGTTAAGCCGTCACTACACGCTATGTCAATATGCTATTAATTAAAATGCGTCAAATAAGTTTTGAGACTGTATGAAAGACTGTTATTTAGCTCGTTATTTTTTAGTGTTGTAATTAGTAATATTTAGAATTTACCCGCGGCTTCGTACGCATAATCCAGATCCCGCAGTTGAATTGAAATAAATGAATAAATAAATAAATACCAGGATTTTATCTAATTCCCATGGGAATTCCCAAAAATTTCGTTCAATCGACGTTGCATTAAAAACAACCGTGCCAAATTTCTAGCGCTAATCCCAGCGATGAAATTTCGAGATGTTGTCCCTATCCCGTTGGAATATCGAGGTAACAAGTACTTATAGCCTATACATTATTCCAGACGTCCAGCTATCTACATACAGAATTTCATTCGAACCCACGTTATTTTTTTTATATGGTTTCACAGTTAATTTATTCAAACTGTCTTCTATATACAGAAAATGTCCAAATATTACGTCATGTTTGTTTATTGCATGATTCACGGCACACCTTATCTATTTTTCTACCTACTTTATGTAAAATTCGCATAACTTATCATTTGGTAACTAATCTTTCAAAGTGCATAGATACAAAGTTATTAAAGCAATCTAGTTGAACTTTACTATCACAATTTGTAAAGTCTAATGTCGTTTGAGTCAGGTTTAAACTTGTACAAGTTATTGGTGCGTTAATTACATGCTTTGTTTGTTAGTAGTTAAAGTTCATTATACCTTTTCGTGATGCTTAGCGTGTGGGTAAAAGCGTGGGTTATTTATTTACTTAGGCCGCCCTTTCCAAGGTCATAGCTTGTATTGGCATAGAGAAATTCGAGATCGATGTTGAGTGTGTACACCGCCTTTGTATGAGTTAGATTTTACGAAACAATAGTAATAGTTGAGAGAACAAATACACTACGCTGGCAACTTTGTTTGCGGGATAAATGATAGCTTTTGCTATGTCGTTAGCTAAGAATATAGTTTTATATAAGTTGAAATGGGAGTAGACCTTTGCCTGCCGTGGATCATTTTATCTTCATACTATATTATGATCTTAGTAATATGTCCTACTGCTGGGCACAGGCCTTCTCACAGAATGAGAGGGCTTGGACCGTAGTTCTCACGCGGGCCCTTCATACGCACCATTGAATTATTTGTCATTTCGCAGGTTTCCTCACGATGTTTTCCTTCGTCATAAAGCTCGTGGTAAATTTCAAATGTGATTTCACACATGAAAGGAAATAAATTCAATTGTGTGTGTGTGTGTGTCAAGTTCTCTCTGGGGAACTAAAGCCCAAGTCCTCTCATCATGAGAGGAGGCCTTTTGATCGATATAAATAGAACATCTTGTAATTCGCCATGCTATTTAATTTATAGTGTAAGGACAAACGGACAGATGACATAATTGCCACGGTACAGTGGCCCCGTGACGTCACATCCGCCGCATTGTTTCAAAATGGCGACCTCAAAACTTGTCACTTTGGACAATGGTGAAATTTTGATGTAACGCTTTTGATTTTGCTGCCGAATTGTTTTGACTGTTCCTGTTGTTTTGTACTGGTTTTTGTAATCCTAGACCAGAGTTTTGTAATAGAAGTCCCTCGTTCGGGCCTTTTTTTTTAATCCCCGACGCAAAAAGAGGGGTGTTATAAGTTTGACCGCTATGTGTGTCTGTGTGTCTGCATCATAGACATACAGACACACAGACATAATGTGTCTGTCTGTGGCACCGTGGCTCATAAACGGGTGAACCGATTCGAATGCGGTTTTTTTAATTTGAAAGCAGGGTTTCTAGCGATAATTCTTATGCATGTTTTATCAAAATCGGTTCAGGCGTTTGTGAGATATTGAACTTTGAAGTGACAATGTCGGGGGTTTCCAATTTTTTGTTGGTTAGGTTATAAATGGTGCTAGAAATATAGCATTGTTTAAGTTGAATGCGGGCTCGCGCGGCTCTGTGCTTGTAATAATGCGATGTACGACCTGCATTAATATCTGCCACAGCGGAGCGTGCGAAAATATCTGGCATGTCCTACCGTACCAGCCCTAGAAGAAGTCGTATCAGACATTTATGCGCGTTTTGTTGTGCTGGTGACTGTACATGCATGCTCTCACTCCGTCTGAATAAGGCGACATGGCGGGACAGTGTAGCGATATGAATAGGGTTCTTCTTAGCACTGCATAAGTACGGAACCCTAAAAATTATATCGTTTGTATCAGTGTTTAATTTACTTAGGGGCTGTTTCACCATCCATTGATTAGTGTTAACTGGCGGTTAGGTGTGATGCCGTCTCTATTTGTTGTGTTCGATTAGACGGAGAAGGCATCACATTTAACCGTCGGTTAACGCTAATCAATGGATGGTGTCACAGCCTCTTACAGTAATAAACTAGCTGTTGCCCGCGATTCCGTCTGCGTAGTATGCGTTTATCGCTATGCCGCGGGAACTATGCAATTTTCCTGGATAAAAACTATCCTTTGTCCTTCCCCGGGACTCAAATTATCTGTATACCGAATTCCATCTAAATCGATTTAGCGGTTTAAACGTGTGGTACAAACAGACTTACAAACTTTCGCATTTATAATATTAGTAGTGGGATTGAACAGGTTTTTATTAGTCCAAGATTGTTATAACTATTCGGTATTATTGTGACCTTAGTGTCAATCAGTACCCACACATAGACCTCGGTTAATGAACTTGATTCAAATGCATTTTATACTCTTAACCTTACTGTTGGTTCTTATACTTATAATGTACATTCAAGTACAGAGATATGTACAATTTTGCACCTCAATGCGGTGTGATAAGGTGCAAAATTTTATACAGATTTCGTACATGACCGGGATATGACAGTCGAACTTTTGATGTCTCACAGTATAGGTAGAGTCATTCAGGATGACGACTGCCGTGGTTCTTATTACAATTTCATTAATGTCTAATTTTGACAAAATCACGCGTCTTCGTGGATAGCACTAGGTATAAGTGTCATAATGATTTTCCTAATCAGGCAATGCGATGTAGCATCTGGGGGCACGGTAGTGCTAAGACGGACAAAAAAGAAAGCGGGCACAACCTACCTTTTCTAGAATAATTTAATCTTACTTTCAAACCCTCATAGTTCATAGCTTCGTTCAAAATAACGCTAAATATCCCAAATTCACAGGATATGATGTAGTTAGGAAACATTCCGAAACATATAGAAAATACTTAAGTTTCATTGATCTAGCTCTTACAGCTTAGATTTTATTGATTTGGCCACTCACTGGTCAGAACCCCGAATCCCCGAAGTTCCCGATATCCTAAAAAGTATAAAATTGGCATGAAACCTAGGATTAATATACAAAGAACAGAAAAATTAAAAATCTGTAATTTTTACACATTTTGAAATAATTCGTGCATTATTAAAAGTAAAATAAAATAAAGTAAGTAAAATTTCGATAAAACAAGTCGTTAATTAATTTAATTTCAAATTTGGGTCAATGAACTTTTTCCTGTTTGTTATTCTGTCCCGTTGTCCAAGAGAAAACAGTGACAGAGTTTCTTAAAAAACTGTTATGATATATGCTTCTAATGTGCTTAGGAGATTGGCCATTAAATAATGGGCTTGTAACTACGACAAAAATGTACGCTCTATGAATTATAACCACGGAAAACATGGAGAAACTCATGGTTTTATAGAGTTGTCCAGGGGACGTAACCATGGCAACGCGGTGCAGGGAAAAGTTGATCGAACCATTTTCATTCTACGTGGATGATTCCTTTGAGTAACAGGATGGCTTTAGAGCTTTAGGTCTTGGAGACCTAAGTCGACCGATTTTTGAGATTGTTGTATAAACCAAAATTTCGTCGGTTTTGGTTGAGAAGGTGATGGTTCGTGTTTGGCGATTGTTTTTTTTTGTGTGGATGGCTTATTGTTCATGTTATGTAACTTTTAAGACTTTTAGTTATAATTAAAAAAATATGGTAATTAGTATGATAGAGTAGGATTATGAATGGATGATTACAACCATAAATAGAAATGTTGTCTAAAATAGTCTGAGAAAAGAGCGACATGATTTTAAAGACAACGTCAGCGGTAAATTTCTATTTATATAATTAAGGTAATTGTAATGAATAAGTAGCATAATTATACTATTGTTAATATGTAGGTAGACAATTGTGTAGCTATAGCATGGTCGAAAGCTTCAAATTGCATTTCTAACAAATGAGAAGCAACTGTTCAAAAAGGACTTATATCAACTTAATTTCCAATGCCTTTTTGAACTGTTATAACTCATATTTGTAGTGTACGCAAAACTAACTCCATCGTGTTATACTTTTCAATGTGTTTAAATTGCAATAATACATGTTTCAGGGCGGCATCAACAACTAACGTGATGTTCGCGTCTGCGCCGCTCACAAGACGTGCCTCCGCTTTGCATCTAGACTCAGAAACTGACAATAAAGGTAAATATCATAACATTCTGAAATCTGTAATTATTTACAAAAGGCTGGATTAAGAAGAAACTATTTTCTACTTACAAAAAAAATACCAATTGAATTGGCATAGTTATTCATCAAATTAAAATGTCATTGCTTCTAATAAACTGGGCTATGAGTCGGTCTTAAAAACTACGTTAGTATAAAATTATTAATAGTAAACCCTCTTCTTAATCGTGACCGTAAATCCCGTCTTTCTCACGCGTCTAAATGCATGAGAAAGACAAATTATTTTCTTACAAATATCGGGGTAAAATTAAATCTTGGAATGTGTATGAAATTGCATGCTGGATTTGTGCTTTGCAATGTTGGTGATCATTATACTTATTTTTATCATCTTTAAGCACGCCCCTCAAAGTTCCCTGTGTATACACAGGGAAAAGATTAAAAAGGCTTATGCTCGTAAAACCCACTTTGCCGAAATGTGCATTTTTTAAAGGTGCTCTTCAGAAGGAATGAAGGAAAAACATGCACTTCCTAATGGGTACAATTTCTCAAAGAGTGCGGTTTACGAGTCTAGGCTGTTAAAATAGAATTGAAACCAAGTATACTACAGTCGAGTTCATAAACTTGTGCCGTGAACAATAGAGTCGTGTTCAGATATTTTTGATCAAAAATTTGCTCACAAGTTTATGAACTCGACTGTACATACTCATGCATGTAATACACGCTGATTGAAATTTTGTGTTAGTAAAATTCCCGTGTTTACTCTGTCCAAAACTCTATTTACCCTCTAGGAAATTAAAGTCATAACCAATTTCTTTCATTGTGTATCCCCTTTATTTTAATGCAGCCATTATAGGAATGAGGATGTTTACAAGTTTCTGTAAGTTATTTTCAATAGCATTCCTTTAACATAAACAAAACTACAAAACATTAAACAGTCTTCGTAAATGCACCTTTCTTGACAAATTATACGATCGTCCCTCAAGTTAGACATGTCATTTATTCTTAAAGCCATAAGGTGGAATTTCATTCGTATAATTTAAAAGTAACTGTAGGATAACGGTTGTAATTTGGTACGGAGAGCGTTTACGAAGACCCGATGTTAATCGAGCGGCCTTGCGCTGGATTAGAAGAGATTATGTTAATGCTCAAGACTCAAAGATGTGTCAGTAGATTAACTGGTTGCTCTATTTTGACGTCGGGACTGTGGTATGACATAATAGTGTTGAGTCACTGTTGAAGTGTCTCGGGATATTGGCCTAGTGGTTATACTGTTATGCATTTTGTGGACTTGGTGCGTGACGTCATGAATCACACCTGGCAATATGACGAAATAACATTGAATTATGTATGAACTAAGTATAAAATATTTACTTTGCTTCACCTCAAACATCTAAATCAAACCATTTAAAGAGACTTAGGGCCTGTTTCACCACTTGTCAACTAACTTTTAAGTGTCAGACAAAAGTAATGCCGTCTTTGTTTATTCGGACAAAACAAACAGAGACGGCATCACTGATATCCGACACTTAAAGTTAGTCGACAAGTGGTGAAACAGGCCCTTAAACTTTCTCTTGACAAGAAATACGTAGTTCCTGCCTGACACATCTCTTAAAGCGTACCTGAACACATACCCCTAAAACGCAAACAGCAAAATTCTGTCTCATTCCTTAACACAAACTTTGCCTTTAGAAATTTTGTTTGCCTCGTGCAACAGATTATGCTTACATAAAAGTAGTAAGTTTACTCTAGCTGTCCAGCTTATGCATCTACTTCAGTAACCGTTATAATTGATCATTCCAGACGAACCCGACCGCCAGCCGGCGCCAGCCGTTTGGTCGTCGGTGGCGCGCCGCCGCACCGACCTGGTGCCGACGCTGCCGGCGCCCCGCGCCCCAGGTAGAGCCTACTCAATGACGCGGCTCGATAAGCTCCCGTCGCGCCCGCTCTCAGGCTCTCCCTCCATGCACCACCTCAACAGGACCCGTAAGACTTTCAGGATATGCGCCACGCATAGGCGGCTTGTGGGACGCTGGTGTGAGGAGCGCTTAGCGACGAGTTTCTGCTTTGCTTTTGGTGACTGACGCTTGTGTTCTAATAGTCGAAAACGTTTTAGACTGATTATAGTCTTAGGTATATTCCGCCAGTATCTTTTTGCCTTTTCGAGTCTTTAAAACTACCTAGTCGCGGTCTTAATGGACTCAGACAGAGCCAATTCCATTACGCAGTTCGATAAGCTCCTTCCGTGCACCACCTCAACAGGACCCGTAAGACTAGCAAGATATGCGCCACGTGTAGGCGGCTTATGGGAGGCTGGTGTGAAGAGCGCTCAACGACGAGTTTCTGCTTTGCTTTTGGTGACTGATGCTTGTGTTCTGTGTTGAGGAGGTTTCCGGATGATTATAGTCCTAGGCATATTTCGCCAGTATTCTTATTCCTCCTCAGGTCTTTAAAAAACCTAGTCATGGGTGGATGAACCCAGGTACAGCTTCTTTCATTGTGCAGTTCGACAAGTCCCATTCTGCGTGAGCACGATTGTTAGTGAAAGTGATCTCACTTCTCAGGTTTGTCTTCCATGCCCCATTTCAACAGGGCTCATAATCATAAGACTTAGATTATGCAACATGCAGAAGCTGGTTGGGGAATGTTGATGTGAAAAGTTTGTAGTATAAAAATAGGTTGAATGTCAGTTTTTGTGCACCCACAAACAAGATGCGTCAGGATCGGCAGAAAATATACTCTTTCTAACCCCGTTTTTGAGATTACCGTCTGGAAGGCTTTTTAAATGATTGCCTACTTTGCTTTGGCTGTTGACAGTGTGCAAGGTTTGCTAGGAATATTTTGGTTATGCCATTGATGCACAAAGTCCGAAAGCTAACTAGATGAGTAAATTGGGATCGTTTAGATTAATTTCGGAGCGTAGGAGTATGTTTTGGACCTCAAAATGAAACGTCAGAATTTAAAAATACGCTTCTGTTCAAAGTGCTTGAGCTTTAGTTTGTGTTGAGTGCTTTTGGTGATTGACGCTTGTGTTCTGGTTGGTCGTTTAAAAGTGCGTCGATTTGAGTGTGGACATTTTGTCGCATCGCAATATTTTGGCAATCCATGCTTCGTGTGTCGTAGGAAAAGTCGTCATTATTTATTTAATTTAGGGTATTCTATGCTATTTCGAAATAATTCTTTAATCCATATGTACGTCCGTAGCTTGCTTTTGCGTCTCTTGTTTGTTTTGTCAGAAATTATTGTCTCCGGCTTATATTTTTTGTTAGTTTATACACACAGTTGTTTCAATCGCTTTATTAATGTTCATTAACCGAAGATGCTTCTTTAATTTAATAACAGTGTTGACTGCTGACTAACACATATGTTTTACTATTTTTTCTTGATTATTTAAAATGTTTAATCCTCATACACTTATTCTCTGGTGTCACTTTTTCCCCTTCTTCTTTCATTCTTTTTTTATTTCTGCCGCAAATCACTTTTTCAAAATTATGAACTATTTGGCACTTATAATTGGTTTTTGGTATCTACTGGTCACTTCAAAATTTGGGTTTATTTTAGGCGTTTGTGACTACTTAAAAAAAGGGGTTTTTCATTCGGCTATCCTATCACTTTGGGTTAAGGTGAGATTATTCTATTATCGGGTTAGCACTTCCTACTCATCACATCACATCGACTTCAAGGTAAGTAGAGATCTAAATTACTTACGCACCTGATTTGTGTACAGCACTACCGTCATTACTTTGAAAAAAATCTCGTATCTCAAATCAATAAGTCAACAAAATTGACACTTAAGGTTTACTCAAATAAATGATCGAGTTAAGGATACGAGCATTTTTAAAAGTATTGACGATATTATAGTGGTTTGTAAATAAGCAATATATCAATTTTCCCTTTGGCCACACCATGCTTCCCCCTTCTATGTAAAAAGCAGTACCCTGCTCCTGCTACACAACTATGACTCATTCTTCCTATCCATATTTTCTAGCTGCTTCCCGCACTGAAAACCTTTTCTTCCCTTCCTCACTTTTAGCATCATTCTAGTCACAAAGCATCCTATACCTTCCAACCTCTTTTCACTGCCCAAACTGCCGTATCCATTCCATACAATTTGTCAAAAATATGATTCGATTTAAAATCAATCCTTCTTAATATTGTATGCAGAAGGGAACTATTCTCGCCTTAAAAGCTATCTCATTCTTTAACCTCGCGTACTTTAAAGAACAAATCAACACGAGAGTGACGGCCGAATTTTATTTGTTAAAGTAATCCAAAATCTGTTAGCTTGAACTTGGCTTGACACACTACCGCGTGTCTAAATATCCAAAATAACAAAGCTGGTCTTAGTACTACATCTGTTAAATAACCTAACCAACAAAAATTTGGAAAACCCCCGACTTTGTCACTTCAAACTCTAAAACGGCTAAACCGATTTTGATGAAACATGTCTAAGAACCATCGCTAGGAAACAATTCCAAATTTAAAAAAAACCGCATTCAAATCGGTCCACCCGTTTAAGTGCCTACGGTGCCACAGACAGACACACGACACACATAGTGGTCAAACTTATAACACCCCTCTTTTTGCGTTGGGGGTTATAAAAGGTTAGGACTCAGCAGCTCCTGTGCACTTTACCATTTTTCTACCTACTGTCAACATTCCTTACCTTCCTTCCCACTCCTCGTGCTCACAACTCACCCTAGTAGCCAACCAGCCTCACGTGTAAATACGCCGCAGAGCCGCGCTCCGGCGACACGACGCCCGGCTCCCGTCCGGCGAGTGCGCTCTCCTCCGCGCCGCCGGTCATGCGCCGTCCGGCGGCGCGCAAGCCCCGGCCCGCTTCCATCGCCGGGACCGGCGTCAACACGCCCAAAGGTAAGCTCGAGTGCCGAGTGCAGGAATGGTGTTATTAGGTATGGTAGCTACGCAGGATCGCTAAATTATCAGATAGACGTATGAGTGTAGGTGGACCACAGATATAATTTATACCTGCTGAGCTGGCAACGTTGCATTTTTGTTACTTTTTCTCGATTATTCCATAAAAATTGAATGAAAATTAAAAATTGGTCTGATAGAACTCTTCTTAATATAAATGTTTATTGTTATGTTTTCTTAATGTTAATTTGTCTAGTCCAATAATTATTCGTTATAGACTTTTATTTTCTTTAAAAACCGTTAGTAAACATTAATTCGTTTTTAAAGAATATAAAAATCTATCACGAATAATTATTGAAGTAGACACATTAACTTATAAATATATTAAGAAGAGTTCTATCAGACCACATTTTTAATTTTCTTTAAATTTTTATGGATAATCGAAAAAAAACTAACAAAAATGCAACGTTGCCAGCTCAGAAGGTATAAACGCTCTTAAGGCAATTTTCGTCCGTGCTGACGAGTGTTAACACCAATGGGCGCTAGGCGCAAGTTGAAATCGGCAATGATTGTAAACAAAATGGCGGCCACCGCGCGCGCGAACTTTGTCCGATGGCTGCTCAAGGTTTTATTCGCGCAAAATCAAAAGTTTGCATAGGAGCCAACGCCAACATGCTAGTAAGCATCTGCCCGTTTTTGGTCTGATGGGATTTGGCTCAGACTCACTGTGGTCTTTAGCTAATCTGCGAATGTTGACCCCAACTTAAAGGCCTATCCAAGTAAGTTTCATGTAGCCGAATTGAGCAATTGTTATGCCCTTTGAACAGTTGGTTTTAGCTTACTTTGTTAGTTATTTCTATAATCCTCTTAATGTTTACGCGAGTATCTGACGATCCTGTGTAGCTAGAATGTTTTGAATAAGAATAAAACATTATGGTTTGATACGGTTTTGTATATTTAATAATGTAGCAATGAAAATAGTTTGAAAATTCCCTTTTAGTGTAGATTATTTTTAGTTATCATCTCATTTAGATTTACTTCTTTATATTCGATGTTTGATGTGCTTGGCTTAGCTCTGTAAATAACATGAATGTTAAATGTTTAAATGTCTACTAATAATACCTAACAAAATCTTCATATAAAACTGACGTTACGTTATTTTTTGCATAGTTATCGTGACAAATAAAGAAGGAATTCAATTTTAATAAATTTTGGTCTCCATGCAGAATGGCAAATTATTGTTTAGTTCTTATGAAGAGATCTTCAAAGCCATGATGTGAAATTGGATGACGAAAATCGCATCCAGTGCGTAAAATAACATACAAATAGTTCTATTTACGACTGCTTCGGGCCGTATTTTCACGGCTTCAGATCGGATCCATATCCTTTAGTTAACCTTTTCGACACCCATGACTCATATATACGCACCGCAGGCTCCACGCCAACGACCTATGTATACGTCCATTACTTCAATGCAAAAGCTACCTTCGTTCAATGATCAATGGGCTATCGCGTATGAATTCGCCACTAGAGGCGCTAGTGTAGCGCGAGGTCTCCGAAATGTCAAATCTCATAGTTTTTGGGTGAGCTACGCGGGTTTATTTATAATTAGAATAATTTTGTGAATATTTTGCAATATCTGAAATTAATTATGGCAAATATGCGTTCCGGGGCAATGAATGTCTGTGTTTTGAGACAGTTTTGTCTTTCGGAAACCTTTGTCCTCCCTTTTTTCCCAACAAAACGGGGACTATGCAACACTGTGGCATGCTCGATATTTTTATGGTACGGTTTTAAGGTGTATTAAATATGATTTTAATCTAAACTTTGTTTTCACGCCCGTAATAACAGACTTTTAAAGCCATACTTAAAAACCTCACGCATCAGTGCGCCATCTAGTGAGACAAAAAACGATAGCCCTCATTGTGTTAAGGCTATAAAGAATCCTGGCGTATGGGTGATGTCTTTTGTATTTGACGTGGCGGCGAAAAGGTTAAATGATCAAAATCGGACTATAACCTTGAAGGATAAGCGTACTTATAAAAGTACGTGTCGATTTCATACCGTCCCCGATTTTAAAAGCTTTTATATTTACAGTTTGCCCTGTTTTTCGGTCTAATCTTTTAGGTTAATTTTGATTCATTTCCAGTGGTCGGATTGACCTGGAATTTGTTATACATATGTAAATTGGATGACAACGCAAGTAAAGTGAACAAAAAGTACAGTCAACAAAAAAAGCTTGTAGTAAAAATGTCATTTTTTTTAACAGAATGTTATTGTCAGTTAACATCTTAGGGCCTGGCGTATATATGACATAAAAAAAGAACTTTACCTGATTGACATTCGTTTCAAATAGGGAGTATTACTGCCAAGTTCTGCCGCCAGAATGCAGCACTAGCACATAACGTAAACAGTTTTTTAAAAAGTTTTTTTTAGATCACCCACTTAATGTCCGTAGGATGCCATTAATAATATTTTTTTTTTTTTTTTTTGGAAATATAGCTTTATCGTTTGATCATGATATATTAAATATGTCATGGTTTTCTCTATAGGTACTAATACTCTTTGGTCATTCATGTCACCCGTCATGGCGACATGTATATGGTATGTGCTAGTGTCGCCCCCTGCGCAAAGCTTTGCCCAATATGCCCTGTTGTGGAAACATAATATTTTCGTCAGTCCTCAGATGGTTAAAGAAATGGATGTCCCTTAGGTGGTGTAGACAGTCAGAGCGTGGCGACGACCCCGGGCGTGTCGCGCGACAGCACCGTCGTGGCCGCGAGTGTGCCGCGCCGGCCCGCCACCACCCCGCGCCGCCCGCGCCCCGCCTCGCTGCACGTCAGCCGGCCAGGTACGTACCCACTGCCACTGTGTACTGTGCAGCAGGGTCAATCAACTGTTTATATGTAGCTTGTTGCTATGGTAACGTCTCTTGAGTTACTTATTAAGGACGTCTTGTAGGTTTTTAGGATTCCGGAGCCAAAATGGCAAAAACGGAACCCTTATAGTTTCGCCATGTCTGTCTGTCTGCCTCTGTCTGTCCGTCTGTCCGTCCGCGGCTTTGTTCAGGGGCTATCAATGCTAGAAAGCTGTAATTTTGCACGGATATATATGTAAAATATGCCGACAAAATGGTACAAATTAGTAGTTTAAGAGTAAATAGCAGCCTAAGGTATAAAATATACCTAAACTTGGAAGATTCCGTATAAAATACGAAATCCTTAGAAAAATATTACTTAATTTTTTCGTAATGGCTACGAAACCATATTTTGGGCGTGTCCGACACGCTCTTGGCCGGTTTTTTTAAATCTCGATTTAAGGCTTAAACTGACAGTTCTTGTATAGATCTGACAGGACTTAAGACCACTTAAACCTAGATTAAAAAGCCTGCAAGTGGACGTAAAAGTATGATTTTATGAGGTACAAATCCACTAAAAGTTAGAGGTTGTAACAATTTTAAGGCAATTCCTTCGTGACTCATCTCCTAAGCACGCTAGTAGTAAACATTGCAAACATTTTTCTAAGAAAGTGAAAATCACTGATGCTGAGTTATGGGACAGAATAAACACACACTTTAGACAAGCTGGATTAATTGTTCGCCCGCAAAAATCCCCACACTGTGGTTTTTATCGAAATCGGTAAAAACCAAAATATAAAAAACTTAAAAATATGTAAGAAGACAGTAGAAATGGCATAAAAATCAAAATAAACAAAAGCTTGAATGCATAGTGTAAGACCATAATGTGCTACGTATATCTAGTATAAGACCTTAATGCTAAGTTGGCATTATTCTTAATCGTAATGAGTTGTAAGCGTGTTACAATCAGCTACAGCTAAAAAGTTCGCGATTTTCGCTCGCGGTTCATATTCATAACTATTATGTACATTATTTAAACATCTTGAATAAGTAATAAAACGGAACGGGTTAGCGATATTGCAATAGTTGCCACTAGGCGGGCTCCCGAGAGTATCCAGGGTCAATAGTGGCGCTCTAAAGTTCGTATTGTCGTCAGCATCAGCAGCACCAGCCCCGGGCGAGGGCAAGCCCCCCCTGGCGCGGCGGCCGCGGCCGCACGACCGCGCGCGCAACTCGTCAGCTTCCCCCGGACGGCCGCTCTCGCCGTCCCCTGCCGTGTCCAAAGAACCGAGCCAGGACAAGGAGGTTAAAGTCACTAAGGTATGGTATGCCATTCTATCTAGCCTGAGTCAACGGGGGCAGGCTGAAAACCAGCGCTGGCAGCTTCTGAGCAAGCGCAGCATAAGCTGAGCCTGTTCCTTTTGTCACAGTGCAAGGGACTGGCAAACACATTGGGCTGAGATTCTATATTAGTTTATTGTTTATTTGTATTCTGTGTGCCTATCCTGTATGGTTCATGTTGCAAATAAATCCATCTTCATCTTCTTTTTTCTTGAATATTTCATCATCATCATATCGTCAGTGGGAAGGTGAAATCGCTAAAGCGCCAACCAAAGAGACGCTTTAGAGTAGTTAGAGATTTCACCTTTCCACTGACGATATCAGCCGGGACACCTATCGTCAGCAGTGTTTCGAGACAACTATGACATCGGGGCTTTCAAGAAAAGGGTATGCACTTTTTTTTAAAGGCTGGCAACAAATTAACAGATTTTAGAACAGTCTTAGTACTCATCTGATAACAAAAAAACTGTTGGACATAGGCCTCCCCACTTGGACGGGGAGGAGGGAGGGTTGTTAGTACACACACTTGTATACCAAATTTGAAGTCTCTAATAATTTTAAATACGGAGATAGAACCTTTATGCTAAAGTAATATTTAATAAAGACTCTTTATTCCCACTGACACTTAAGGAATATGTCTGTGTGTATAAGGAAAATGTCAAGACTAAGATTCTGGCTCTTGTTAATTGTGCCAATCAACTATTTTACCCACAATTTGTGCGTCTCCTGCGTTACCAAAATTGTCTCTATCGTTACCAAAAAATCGTACTTCCAATAAGATATTTCACGGTTTAATAGGTTGAACATACGTAGGATGGCATGTATTCATGTACACCATCTAAATTACAGAAAAAACATGTTTACTTACAAAAATCTGCAATTGTTTGAAAAATGTCGCGGACAGATTATTGTCGGTAAAAAAGTTGATTTGCCCAATTACATTTTTTATACATTATTCCTGAATTTTCCAGCAAAGCCTTCCGATAAGAATCACGTGAGCGCACACGAAGTCAGTCAAAATTAGAAGCGCTGCAAATACATAATGGCGGCCGACCACTCTCAGCCGCTAAACGATAGGTAACTCGTTCATGGTTACCTCGTAATTCCCAAATAGTCACTTAAAAGACGAAAGTAACTCTGATATAGATATTTCGTAATTCCCAAATAAGTAAATGGTCTAAGATCCGAAGTTAAGATCGATTTTCTACCGATTTGTTGACCGGATAAAAATGATATTTTATCAAATAAATAGATATCTGAACAAAACCCGTATGATTCACTAACTAGAATTGATTCTGTCATATTTTAGTTTAATTAGTATATTTATATAGTTAACAGGTAAACGAGAATAAAGAAAACCAAAATACTAATGTTGTCAATCCTGAACCGATTGTCGTACAAAAAGTAGAAGAAACGAAACCAGACGTAGCAGCGAAGCCAGTGCAAATCGAAAGAAAGAAGCGATCCATCTCTGTAGAAGAAAAAGTCGATGAGAAAATTGAAAAAGTTGAAGAGAAAAAAGAAGTAGTTGTAGAAAAGAAAATAGAGGAAAAGAAAGAAAAGTTAGATAAAAGAAAGAAAAGGAAGAAAAGAAAGAAGAGGATAAGAAAGAAAGAAAGTAGAGCAAAAGAAAGAAAAGTCAGAGGAGAAGAAGGTGGAAGAAAAGAAAGAACCCTCTCAAGAGAAGGCTGAAGAAAACGAAATGACAGGTAATAAAAAAGGCATTTTGTTGCTCTTTGTTGTGTGGATGACTGGCAGTCAAGAGGTTAAACATATTAGGGTAAATCGTCAATTACTGGCCAACAAACATTTACAGGTGGCCACAACGTGCCAATTTTGACTTTTGGTTGTATAATTGGTCGTAAACACGTCGTTATCACATCGATATGACCGAGAAAAGGCCCATTTTATACGAATCTATGTCGTAATATAGTCACGTAGCAGTCCTATAAGTATGTATCAGTCGTGTAGTGGTCGTATAGAAATCGTGAGACATGGTGTCATGACCAATGTTCATGGAGTTATGGTGTTTATTTACCGCTGTTTTACCGCATTTTATCGAATAAAAGTATTATCGTGACTTTAATATGGGGTTCTGTTGTAAAGTTATCAGATAAATGAGTAAATTCAAACTTAAAAACTGCGACGGACAATTACTTTAATCATAGCAAAGTAGAACAGCCATTTTATATTTCAATTATCTCTTGTGACATCTTCGAAACTCACGTACGACTAAGTATGTACATTTATCTGTTGGGGAAATTAACGCTATCGAGTAATATGCCCTAGTCTTCTCAATATAATGAAACGCGCCTTATAAATTCTGTAAATTAAGCTATATTCTTTTCAATGTTTTTAATGAACGTTTTAATAATTACCTTTAAACGTCTTAGGGTTAAGATACAACCGTAATACAATATCTAAACGACTTTGCATTCTGTGAACTTTCTTTTTGTCAGCCATTTTAACGAAATTAGGGTTAGGTTGAAAAAATTTTTATAATTTCAAATATTATTATCACGTTACAAAGAAGCTGTGTCACTAAAGTTATATACGTAATAAATAGTAGCATAAAAGTGTTCAAATCGGCTTATATAATCTTAAAAAAGTGTAATTATCACTTTATACGATCGTCACGTAAAAAAGTAGTCTCGGGAATCTAATACGACAAAATTAGTGTAAAAGACGTATAGGACGTTATCAAGATGACAACTGGTTATACCACTAAAGTTGTATAATAGTCATGTAAAACAGTCGTATAGAAGTTTATGCGATGTTCATATTGGACTACAAATTAACTTAGAATTGTATAAGAGTGCAATTTATGACTTTTACACGATCGTCACGTAAAAGTAGTTTCTTATGACTATAACACAATAAATGTGGTGTTAAAGTCGTATAGACTTTACTAAGCCAACATCTCCGGTTATACCGCTAAAAGTTGTGTAAATGTCATATAAGACGTCGCATAGAAGTCTATACGATGTCAATATACGACTAAAAATCGACTCAACATTTTATAAGAGTGCAATATATTACTCTTATGCGATCCTCACGTAATAGTAGTTTTCGCGCTCTAATACGATAAATACCGGTGTAAAAGTCATAGACGTTATTACGACGACAGCACTAGTTATACAACTAAAAGTTGTGTAACAGTCATATAAACGGTCGTATAGAAGTCTATACGATGTCTATATACGACTACAAATTGACTCTAATTTTATAAGAGTGCAATATATTACTCTTACACGATCGTCACGTAATAGTAGTTTTTTCGCGCTCTAATACGATAAATACCGGTGTAGAAGTCATATAGACGTTATTAAGACGACAGCACTAGTTATACGACTAAAAGTTGTGTATTGGTGATATAAAACAGTCGTATAGAAGTTTATACGATTTCTATATACGACTACAAGTTGTATAATGATAAGAGACCCATAGTCATATTACACGCTAAATTTACTTCTAAACGATGTTTATAGCATTATGAGTCGCATAACTTACACAAATACGACTAAAATGTTGTTGGGTGGCCACCTTATTTTACTGCAAATGAACTCTTGTTTATGGTAACTAGAATTCATTTACAAGCTTTCTTTAGCTTGCCCTGTTTGTTTATTTATTTGTTTGTGTCAAATCTTGGAAGCTAAATTTGGACCCAACTTCTATGGTCCGATTGACTTGGAATTTGGCATACTTATGTACTCGTAATCTGGTGCCAATACAATAATCTGGTAGTGGCATCCGTTAGTCCGACCAGGATTGTCTCCGCAGAACGGAACTCCTCAACGGTTAATGCGATCGACTTGAAATTTGTACGGAATGTAGTTTGGATGACAATGCAAGTACAGTCAACAAAAAGTATAGTCAGCAAAAAAGCTTGTATTAAAAATGCATTTTTTAACAAAAACTTATTAATGTATGGTGGCCAGTTATTGAAACGGTGGTCAGTAATAGGGACCTGACTATTTTTTATTTTCTATAAATTAAAACTTCACAATGTCTGTTATCGAATAGAGAAACAATTTGAAGCTATCTTTACAAATAACAAGTTAAAAAGGTTTGAAATTCAAGATTAGACAGAGGAAAGAAATACTTGCACACGCAAGTAGCGCCATACTTGCTTCATAGAGAAGCGTTTGAGAGGACAAATATAGATTCTTCAAAAAATCACTATAAATCCAATTTTCAACCGATTAAAGTTTTATCTTCGTTAAACACTCTGTATATCATTTTCATAATAATATATAAGAGATGGCAAATTCAGGAGTTGTCAATACCGTATTGACGATTTACCCTGTTATAAATATGCCAGGTGGGGTAGTAAGGTTGAGTTTAGCTGATTTGCCCGAACTGTATCGTTGCAGCGTCATGATCAACCGTCGTATTTACGACGGAAGGAAGCCAAGGCGGCGCTGGCGGAGCGGCGGCGGCGCGCCAGAGAGGAAACTGGAGCGGCAGGCAAGCTCGGAGAAACAGAGGAAGAGGAGAGGATAGAGAAGAGAGAGAGAGAGAGAGAGAGAGAGAGAGAGAGAGAGAGAGAAGAGAGAGAGAGAAGAGAGAGAGAGAGAGAGAGAGATTAGAGAGAGAGAGAGAGACATACTTTATTTACACATATTCGATACACATAAAAATACATTAGATGGAAAGAATAAAAATAACATCGAATAGTATAAAGTGGCCCCACTCAGCATAATGTTACGGCAAGCCGCAACGCTGTTTTTTAGTCGGACCCATTTAAAAAACCAAAATATATAAAGAACATACAACACACTATGACGACACGAACGCCAGCGGAAAGAAGTTCGCAAAGAAACTTTCAATCCGGAAGCATATATGGCAACACTCGATCAGTTAACCATTTAAGAGTTACTTATATAAATACAAAGTTTGTGTGTGTGTGTGTGTGTCTCTGTATGCTTGTTACTCCTTCACGCTATAACGGGTGGACGGATTTGGATGATATTTGGTGTAGATGGTGCGGACATCTGAAATAACACTAGTGTTCTGATTTTTCAATATTGTTTATTATGCTGCCAGAGCCACTACCTGTAGTATTCATAAAATTTTGTAGCTTCCAAATGTACGTATTTCGAACAAAAAGTATTGTTAATAATATGTATTACAGTAAGCTATAATCTGTATCATTTTTTTTTCATGTGTGCCGAATTTTTTACTATTATTTTTAAATGGATCCACGTATAGTTATCCTATTTCCAAAACTTTAACTTTGTCGGATTTTAAACGTATTCCCTGTAAAAAGTTATTTCCGTGTTTCCTCATGAGACCACAATACACGAGCCTGACGTAACCATTATTCTACATCTCACTCCGGAGCTCACTTGTAACTTGGGGGGGCTACTACGAAAATCTTAGTCTATGAACTGTACGATATGTCGCACAGTCCCTCTCACTCTCGTCACAGAATAATAATAGTACAAGACAGAAGTTTCACTGCCGTACAAAAGTGACGTTTAGGCATAAGAATCGTGCCTACTGTATGCTTCTCTGTCTATCGATAAATCGTGTTCACTCGCACGCGTTGAGTCGCACTGAATGCCTCAACGTTGGAGGCGGTATGTACTTGTAGCTCGGCGGCGGAATGGCCTAGTGACACCCCTGCTCTCGTATTAAATAATATAAGCGCCAGCGCGGCAAGATACGAAATTCGAATTTTGCACTTGAATGTCAATACGTTTCCAGATTGCAGCGCGAAGCAGAAGAGGAGGCGGAGCGGCAGCGCCTGGAGGAAGAGAGACAGCGGCGCGAGGAGGAAGAGGCGCGCGAACTGGCCCGCCTGCAAAGGGAGGAGCAGGAGGAAAAACTGCGCTTGGCCATTGAGGTGGGCTTTGGCGGTTTTTTTCGTCATTTTATTATACCTCATCCAAGTTACAGAGTTAATAATAGACAAAATTAAAACGCACGCTGTTGGTCAGAGATAACTGTGCAACATAGATAGGATGCAGTACATGGCGGCTGAACAACATCTGTCTCTTGTGCGGTGCGGACGCGTTTTATTGCTCTTATTGTTTTGTTTCTTTCTAAGACTACCTGGCTTGTTTATTCGACTGTTTCCCGATTATTCTGTGATTTGGCTTGTTTCTTGGACTGATTTCTGTTAAAAACTGGTGACTCGGCTTGTGTTTTTGGACATCGCATTTACTTTGTGGTTGCTATAATGGAAAATACTCCGGAATATGTGAAAAAAGGCTAAGGCGGCACTTCACGTTTACTGAAAAAAATATGATATGTAACATGTACAGTCAAGGGCAAAGATATCGACACGGCCAAAGTTACAAAAATATGTATACACGACTTTATGCACTTAACATTAAGGCCGTGTATACATATTTCTGCAACTTTGGCCGTGTCTATATATCTTTGCCCTTGACTGTACCTACAACACTTTTCTTGAAGCTACCCTGAAGCCTCATACAATGAAATTCTGAGGACAAGCGAAAAAAAAATTAACAGTAAATAAATTGTTTTATTTATGGCTTAAAAAGTTAATCTAAAAACACACAAGCTTTTCATATTAAGTACTTTTAAAGTTAATTAAAAAATAAAATAAAGTAAGCAGGTACCTAAATACAATAATGATATTAATATATGTAATTATTTAAAATGTTTAAAATAATAAAAATCAGGAAGGACGCCATGTAAACGTGCCTTAAGATTTTAGATGTACTTGTTCACGTCCAACGACCTTCGATGGCAGTCGTCCTCCCCCTTTCATTTGCATAAAAAATTGTGACAGAGACAAACCATCCATATTAGCTCTGTAACTTGATAAGGTATAGGCTGTGTTTCCACCAGAGAGAAACGTGAACCAGTGGAAACAGCTGAACGGAGCGAGGGTAGGTAAATTAAGCGTTTCTATTGGTTCATGCAAAACACATTCCTCGCAATACGTCCTCGCACATCTCAGGTGGAAACTCAGCCGGAGTCTGCTTGCCGGGAGTTGAAAAATATCGACGGGTCTCTAACTTAACCCCGTATATGAAATTTTACGAAATTCGAATGAATTCTTTTTTGTAATGGCCCAAAAAGGTAAAGGAGACTGACCTATGGCTATGCCTATTTGGGTAATTTTTTAATCGAAAATTGTGTCGGTTTCACTGTATTTTATTGTAAAACTCTTTATATATTGTACATAAAAACACATGAAAATAACAAAATACAGCATAATAAGATGTACAAAGGTGATTTTTTTTTATGTATGACGACTAGGTCCCAAAGGAAGATCAGCGCCGTTCGTAAGACCGCCAAATTGGTGACTTATGTAATTATTTTATGTTCATTATGATTGTGACATGTGACAAGCGCATTTTTATGTTTTCTTTCTTTTAAATAATTGGAAACTACGGCCCAAAGCCCTCATTATGAGAGAAGGCTGTGCCCAGCAGTGGGACATATATATAGGCTGGGATAATGATGAAATAATTAAAAGCATCAATAATTCCAGGCCCAACAGCGACTAGAGCGCGAGGAAGCCGAGCGCAAGGTCCGCGAAGAGGCGGAGCGGCAGGCGCGCCTCAAAGAGGATGTAGAGAAGCGCCGCGCCGCCGAGGAGGCCGAGCGGCTCCGCCGGGAGGAGCTCGCCAGGACTGAGAAGGAGAGGGTCGCGCGCCGGCAGAGGGTCGAGGCTATCATGGCTCGCACCAGGCTCAGGAAGGTATGGAAAGAGATTACCACGACCCTTTAGATCTTTGGTCTCGTTTTGAAACAACCAGAAATTTAATTTTGCAGTTGGGTCAATCAACTTTTTGGTGTAGGTAGCTTGTTGCCATGGCAACGTCTCCTGAGTTAGTTATTAAAAGTAGCATTTTATGGGGTACATTAATTATGGCAAATATGCGTTACGTTACGGGGCAATGAATGTGTTTTGAGACAGTTTTGTCTTTCGGAAACCTTTGTCCTCCCTCTTTTCCGAACAAAATGGCATGCTTGTTATCTCTATGGTACGGTTTTAAGGTACGAAAACGAAAATATGATTTAAATGTCTGGATCCTGTAACACAGGGACTCCTAGCTCAGGATCCAGAGCCGTAGACTCTTGTTTATAAGTTTTTATGCAATAAATTATTTTCATTTTCATTTTTCATGTAAATTTTGTTTTCACGCCCGTTAGTTAGTTTGTTATACTAACCACTATACTTCAGGCAGGACCTAATTTTGTCTTCAGTGGCGCCAACTGGTGAGCGCAAAAACGGTAGCCCTCATTTAATTTGTTTTATGGTATCATCTGCTCTAATTCAAACTTATATTTCGGACTTCGGTCCGCACGATCTTTTATTATGGCTTCTTCGAAACATCCCGTCTCGTTTTGTTTTCAGGCGGAGGAAGACAAGAACCAGGAAGAAGAGAAAGAGAAGCAAGACGCGCCGCCCGCTAGCAAGGCCGACAACGGAAACGCGGACTTGCTCGGCCTCGCAGCACAGGTATCTTACTGATTGCAAATGGGATGCACCAAAAAAATAACCTATAGTTTTTATTGTTTTTGGAAAGAATAGGATATTTTTAGATACCATTTTCATCGATTTTGAATTTGGATGAGTATTTTTTTTTTTTTTACGAATACGCTGGATGACGTCACAGTGAAACAGCCACGTTCCGTTGCCTTGAAAAACTCAGGTCGTATGTAACATAATCTGTGGCATTACAATGTGACAATAATACAAGCACGGCTTAGGGTCCTAAG
Organism: Choristoneura fumiferana; assembly: GCF_025370935.1. Classification (NCBI taxonomy): domain Eukaryota; kingdom Metazoa; phylum Arthropoda; class Insecta; order Lepidoptera; family Tortricidae; genus Choristoneura; species Choristoneura fumiferana. Next base: position 14,271,204 of record NC_133491.1, read on the forward strand.
TGAACCATGACAAGTTTTATTTATTTCTCTTCTTTTAGCTTCGATTATTCCTATGTTTGTTTAATGGTGTGATAGTAAATAAGTATTTTTTATTAAAATCTAATATTTAAATTCTTTTATATTTACTTGTAATGTAGTAATTTAGGTTATAATTTATTTGTAAAAATACATTGGAAATACTCTTATACATTTCGGACTTTACGATAAATGACAACTGTTTAAAGCCGGGTGCGCATCATGTGATTAAAGTTCTTTCTTTGTCACTCTTTGCTATTATAAGCAAGACAGCAACAGTTCCAACTGTCAATTTGCTTTAGAGTGTAGACCTGCTTTATAACTGCCTTTGTGACTGGACACTGCAGGGCTCAAATGAAGTTCATTACTTAAATTTTGTTTATTTCATTCAGTTTGTCATATTTTTGGAATCTGATTTCTGAAAAATCTTCACAATGCCTATTGCTCCAAATGGTTTTCGATTTATTATACGCTGTCAAAAATTGGGACATCTCAAATGACACAGGAAAAGTCAGTTCTCAATCAGAGCATAAATTTGTATTAAGAACGCGCCGAGTTTTAGCGCATTTACTTATAACCGGTAGATCGCTTTCGACGTCGATCGCGACTATTAGCTGAGTCGATGCGTGGCATAGGCAAAAAAACTATTATAAATACTGAAGTATGCAGTCGATCGTGGCAAGGCAAAATATAAATACTGAACTATGCTGTTTATTTAGATTTCAAGAAGTATGTAATTGGTAGATCGCACAGGGTTTCGTCAGTAAACAGTAGATCTTGGGTCTAATCAAGTTGGCCACCCCTGCTATAATCATAAACTGCAGAAACACGATTACGACTTGCACTGTCGAGTGCAATAATACGGACTTATCTATTTCTTCACAAATATGTATCACAGAGTTTTATTCAAACGTAATAAGACCGCGGTAATAATTTTTGAGTGGTTCGAATATATGTATACACATATTTGCATTTGACTAAGTTCGTCCGATATACTCGTACAAAAAATTCAAAGTTGTCTCTAAAAACAAAATAAACTCAGCGTAAATACGTATATCAAAATAAATATTGCGCGGTAGCTTATGATGACTTTTGAATAATAAGAAAATTAGATGTTGTACTATTGCGTATGCACGATACATTTTAAATATGTATTTTGTTTTAGTAATACGAAGAAAAATAACTTTCTTCGCTTCGCCCCTATCGCCTTTGCCCAGCAGTGGAAGCCGACCAACGCTAAATAATAATAAAATGATATATTCCAGGCGGAGAAGTCTGCGTCCGCGGCGGCGGCCGCGCCCGCGCCCGCGCCGCCCGCGCCCGCCAATAACGGCAACGTCACTGCCGACCTGCTGGGCTGTCCGACCAAAACGAAGTCAGTACAACAACTAGCCGTTTCCTACCCTAAACCATTAAGCTGCACCGAAACATTCACATTTCCAAAATTAACTTTGACGACCGTATGGCCAAGTGGTTAGAGAACCTGACTACGAAGCTTGAAGTCCCGGGGTCGATCCTTTAATATATATTTAAGTGTGTATCTATCTATATGAGTATGTTTATCCGTTGCCTAGTATCATAGTACAAGCTTTGCTTAGTTTGGGACTAGGTCAATTGGTGTCAAGTGTCTCGTGCTCGTGATATTTATTTATATTTACTAAACAAACCATGTTTGACTGTTAAAATGGAAATCAGATGAGTGAAGGTCGTGGTTAAACAGGTCTTCTACTATAATTACTCATTCAACTCTCGCATTTCAGACCGAAGACAAACAAGAGCAGCCGACAGCCAAAAACCAAACCAACGACAACACGAACCCGCCTGAAACAACAATGGCAACGCCAACGTTGGCCACACGCCGGCAAACGTTGGCCACATATCCGCCAGCTTCATACAAACTGAACGCAACACAGAGCTCAGTCAAAAAGCGGACGTTAAACTTTTAGACGATGACTTCACCACGCACACGGCCATGGAGCCGCCCTTAATCACCCGCTTACCCTACAAAATGCTATTTAAGCGTGTAAAATGAGAGCTCAACGCGTATATATTGGCTGTTCTGACAGAACATCCAAACTGTAGCCCCAGTACGGTACATTCGTAGATATGGGACGATGACATTGGCCGTATTGTCTAAAGCCGAGTTTAGACTTGCAAGAAAAATCGTGCAAGTTGCATTACATTGCGGCGACACACTCGTTGGCTTTACGGCCTCTCAATGTAATGCAACTTGCACGATTTTCCTTGCAAGTCTAAACTCGGTCATCTTATACCATGAGATAGAAAGAAGTGCAAACGGCTGGGACGATAGGGTCTCGTATTTCAGCTGGCTCTTGTTAAGCACAAATCGATTGTAAGTTGTATGAGGTACGCGGAGGTTTGTTTTGTTACGCGAGCAATTTATGAAGAAGTTTAGTTAGCACCAAGCTAGCCGTTCGTGAAAGTAATTATTTTATTTATTTAGCTAGTTTCCTTTGTTTCTGTCTTATATGCGGAAAAAACGTGCCTTCGATAGGTAGTTGTTTTTAATAAATTTTGTTATTCGGTGCTACAATAGATTCCTTTGAAACAATAAAATTTTGATAGACTTAGGAGTGTTGTGAAGAATATCAATGAAATGTGTCTGGTAGATTCGGTAAACTGTATGTTGTGGTGATGACTCGAGTTGAATGACATTAAAAGATTGTACAGCCAATATGTATGCCTTGGGAAACAGTCTGGGTATCTGCTTCTCTTATTGTATACATGTAATATTCAATAAAGTATGTAATAATACATCTACCTAGTGTAATACCTTCTCTTTCATTACTTTGTGTGCGAGCCAGATGCACTATGTATACCTACACCGCGTTTAACGTACGGTTTAAAATTTAAATATCCAATATTTAAATTTGAGAAGCAGACTGTTAGGAAGAAATATAATAATTATTAATGCATTTATATTGCAAATCCTTGATTCTACTACGAAATTTCCAAGCTTTTCGTTTTGCTATTATCTAAGCGAAAATAACATTATTAATCACTGCTTGAATATTATTACGGGAAATTTAATAATAAAAAAAATATTTCGTACATTTATCAACAATGATTTCATTTAGGATAGTCGGTGCAGTGAATAGGTGTCATTAGGATCAGGGACTAATGGAATTAATGTCATTATTTTCTATATTATCTATCATTAATTGTTCACGTTTGATAGTATCATTGATAGGTTGTGTATAACTGCTGTTCATGCAGTGCGTATTACATTTTGTGTAAATTATAATTAGTTTTTATTTATTGTGATGTTTTATTAATGACCCGGTTGTAGGATGTTATAATAAGGAAATCAAATCACGCTTCTTAGATCGAGAATCAAAGATGGCCGACAGGCTGATGCGGGGCGAGATGGGTGTATCTATTCTATTCGTCCATATTTTCCAACATTGTAATTTTGGACAGAGGAACGTATGTGTCTGCCGATTCGGCATAAAGTTAGCATTTAGGTATCAAATGACCATCCCCGTGTAATTTCAATGCTAAATCACTATGATGAAACCAAAAGCTAAAAAAAACGCGTATCGGTTTTAAAAAATATTTCATACCAGTGTTATTTAACTTGTTTTTAACTATCGACTTTAAAAAAACTTAACTCTATCACGTCCAGTTAAAAGGCAAATTAATGAATTTAACAAGTTTAATGCCTTTTTGTGTTAAAATATAGATATTTGATTATGTGTTATCTACAATTCTACATCTCACTACCAATGGAATGAGAGGATTTTGCTTCAAAAGAGTCTGAACCTTTTACTCTTTTACCGACTGATGTAAAATTGTCGTTCTGTTCGGTATGGAAAGACTATTGAAACAGAATCAAACTAATAACAATATCCAAAAGGGTTAAAAATAACTGTACCCATAATAAAAAAAAAACCTTAATAATAGTTAAGTTATTTAACGATGCATAAACAACCTTTGTATAATAAGTAGTTAGCATTCAAATAATTATTTTCTTTGTCTTCTATGTATCTAAAAAAATTTTTTTTTTAATCACACGGTTTTGAATTTTATGTATAGCGTTTTTAATTTTCGCTGTTCTATGCTTACATACAATAAATATAGAGTAACTGTGTATTTATCATAATAATTATAATAGTAACAAATTATCTTATCAAGGACATTGTTCCGAAACTTGTATATTCCATTTATTTCCCATTGTGTCTCATGTTAGGTTAAATTATGCATTACTGCGAAACCATTATGTCAAAACTGGTAAGGCTAATTTACAAATTTTATGTAAATTATGCTTGTTCGTTTGTACGCTTGAACCGTAATTTGGTCACTTTGAATGAAGCTCGTATCTCAAATAATTGTGTAAACCAAACTGAACCTTAAAGCATATCTCATAAAGCGAACTTAGCAAAAATATCAATTTTGAAGTATGAGCTTCTTTAAAAGTGTCGATTCTCGTCTTAACGTTTGTGTTGGGTAAAAATATTTCTATCTGTCACTTTGGCTTTGGCATTTATTTGCCTTTGTCACACAAAACGTTAGATAATTATGACAGGCTTGACAGATCAATAGCTTTTTGTTAACAAGACCGTCTCTAACGCAGTGCAAACTCCCAATGGTTAAAAGGTTAAATGAAACAATTTCATGAAGGTGTAAGTAATGTTTTATGTCAATCACATGACCATTATATAGCCTTTATTACCCGTTCAATTGTGCCTATAATCAAATGTATTTTTTTGTACCTTTTTTGCTGAGATAAAGTAACAATCATGAGTTTTTTTTTTATATACGATCTTATTTTCATTTATTTTTTTACTCCGGGATAGTAGTCGAGACAAAATTTGTTTCGAAAATTCGACAAATGTTACGATTAAACGATAATTTCGTTTGATTGATGCTACTTTTCCTGTAAGTACGCTTTTTTATTTTACGTTGCAAAAACCATTGTGATAGGCAGGTCCTAGGTGATGAAAATAAGAAAATATGTAAATTAATGTGACTCGGGAAGTTTAATCAAGTAATCTGATCATTTAAAGGCTGTCTGATAAAAGGTATGCATATACCGATAACAACTACTGATAGCGTTTTATACTTAAAGGTGAGTGAACCTAAATGTATAAACCGCCCTTAAGGTTAAACAAAGATGGCGGTCTAATAAGTCGTTTCGGTCCATTTGGTAGGTTGTCACCCATTGTAATGTATTATGTATCACTTGAGACATGGCTTCTATGTACGTTCTATTATATATTATGTTAGCAATCGATGGATTTATAAGGAGAAAGTTTTAATAAAATATTATGAAATTTACTGGGGTGTTTTATTTATAGCTTTCAGCAAACTTTTATTGAACTATTTAACGCATTCACTGCCACCTGACTACCACAGGTGCCACCGACGCACATGTGCGTTCAAATTGTATTAATAATTATGACAATAGCACTGGGCGAATTCCCGAAAATGCGTTTAAGCGTCGGTGGTAAAGAACGCGTTAAATCATTCAGTGCCGAAATACAAATATTCCGGGTGTGGCATGTAACAGGAGCAAACCTTCCATTATAGAACTCAAAATTATCTACAAAAATAATCCTTATACTTTTTTTCTAAGAATTAACATTCCTGAGATACTTATCGCGATTCTAAAAGTTGGAGTCACCTAGGTACCACGTGATAGCACGTTATTTTATGCCACGTATCAGGGTTACTGGTATTCGACTTATTCCTTGAAAAGGGTTATTTTAGAGCTTATTTACAATGTTTTTGGCTCAGTAAACCAGGGACCGAAATTCAGTATTTTCGAGTTATTCGAGTTTTAAAGTTTTTCCGAAATACCACCATCTCAGGAATGATGATTCTTAGAAAAATATACGAAATATTTTTGTAGATAATTTTAACCTCCTCCCCAGGTCCCACAGACATAAAATTGAACTTTGATCAATTCATTAATTGATGTTTGCTTCAAATTGCGAAAACATTAATTTTACGTCGGGTTTTAGGAGGTTAAGATGATCTATAACTTTTGCCTAGGCTACTTTTTGATAAAAAATTACCATTTTAAAAAAAAACTTGTAACCCGAATAACCTTTAGCACACATGGGATCATTGGGGACTTTTGACACTTTATTTCTAATCGTGTACCCAAGATCACCACCAAATGGTTCCAACGGAAGACCAGCGTCGGCCGCAAGGTTGACATCATGCTGAGTTGGGACCATTTCGTGACGAAATTTATTTCCTTTTTTCTTTGTCTTTTATTTGTAAAAAATGTCACGAATAAATGTTTTTCTTTCTTTCTTTCAAAATTCAGCTTTGTCGGATTTTTTTGTAATTGGACCTACTTTTATGACTAAATTGTCGGGATTATCATCTGATCGCGTCGCTGCATATCGATAGAGTACGTATTGTCTTATTGGTTTAGCTACCGTATAAAAGTTAGTTTGTTCTCGCGCTCGAATACAAACGTCCTTATGGGACCAGAACACCTAAGTTTGTGTTCCAATCTAAGTTACGCTTCCTTCACTCAATAGAATCATAAGGAATTCATTTTGCGTTCGGAATTGCACTACTCCTTGGAGGCTTAGGTACCATTTGTGTCCGAAGTTTAAATTTAGGGATAATACACTTCTCAGGTTAACTTGTATAGGTCGACTCACAAGAGCAGGAGCTACTACGAAATTAGAAGTTATCGTGCCCTCCCTCACACTCGTATTAAATAGTACATTGTGTCTTAAGGGCGGTAAATAAGGAATTACGAACGAGAGTCTATTAGAAGCCCGAAGTCGAAGACTGAGGGCTTTAATGAGTCGATGTTCGTAATTCTAGTACCGCCGTGCGACA
>NC_133491.1:14281676-14300624 GCF_025370935.1 Choristoneura fumiferana
TAGAACTACTATCGTGTTCTTAGGATTAAAGACGCTTAGTTCGGGAAGAAACCAACTGTTCAATACTATTGCGCGTCGACAACACGACCACAATAAGCTATATAAATCGAATGGGAGGCATCCAGTTCCCACATCTACCGACTTATCTAAAGAAATTTGGCAATGGTGCGAGAAAAGGAATATTTTGTTGTATGCCTCATACGTTAATACAAAGCATAACAGGGCAGACGTTGAATCGAGAATTGTAAATGCTGACACGGAATGGGAATTGTCCGACAGTGCTTTCCATTCCATAACACAATACTTAGGCCAACCCGACATTGACCTATTCGCATTCCGCACCAATGCCAAATGCAAAAAATTTCGTGTTGTGGAAACCGGATCCCGACGCGGTGAAGGTGGACGCGTTTACTATTAATCGGAAATCATTGTTTTTTTATGCGTTCCCACCTTTTTCACTAATTTTGAAGTGTTTAAGAAAAATATGCGATGAGGAAGCAAACGGAATCTTAGTTTTTCCATATTGGCCTTCTCAACTTTGGTTACCAACAAAAAATTTAGTTTAAGATATTCTCAATCTGAACCGTACGGTAAAACAATACAACGTCTCTTTCAAACTCTGGTGGCAATTCTGTGACGCAAATGGTTCAAATCCTTTTCAACCACCAAATTCATCAGTACTGTCTTTTTAAACGGAACAATTTACGAAAGGTTGCCCTTACGGCAGCCTTACTTAATAGTCATCGCTCTGTAATATCGTTACTCTCAGGTAACCCGTTGGGTTCAGACGAACGCGTCAAGCGCCTCCTTAAAGAGGCATATAAGTTAAGGCCCAGCAAACCTAAGCATTCTCATACCTGGGACCCTCAGCTAGTATTAAATCACATTTCTTATTGGTTCCCAAATACAACATTGTCTTTAGAAAAACTATCAAAGAAATTAGTAATGTTACTGGCCCTATGCACAGGGCACAGAATACAAACAAAACACTGTCTTTGATTAAGAAAGAAAACGTTACGATATTGGAGAGCGGCGTCAGGATAACTATAACGGACATCATAAAAACATCAGCAGCTAATCGAGAACAACCCGTACTCTGTTTACCACGTTTTGTAGAAAATATGGTCATTTGTCCTGCTACAGCTCTGAAGGACTATATATTTTTAACAGAAAATATAAGAGCTGATAGGACAGGAAACCTTTTGCTGACACATAAAAAGCCTCACAGAGCTGCCACCACCACTGGGTGGCAGACAGCGGCGTCGACGCGGCCGTGTTCGCCGCGAACAGCACGCGCCACGCCGCCGCCGGCGTCAACCTAGAGACCATACGAAAAACAGCCGGTTGGACGAGCTCGTCTAATACCTTTGCTCGTTTCTATGACCAACCTATAATTGTTGATGAAGGCCAATTTGCAAGATCCGTGTGTTTGTAATCATTAAATCAGTAAGTTAAGATTAAGTCTCAATTATTAAAGATAGTGATATGAAGCCGTGGTGGCCTAGTGGTTTGACCTATCGCCTCTCAAGCAGATCGTGGGTTCAAACCCCGGCTCCGCACCTCTGAGTTTTCGAAATTCATGTGCGGAATTACATTTGACAATTTACACGAGCTCTTGCGGTGAAGGAAAAACATCGTGAGGAAACCTGCACAAACCTGCGAAGCAATTCAATGGTTCGCGTGTGAAGTTCCAATCCGCAACTGGGGCCCGCGTGGGAACTATGGCCCAAGCCCTCTTTTTCTGAGAGGAGGCCTGTGCCCAGCAGTGGGACGTATATAGGCTGGGATGATGATGATGATGATTAAAGATAGTTATATCATTAATAAAATGAATCAACAATAAAGCAAGCTTCCAAATAAGTCATGGTTTGCTTGGCAAAACTTTCTACTCTGAAAGTCTACCTGGTAATTAATTATATCGAAGAATGAAGCGAGGGAAATATAATAAGTGATTAAACGAGCTTCACAGTGAAGTTCTATCATTATTATATGACTCGCTTCATTCGAAGATATAATTACCCACCCACCCCTAAATCTGCCCAATATAAAGTTTTGCTCGAATCTCTGAAAAATGAGACAACAAGGCGGTATTCCGCCCAGGAAGGGCGGAACCGGAAATCGTTTTAAATATTGCTAGTCAAAACATATCTTTAAATTCGTGCGATGTTGCCTGTAGGATTAAGGGACTACCTGGTATTAATTATATCTTCGAATGAAGCGAGTCATATAATAATGATAGAACTTCACTTGTGAAGCTCGTTTAATCACTTATTAATTTTCTCATAATATTGTGAATGTATAGGTAGGTAGGTGTTTTTTTTATCAATTTGATTGTTGATTCGTCGACTGAATACTGGTTCAATTCATGTGGTAATAACATCTGTATTTACGTATTCTAAGCAAATAAATCATTCTTTCTTTCTTTCTAGAAAAGTGGATACTTACATTAGGGCACCGACTGTACACTTTACTATGGAGTGATGTCACGGGTCCCCACTCCCGAACTTTGACGTGCTTCATCTTGTCATTTTTGACAAAAGGCAGCGGGGTAGGCAACGCCAGTGCTGATGACGCGCTGCTGCGGCGCAAACTATACTACGTTTTTTTTGCATTAGAAAGATGGGTTTTTTTGAAAAATTAGAAAAGACATACATATGAATGATCATTTACATTAGTTTGGTATTATAAGTAATAGTTACTGTTTTTTTTTTAACGTTTTTCAATAACTAAACTCGTCAAGATTGTTTACCCTTTTTCTAATACTAAAAGAAACGAAGTATACCAACTGCCTACCCCAGAATCGACCCAATGCACGCCATTGTATGTACGTGAATAATTAAGTACAGGTTGATTCAATAAGTGCCAATCATGTTAAAAGAAGTATGACATACTTTATTACAAAATATTAGAGGTACCTGTATAAGAACGGCACTAACACAATAACATTTCCATCGTTCAATTCGTTCGTGCCAACTCTTGTGAATTGACCAGGCCCTATACTACGAAAAATGCAAAATTCGAACATCACATCTTGCCGTCCCGCTGACGCTAATATTATTTAATACAGGAGTGAGAGGGACGGTACGATATAACTTCGGTTTTTCAAATTTCATAGTAGCCCCCTCTGTTCCTATTCTTAACTTTTGTCTTTTGTAAAGGTAGCCTGGAAAAGATCGCTCTGAAACGATAAGGCCGCCCATTGCTTACTTTACTAAATTCTCTTTCTATATACCTTGCTTCACTTCGATCACTTCTCCGCATCCACTGTATCCGAAGTAGCAAGGTTAAAGGGTTGTAGTTGATTTGTATGTATTTTGAGCAGATATCGAGGAGTTCCCGAAGGATCAAGTGTGGGCGAGCTCGCAGTATCTGACCAGCAAGACGTTTGAGAGTCTGCGCTCCATGTTCACCTCCACCAAACTCATCCAGGACTGGTTCACCGACTGCGCCAAGTATGTACTACGATCAATCCATTTGTTTTTATATGCACCAAAAAAATGCTTCAAACTAAAGCTGTTTAACCTTTTTGAGGGAAGCTGCCTAACTCATTAGGGAAACGTGCCTTACCCTTTGAAGGAAGCTGTCTAACCTTTTGAGGGAAGCTGCCTAACCCTTCGAGGAAGCTGTCTTACCCAAGGAAGCTGCCCCAACCTTTTGAAGGGAAGATGTTTAACCTTTTGAAGGAAGCTGTCTAACCTTTTGAGGGAAGCTGCCTAACCCATTAGGGAAACTGCCTAACCCTTTGAAGGAAGCTGCCCACCTTTTGAAGGGAAGATGTTTAACCTTTTGAAGGAAGCTGTCTAACCTTTTGAGGGAAGCTGCCTAACCCATTAGGGAAACTGCCTAACCCTTTGAAGGAAGTTGCCCAACCTTTTGAAGGGCTGCCACCCATTAGGGAAACTGCCTAACCCTTTGAAGGAAGTTGCCCAACCTTTTGAAGGAAGCTGTCTAACCTTTTGAACGAAGTTGCCTAACCTTTTGAAGGAAGCTGTCTAACCTTTTTGAGAGATGCTGTGTGACCCTTTGAGGGAAAAGAAAAGATTCTGATTGGTAAATATCATCATGGTTATGTCAAATAATTATAACTATTTATAACTGGTTGATGAAATGAATTAATATAAGTTGTCCAAAAGTCAAACTGGTCCTGCATGGAACCTCCAGAGGGGTGACACTATTTACCGGCCCGGATAATACCGACCCGATTTTTCGTGTATACGCCCATACAAACTCATGTCAAACAGAGATATGTTTCTATGGGCGTGTACACAAAAAATTAGGGCGGTATTTCCATGTCGGTATTATCCGGGCTGGTAAATAGGGTTGTTTGTTTGCAGGCTGATATCGGGCGTGTGCGGCGAGAGCGTGGAGTGGGTGACGCCGCTGGGGCTGCCCGTGGTGCAGCCCTACTACCGCCGCGCACAGGCTCCGCCCAGCCGCACGGCGCTCGACAGCCAACAGTCAGTATACTATACTAAACTTAGTTCCTATTTTCGTTTTGTTGTAGGACTTTTATTTAGCTTACCTCGTTTGTTGTTTTTTTTTACGTTTAATCTTGCAAGTTTTTTGTGGGAGTTGAGTCGCCTTAAGGGACAAAGACACTATGTGTCCTTGCTTTTGTTTACTTGTTTTTAGTTTTTAAATACATGAGGTGCTTTATAGGAAATGGGGGCGTGCAGTCGGGAAAAATCAATTATGGACAATTAGAAAGGGAGGGCCGGATTCTCGCCGGCTAAAAAAAATCTTGAAAGTTAATTTTGAAATACTTACATGCATTATGTAGATTGGATAACAATGCAAGTACGGACAGCAAAATGTGCTGGTATTAATTATTTATTTATTTATTATATATTTAGAACAATGACTCCTTGAGTTGAAGGTACGGTCATTCAGTAGTCACCATGGAACCATTTCACAGTAAACGTCATAGTGACATCGCATTAATTAACGAGTCGTAATGACTTTTCCTTTGAAAACGTTCCATGGTGGCCCATGAATTAAATTCCTTGACTGTACTCGTGGGCAGTGGTGATCATTGCCCATTAGATGACCCGCATGCTCGCTTGCCTCCCTCAATAATTTTAATAATAATAATAAAAACAACGTTTGCGCAGGCGTCCGTGCACAATGAAACAGCGCAACGCGTTTCCTCCGAACTTCATCCATTCGCTGGACTCGTCGCACATGATGCTGACGGCGCTGCACTGCCAGGCCGCGCCGCTGGCCTTCGTCTCCGTGCACGACTGCTACTGGACGCACCCGTGCGCCGTGCCCGCAATGAACCAGGTGCCACACACTGCATCACTTGACCTATACTACACTATATATACTTCATCCACTAGCCAGATTCGTTCCACAACGAGCACGACTGCTACAAGACGCACCCCTGCTCCGTGCCCGTTATGAACCCGGTGACACGCTAACCAGACCGTTTGTTTTATACTGCAACGAATTTGAGGTGCAATTTTATGGCCTTTACTACTTAATATCTGCCAAAGCCACCACTACACAAATTTCATAGTTTGAGGATCGTTCTCAACTATGTTAGGAACGTATATATATTTAAAAAAATCAGCTTTTGTAAAATAACGAAGGTCTGGCTGTCACGGGCTCTTGCTCTACGATAAAATCAAATGCAACTCCAAATTAAACACCTAAATCCTCATTTGCTTTTAATCTTGACACTGTTTTGGTAACATAAGTACGAGTATAAGTATGTGATTAATATGATTTTGGTGTTTTATGAAAAATAATTGTGTTACAGATTTGCCGCGAGCAGTTTGTAGCTCTCCACTCGCAACCGATACTCGAAGATCTCTCAGACTTTCTCGTCAAACGATACAGCTACGATGAAAGGTAACTCTTTGCTTTTTTAACATTTTTCCGCGAAAATGTAAAAAAATATATTGGAAAAAACTTATTGAAAAATTTCTCGAAAATAATATTAAAGAGAAATACCTAGTTTTTTGACGTTTCTTTAAGTCAAAGTCAAAAGACTGAAACAAAGACAAGTTGTCACGAAATTGTACCACCCAATTTATGTCGCATGTCAGCATGATGTCGGCCTTATAGCCATTTGGAACCAATTTTCACTTCTGTTGTCTGTTTTGCCGATATTTATATATCTGATTTAAGGGTATTGACTGTTGTTTGTTATTGAACAAGTGACCTACATCTTCGTACTCACCTGCCCCTGTACCACAAATTACAAGTTCAACAATTCACTTTTTTTTTTCATTTTACTAAGAGAAACTTAACAATTTGGTATAATGTTGAAATTTGGTAACAATTTGGTCAGTTTGAAAATAAAAAAAAATGTTTCAGTGAACTCGAAGAACAACGGCGCAGGCGCTCCGAACAAGCGACGCGTCAACAGTTTACTCAAGAGAGTCCCAGGCAAGGCGACTTTCAACTGGACAGCGTTCTCGACTTCCGTCTACTTCTTTAGTTAGGCAAACGAATTAATACTGGTACTGACTCCACTTGTTTTTTGGAGAGGATTGAATTAGTAAGGCGATTGTGTGTCTAAAATCAGCTTTATGTTTAGGCCCTGTTTATACACGTGTTATTTTGATTTCCGTCAATTTAAGGGAACATTCAACAGGTCAAATGAAGTTAATTTATCAGAGGTGTCCGAGGGGGAGGAGGTAACTCTTACTGTTAAATGATAATCAGATTGAGGTAAGTAATTAATAAGTTCTCATTTTATGGCGCTTTTTTTGAGTCCGTAACTAAATGTACATATTTTAGCAAAAAAAAAAAATTTTATTTTATTATTAGGTATTGACTTCACATCTCCCTATCCAGAGCAATATTTGGAAAAAAATAATATTTTTTGTGCCTCTGTCATGTGTAACTTTTACAATTTGATCTTTTTAACAATGTCTGTGAACTTACGTATGAAAAAAATTTGCAAATTATCCAGATAGTTTCTATTAATAAACTGATCCGTTTGCAGAAGTTTATTTTTTATTTGACTGGATGGCAAACGAGCAAGTGGGTCTCCTGATGAGCAGATCACACCGCCCATAGACAACCTGCAACACAGTGGATTGGCAATTTGTTGCCAACCTAAGGCCTAAAGTTTGGATACCTCATCATCATCAATCCCAGCCTATATACGTCCCACTGCTGGGACACAGGCCTTCCATCCAAAGAACAAGAGGGCTTGGGCCATAGTTCCCACGCGGGCCCCAGTGTGGTTGGGAACTTCGCACGCACCATTGAATACGCTCTGCTGTTTTGTGCAGGTTTCCTCACGATGTTTTCCTTCACCGCAAAGCTCGTGGTAAATTTAAATGTAATTCCGCACATGAATTTCGAAAAAAAACTCAGAGGTGCGTTAGCCGAGGGTTCGAACCCACGACCCTCTGCTTGAGACGATAGGTCAAACCATTAAGGCCACCACGGCTATGGGATACCTCATGCAGTAATTTCACCGGCTGTCTTACTCTCCACGCCGAAACACAACAGTGCAAGCACTGCTGCTTCACGGCAGGCTTAGCGAACAAGATGGTGACGGTAGAAGTTAACGGAAATCAAGAAAAACACGGTATATGTAGTGAAATCATTCCAGTAGCATGACACAGGTGATCGAACTCATTAGCATCGCGGCACTACAACGTCATACCACTGGAATAATGCAAACAGGGCCTTATGAGCGACTGGCACTCGCACGTGCGATACTTTATTTTCGCTTATGTGGCACACTAAACTAACGTGAGTTCCTACAATTGGTATGATTTTGTTTTATTGTAATCGAAGAAATATTTTGTCACAATAATAATGAATTTTCCAAAATATTATGCGGTCAATTTTCTATTTGCTTATTTAAATTGAATGATGCCTTTTTACTGTCTCATACATTTTTAATGTGGTTTACGTTAATGGTTTAGACACACAATCTAGTTTGATAGACTGATACTGATAATGGTTGATAGGTAGGATATTGTAATTGTAATTTTTGGTAACGTTTATATCAAATCAGAAGTACAATTTCTGAGGCATAATTAGACTTGTAGTTGACTCTCGTAGAGTACAATGGTTTAGTCATTTTATTGTTCTTAAGGTGCTTAAGGCTGCGTATCCACTGGTCACGCTATATCCATTCCTTTCTACTGCGCTTGATTCCAGTGTTACACTACTTAAATTATCATGTGGATAAGCAGCCTAATGGTTAGTAGTAACAAAATTATTTGTAACAATTTAAATAACGCAACATCAAGCCTAAACAATAGTAGATTATTGTCGTGGCCTTGGAGTAGGCAATTGCTGGCTGAGTATGAGTATTAAACGGACGAGCTTGCGAGTCCGTTTAACTAATACGAAGCCAGCAATTGCTATTCCAGCCGAGACTAATATAAAGCTTTTCTCAAAAATGGTGAATAATTCTGAAATATAATAAACTTTTTTCTCAAAATCCATACATAATATTATAAATGCGAAAGTAACTCTGTCTGTCTGTCTGTCTGTCTGTCTGTCTGTCTGTCTGTTACGCTTTCACGCCTAAACCGCTGAACGGATTTTGATGAAATTGGTAACAGAGATAGAATAGACCTTGGAAAGAACATAGGCTATCTTTTATCGCGAAAAAGAGGCTTAAGGGGTTGAAATAGGGGATGAAAGTTTATATGGTGGAAGTTCGTCGCGTCTGTCGAAGATAAAACCATGAAATTGGCATTTAGGCAATTAATCCATACTAATATTATACTTAAATGCGAAAGTAACTCTGTCTGTCTGTCTGTTACGCTTTCACGCCTAAACCGCTGAACCGATTTTGATGAAATTTGGTAAGAGATAGAATAGACCTTGGGAAGAGAACATAGGCTATCTTTTATTGCAAAAAAGGCTTTAAAAGAGGTTGAAATAGGGGATGAAAGTTAATATGGTGAAAGTTGCGTCGCCGTCGAAGATAAAACGATGAAATTTGGTATTTAGGCCTTTCATCCATACTTCCATACTTATAAGTACATATATACTATATACTATTATACTATATTATACTTCCATACTAATCCTATTATAAATGCGAAAGTAACTCTGTCTGTCTGTCTGTCTGTCTGTCTGTTACGCTTTCACGCAAAAAACCGCTGAACGATTTGGATGAAATTTTGGTACAGAGATAGAATAGACCATGGGAAAGAACATAGGCTATCTTTATCGCGAAAAAAAGGCTTTAAGGGGTTGAGATAGGGGGTGAAAGTTTATATGGTGGAAGTTCGTCGCTGTTGGAAATAAAACCATGAAACTTGGCATTTAGGCACTTATTAAGAAATAAGTCGGTACGTGTTTTAGCTTTTTTCACCTGTGAGGGGATGAAATAGGGGATGAAAGCTCATATGGAAGGTCGTCATTATCGAAAATAAATCGATGTTTCTTTACGAAACTTGGTATTTGGCACGTGATAAGAGAAAATAATTGTTCGAGCGTTTTTTTTTTAATTCTTCTTCTTCTTAAAACCGGTTAAAATCGACTCGAACTCGCGCGTCAAGGGTTCCGTGCATAGGTATTTATGAATATCAAGTGTTAGCAGAGCCAAGCTCATAAGCAAAATGTACGCAATGTGGGGTCATTTTACATGGCTTATTAACATAGACAGTCAGACATGACAAATTATGATTTTCAGATTTTTCTTACTTATTTTGCTATAAAGGGAATAAAATTTGCTATAAGAACTTCCTTTATACAAAATTTCAAGTTTCTAGGACAGCCGAAAGTACCCTATAACTTTTTTTGAGTTTAGGGTTTTAATTTCAACTCGATAAATACTCCGCACGTTTACGGATAAAGGGTCTGACAGACAGACGGACGGACGGACACCAAAAGTCATCCTATAAGAGTTCCATTTTTTTTCCTTTTTGAGGTACGGAACCCTAAAAAACATTTGTTCCGGCTCTTTTCAAATTTCGACATTTTTTCATACCTACTTGAAAATATGGGATGAAAGTTCGTAAGGAATTCCAAACAAATTTACTATAAGTATAGAAATATGTGTAGCAATGCTTAGTAAGAATGCCGTCTTAATTATAATCTTACCCTCCTAACTTACAATACAAGACTTAAGATGTCAAGAGCTCACTATGAAGAATTAGTCCTTTTGTGTTGGCAGGGTAGAATACTTATGTTTTACCAAATAATGGAAGAACAAAAAAAATTAGTTTAGATATAAAGCAATGTATTAAAATAGGTTATTTTCAGTAAACCATAGAAGTTTCTATGTGCTATTATTGGCAGAATAGGTACCCTAAATAAATTAAATACTTTCCAAAGTTACTATTCCACGCGGACGAAGTCGCGGGCAAAAGCTAGTAATATTATAAATGCGAAAGTAACTCTGTCTGTCTGTCTGTCTGTCTGTTACGCTTTCACGCCTAAACCGCTGAACCGATTTTGATGAAATTTGGTACAGAGATAGAATAGACCTTGGGAAAGAACATAGGCTATCTTTTATTGCGAAAAAAAGGCTTTAAGGGGTTGAAATAGGGGATGAAAGTTAATATGGTGAAAGTTCGTCGCCGTCGAAGATAAAACGATGAAATTTGGTATTTAGGCCCTTCATAAGAAATAAATCGATATTTGTTTGAGCTTTTTTGAAAATTCGACCTGTGAGGGGATGAATATAAATCGATCGTTCTTTATGAAACTTGACATTTGGGCACGTTATAAGAGATAAATAGATATAATAATTTTAAATTCTTCCTGTGCGGTGCGGGGGTGAAATAGGGGATGAAACTTTTTTTTATTCGACTGGATGGCAAACGAGCAAGTGGGTCTCCTGATGGTAAGAGATCACTACCGCCCATAAACATCTGCAACACCAGGGGTATTGCAGACTTTATATGGAAGATCGTCATTGTTGAAGATAAATCGATGGTTCTTTGTGAAACTTGGCATTTGGACATTATAAGAAATAAATAGATATTTGTTCAAGCGTTTTTGAAAATTTTACCGGCGAGGAGATGTTAGCAGAGGAGATGATGCAGTGTTAGCAGTGCCCTTTAAACTCATGGCAAAATGTACGCAATGTGGGGTCATTATAGATGGATTATTGACATAGACAGTCAGACATGAAAAATTATGATTTTCAGATTTTTCTTATTTATTGTGCTATATAAAAGCTGCCTTTATGCAAAAAAAAAAATCCAAGTTTCTAGGACAGCCGGAAGTGCCCTATAACTTTTTCTGTTAAGGCGATTTGTATGGACACACATTTAATGACTGTAGCTTTTGATTGCCTTGACTTAGAAGTTTCATTTTTACACAGCTTTCGGGCCTATTGACCTGAGTTAAGGGTTTTAATCGCAAAATAATCTCAATTCGATACCGATACTCCGCGCGTTTACGAGATAGAGGATCTTGACAGACAGACGGACGGACGGTAAGCAAAGTGATCCTATAAGGGTTCCATTTTTTCCTTTTGAGCTACGGAACCCAAAAAACATTTTTTCAGGCGCTTTTCAAATTTCGACCTATTTACTTGAAAATATGGGGATGAAAGTTCTTAAGGAATTCCAAACAAATTTACTATAAGTATGTTTATCGGAAATATGTGTAGCTATGCTTAGTAAAATATCTTAGTTAATTATAATCCTACCCTCCTAACTTACAATAAAGGACGTAAGGTGTCAAGAGTTCAGTATGAAGAATAATAATTAGTCCTTTTGTGTTGGCAGTGTATAATACACGTCGTATTGCTAAAATGTGGCTACCCGCAAAATATTTTTGTTTTACCAAAGAACATGGATGTATGGATGGACGGAAGAACAAAAATAAATAGTTTATATTTATAGCAATGTATTAAAATAGGTTATTTTCAGTAAACTGTGGAAGTTTCTATGTGCTATTATTGGCAGAATAGTTATCCTAAATAAATTAAATACTTCCAAAGTTATTATTCCACGCGACGAAGTCGCGGGCAAAAGCTAGTATATTATAAAATTTAATTTTATTCCAATATTTTTCTTATGCTATCCCGCCTTTTTTCATTAAAAATAAACTGCAGGTGTATTTTTCCACCGAAAACACCACAAGCTATTTCAGACCCAATAGAAAAAGTCCGGAGTTCCCACAAAATATCAGATACTGGCCATTAGACTTGGCTGTATACGACTTGTGCCAACATTTCCAAGGCCTATTTAACTTAAAAAAAAAAAGTGACTGATTGCAGGCGCGCTAATTCATTATTGTCGAGCTAGTGCGCCTGCAACCTTTTTAACTTTTTAATTTTTCGCTGACCATAAACTATGCACTTCACCTTCTGATATGTAAAGAATAATGTCAACTTTAACGGACATTTTTGAGAAAAGTAATACAGTAGTATCCCGGTATGAGCGAGTGTAGAACAACTATTGTTAAGTTAAACTCTAAGCAGTATTCGTTTTATATAATGTTCTGCCTCGCCCTTTCCTAATAGTAGTGCAATGCAACAAAACAGTCTGTGATTTTGTTAGATGACTAACAATAAATTAAGCTGAATTAAAAATTGTTTTATTATTCTGTAATTTCAGTCGATAATTGAGAAGTGCTAATCAAGCTTGTCGTTATTTTTTTTTTATAACGTCAAGGAGTTTAATTCATTGGGCACCATGGAACCATTTCACAGTAAACGTCATAGTGACATCGCATTAATTAACAAGGAAAGTCGTAATGACTTTTCCTTTGAAAAGGTTCCATGGTGGCCCATGAATTAAATTCCTTGACTGTACCTGGGCGCGCGGCTAAAACTCTGATACATACGTCATACGTGTAAAAATCGACGCACGTAGAAAGAGCTCCTGGCGATATACCTGCGCAGTGAGCGAAATACGGACTTTCTTACTAGGTAGGAGCGTGGCTTGTAAGTTGACAGATGCGCAAACGTATCCCTCCACTAGCCACCCAGAGCTCTTTTTACGTGCGTTGAGTTGTACACACGTTTTAATACCAAGCCAGATCGATTGTTCGCCACCAAAAACTCCCAGTGCAAATTTCACTAAATCGCTAGAACTTGGTTAGAACCGTTTTCGACTTTCCCGAAATAAAATTTACTCGCTCGAATGTACGTATTAGAAGACCCGCCCAACGCTTCCTACACTTATACATTATAATAATATAGTGGTCAATGATATTTCGCACCCTGTAATAGGACCTTTATAACAAAGTTTGGGTTTGCCAGCCATATTAAGGCACATAATCAACAAGCCTAAAGGTTCGCCTTCGTCGGACACGACATGGAGGACATCATCATCATTCGATTAGATTTGTATAGTACTTGAAGAATTAACACGTTCACTGTTCCCATGGACAAAGTCACACGTCCAAGTCTGCTTCCACTTTGGGAACAGTTTGAAGTTGTGAACCCATAGTGGAAAAAAAAACTTCTTGAGCCAACATTGGGGACTCCCGGACAGGCAAGGTGTTAAATCTCATCTTACTTAGCAGAAACTGAGAAAATCATGGTCCGTGTAAAGAATAAAACGATGAATTAAAAACCATTCCTTTATTTTTGGTACAAAAACTCTAAATGGACAAGACGATACATGATGTAAATTACGACAAATTTAAACTAGGACGACGACTGTACATTAACACGGCGGGACAACTTGACTAGAAGAATTTATATTATTTTATACTAAAATAACAATATTTTTGTTAGTTACATTAATAATCTATGTTACATTTCATTGAAATTGTTTATTTGGCTCGTGCAGTCTACTGTATTACGATTTGAACTATGTGTAGAATACTTTACTATTGGCTTAAAAATAACTGCTCCAAGGACCTTATAAATTGTTTTGTAGACACCACTAGACTATGCAACCATCACATTTTTACATTATACATCATTTTACATGCCATTTTAGTATAACCTAGTAATGAAGTACGAAATCCTAACTTTACAATTAATTTTATTAGTTGGGACATTTTAGTGTGTATTCAATGATTTTACCTCGATTTCAAGTTACTTATTTACAAATTATAACTTAAAACTTCCAAAAAAAAAATTAAATCAACACTATCGCATACGAATAAAGTATTTCCTTTCATCCAATCGAAGCCCTGATGTAGGCAAAAGGTTATAATATAACTACATCCGCGCCAGTTCATGAATTGCTTTAGCACGTATCCGTTCCAAAGCTACTATGCTCACATTTTACTCAATTTTCTACTTTACTGCTGTAAAACATAGGTCAAAAATAATTTACACCGATTCCGAATGTCGCCGCAATTAAGGTGTCAAATTGTAAAACCGGTCCCGCATACGATGGGGATGATGTAAATTTTTCAACGTATTCAGTTAATTTGATTGTGAACTAAACTGACAACTTCTTAACATTTGCTATCCAAAAATAGAAAGAAAAATTAACCCTCAGGCATATTGACCACATAAATCTTGACAAAGATTCGACTTTGGTACCCTTATGTTTCGCATTTTTGCGGCGCTTTTGTTTTAGATGAGAAAATGGCGACATCGTTTGTGGAGGAAAATAAACATGATACAATTTCTATTCTTATTATTTAATTTATCAATTAACTATAAACAATTGTTTTGCCCAGTGTGGAGGCGGAGGAGCTGCATTAACACACATTGTTAACAAAGTAAGTTTATAGTTCATTCCTAATATTAGTTCTGCGGTAAAAATTTAAGATAAGTCAAATCGAACTCTCGTCACAAAATATTTGTGTGTCAATCTATAGTAGTGAAGTGTCATGATGAGAGCGTTTCAACCGCATCAATTTTCGTGGTCACATTTTTAATGGGCGAATTTGATGATATTTTCAATATTTTTTTACACTACCTGTTCCTTCTTTGTTCCTGCAGACGTGAGTTATCCGGATTTATTATTTATTACATGACTTCCTGTACTTCTACTAGACAACCTTAGGTGAAAACGGTTATGATTCAAATTGTGTTAGACAATAAGGCCTCTGGAAATTGTAACAGAATCTTCTACCATATTATTATTATTATTTAGATGCCTGTAGAGGTGTCCCACTGCTGGGCAAAGGCCTCCCCCATGTCCTCCACTCTACCCGGTCTTGGGCGATCTCTGATCTTCTACCATATGTCAACAAAATGTGCCATATAATAAACGGGTAATACCGACATGGAAATACCGACCCTGTTTTTCGTGTACACGCCCATAGAAGCTCATGTCAGTTTCTATAGTACACAAAAAACAGGGCCGGTATCCGGGCCGGGAAAGAGTGTCACCCAAATAAACGCTGTAATAAGACCGTGGAGTTGTTTAGTGCCTGTGCAGCCTTGCGGCGTGGACGCTCGTGTGCGGGCGCGCGGCGGGGTCGGCGGCGCCGCCCGACCCGCTCGTCGTGCTGCGCGGCGCGCCCGACGACGGCGGACTGCAACATAACCGTACAGGGGACTACCACGACATTCGAAAATCGAGGTCTTATCGTACCGCCCCGCTCACTCTCGTATTAGATAATATAAGCGGCAGCGGGACGGCAAGACACGAAGTTCGAATTTTGCACTCACCTAGCAGTAGGTATAGGGCCAGGGGGGGCTAACTATGAAATTCGAAAATGTTCGTATCGTAGTACCGTTGCTCTCATTCTCGTACTTTTTTTATTTTTATTTGACTGGATGGCAAACGAGCAAGTGGGTCTCCTGATGGTAAGAGATCACCACCGCCCATAGACACCTGCAACACCAGGGGTATTGCAGATGCGTTGCCAACCTAGAGGCCTAAAATGGGATACCTCAAGTGCCAGTAATTTCAACGGCTGTCTTACTCTCCACGCCGAAACACAACAGTACAAACACTGCTGCTTCACGGCAGGATTAGCGAGCAAGATGGTGGTAGCAATCCGGGCGGACCTTGCACAAGGTCCTACCACCTGCATGGACCTGCACCTACGAACACAACATACGAAGTTCGAATTTTTCACTTCGTAGTATCCTCCTGCGACCCACTATACAACAAAAATTGACATTGAAAATTAAACCTTAATGTCTCATAGATAAAATCGTTTTTTTTTGTAAATTTGAATGATACAGAGAAAATGACACTTCCTTTTTCAAAAGAAATAAATTCTATTGCTAACAATATGTACTAGTATTATCACTTTGAACCTCAGGAGGGTATAGGGCCAGACCTAGTGAATAATGTTTTGCCATCGAATTTTGTCGGATAAGTAACGTATTTATCTTGATTTTTCAATTAGCCTCAGTTAACATGAGTAATGTACAGTTTGATTAATTCGAGTTAACACTTGACAGATGGGCGTGCCTTCAGTCAATTTTCAACTTTGACGTCATACAAATAAAGCCATTTTTAGTATACCGCTACCCACGTCCGCTACCCACGTTTACAGATTATGAAAAAACTATTTTATTTGTAAGATCTCAAAGTTGAAAATTGACTGAAGGCACGCCCATCTGTCAAGTGTTAACTCCAAGTAATCGTACTGTAAGCTAGTTGAGAATGAAAGATAAATACGAACTTTTCCGACAAATACGACGGCAAAACATTATTCACTCACTACATGTCTAATAGGGTAGATGGCACCACCAATCAACACTAATGTCCTAAAAAATCGAATAGGTATGTCATAGATTATCAGAAAATATTGCACGACGTATTTTTTCTCTTGTTAATTAACTGAGGATATAGGTTAAGGTATACCATTGCTAAAAGTGGCTCCGAAACGGCAACGTTTCGTGTGCTCTGCCTACCCCATTTGGGATACATATGGCCTGCCTGATGTTTGTGTGTGTGTGTGTGTGTGTGTGTGTGTGTGTGTGTGTGTGTGTGTGTGTGTGTGTGCGTGCGTGTGTGCGTGCGTGCGTGCGTGCGTGCGTGCGTGCGTGCGTGCGTGCGTGCGTGCGTGCGTGCGTGTGTGTGTGTGTGTCAAATAAATGTGAAATATACTTAGCTAGTAAAGTTCCGCGTGTCGAGTGGGGGCTCGTGACGTCACGCCTTGCTAAAGTGTCGCTCAGCGTAACGTCACGGGCCTACCACTCACGAACTTTGACGCGCTTAATTTTTGTAATTTTTTGTTTGATTGACAAATAAAATACTTACGTGCCAAATATTTTACTGTTTAGAATTTTTTTTTCACCCACGTAATTTTTATGAGCTATCGAAACACGGTTGCCCAATAGATTTTGTATGACAATAGGTATGACAGCACTTATTTGTTAAATTTATCGACTGTTTGTTTCAAAAGTTATGAATCATAACAACCAAAAATTTCTTTTCTTGTTATGAATTATACCACCAAAAAAAATTAATAATAAGTAAAAACCAAACAAATAATGATTTCGTGTTGGGTGAAAGCAGCGCGAAGAAGAATAAATTAATGTTCAATCCTTTTCTATGTTTGTTCAGAACAAATGCCTTACCCCCGAATACATGTAAGTGTCGTCCGGAAGGTGTACGTCCGTCCATCTTTCATAGGGTGTACAACCTTTCAAAGCTTTGCCGGACTTCGGTTAATTAAATAATTAGCTGTGTACACCGCCTCTGCCCAAAGTTTTGTGAGGTATGTTTCCATCGATCATTAAGCATCGAGCTCTGTCGAGTAATGATCTATTTTTTCGTTCACTCTGGCCATTTGTTGCGGTGTGTACGGTGCTGTGAGCCTTCTTTTAAATACCATTTTGTTTCAATACTCATCAAAATCTCGATTGCAGTATTCGGTTCCATTATCGGACTGCAGACTTTTTATTTCTTTATTATGGAACTTCTCTACCTTGGTTTTATATTCCTTAATTTCTCATACACTTCGTTTTGTGTGAGATGAAGTAGATGCAGCAATATTTCGTGTAGTCATCCAGGAATGTCACAAAATATTTTGCTCCTGCCAGTGTTTCAGTATTTATGGGTCCGCATACATCACTGTGGATAATCTCTAATGGCTGTGTAGACTGTGGTCCATCCACAGATGAGAACGGTAATCGGTCATTTTACCTTTAATGACACTTCACATTCAGGTAAGTTTCCTCCCTTTATTCTAGACCTTTAATTAAGTTTTTATTTGCAGCTAACCTTAAGTCATTTTCATTTAGATGACCGAGTTTTCGATGCCACATTTCAAGATTATTTTCACTTCGGGTCATATTTGCTTTTTCCCCCTTGTGTAGTACAGGCATTTTCTTTCACAGCGGTTAAGGTAATTTCACCCTTTTTTTGTCCTTGATGTAGGCTTTTTCTTTTGTAAATAACACACTGTTTCCTTTTCTGTAATTTTTGCCACAGACAGTAAGTTTGTTTGCTAAGGTAGGAACATAAAAGTGTATCATGGAGGTTATATGTTTCATTGTTGATGTTCAGAGACACTTTTCCTATGCCTTCTATTTTTGCTGTGTGACTTTCAGATGCTAACCTCAAAGATCCGGCTTCAGATTGAATGTTTTCAAAATTATCCTCTTGTGCGCACATATGGGATGTACAGCCACTGTCCAAACACCACACATCTGAAGAGTGATGGATAAACATGTAGGTGTGATGCTGAAGTTTTTTTCCTCCTTTTTTTGAAATGTTGATTTTTATGTCTATTACTCCAACATTCTTCATTTGTGTGTCTTTTTTCTTACATTTTTGGCAGTATTTTCCTTTTTTCTTGGTATAAAATGCACCTTCACCCTTTTCTCGTTGTGTGTCCTTGCTTTTTTCTAGCCTCACTTTCTATTCTATTATTTGATTTTTAGTCCTCCGGCTTTGGGAGTGTGTCTCTCGACTCAACAGCTATGCGAAAGTTTTCATATGAAGCAGGTAAAGCTATACAACATCATAATACTTAGAAGATCAGGATGTAGGTCTATATTCATATCGCTAACTTGTCCATGTCCATAAAAATTGTTTAAATGTTCACGAACATCAACCACTGTCTTGCTTTTTTAATATCAGTTGCTTTAACAATGTTGCTTTTCTAGCTGGGCCTGTGCTCTGGTATGTACTTTTTAGTTTGTTCCAAAGTTCATATGATGTTTTACATCCTTTTACTTGC
>NC_133491.1:14300724-14382620 GCF_025370935.1 Choristoneura fumiferana
TTTTAAAGGTATTGATCGATATTATAGTGACGTTTGTAAATAAGCAATATATCAATTTTCCCTTTGGCCACACCATGCTTCCCCCTTCTATGTAAATAGCAGTACCCTGCTCCTGCTACACAACTATGACTCATTCTTCCTATCCATATTTTCTAGCCGCTTCCCGCACTGAAAACTTTTCTTCCCTTCCTCACTTTTAGCATCATTCTAGTCACAAAGCATCCTATACCTTCCAACCTCCTTTCACTGCCCAAACTGCCGTATCCATTCCATACAATTTGTCAAAAATATGATTCGATTTAAAATCAATCCTTCTTAATATTGTATGCAGAAGGGAACTATTCTCGCCTTAAAAGCTATCTCATTCTTTAACCTCGCGTACTTTAAAGAACAAATCAACACGAGAGTGACGGCCGAATTTTATTTGTTAAAGTAATCCAAATCTGTTAGCTTGAACTTGGCTTGACACACTACCGCGTGTCTAAATATCCAAAATAACAAAGCTGGTCTTAGTACTACATCTGTTAAATAACCTAACCAACAAAAATTTGGAAAACCCCCGACTTTGTCACTTCAAAGTTTAATATCTCTAAAACGGCTAAACCGATTTTGATGAAACATGTCTAAGAACCATCGCTAGGAAACAATTCCAAATTTAAAAAAAACCGCATTCAAATCGGTCCACCCGTTTAAGTGCCTACGGTGCCACAGACAGACACACAACACACATAGTGGTCAAACTTATAACACCCCTCTTTTTGCGTTGGGGTTATAAAAGGTTAGGACTCAGCAGTCCTGTGCACTTTACCATTTTTCTACCTACTGTCAACATTCCTTACCTTCCTTCCCACTCCTCGTGCTCACAACTCACCCTAGTAGCCAACCAGCCTCACGTGTAAATACGCCGCAGAGCCGCGCTCCGGCGACACGACGCCCGGCTCCCGTCCGGCGAGTGCGCTCTCCTCCGCGCCGCCGGTCATGCGCCGTCCGGCGGCGCGCAAGCCCCGGCCCGCTTCCATCGCCGGGACCGGCGTCAACACGCCCAAAGGTAAGCTCGAGTGCCGAGTGCAGGAATGGTGTTATTAGGTATGCTAGCTACGCAGGATCGCTAAATTGTCAGATAGACGTATGAGTGTAGGTGGACCACAGATATAATTTATACCTGCTGAGCTGGCAACGTTGCATTTTTGTTACTTTTTCTCGATTATTCCATAAAAATTGAATGAAAATTAAAAATTGGTCTGATAGAACTCTTCTTAATATAAATGTTTATTGTTATGTGTTCTTAATGTTAATTTGTCTAGTCCAATAATTATTCGTTATAGACTTTTATTTTCTTTAAAAACCGTTAGTAAACATTAATTCGTTTTTAAAGAATATAAAAATCTATCACGAATAATTATTGAAGTAGACACATTAACTTATAAATATATTAAGAAGAGTTCTATCAGACCACATTTTTAATTTTCTTTAAATTTTTATGGATAATCGAAAAAACTATAACAAAAATGCAACGTTGCCAGCTCAGAAGGTATAAACGCTCTTAAGGCAATTTTCGTCCGTGCTGACGAGTGTTAACACCAATGGGCGCTAGGCGCAAGTTGAAATCGGCAATGATTGTAAACAAAATGGCGGCCACCGCGCGCGCGAACTTTGTCCGATGGCTGCTCAAGGTTTTATTCGCGCAAAATCAAAAGTTTGCATAGGAGCCAAAGCCAACCTGCTAGTAAGCATCTGCCCGTTTTGGTCTGACGGGATTTGGCTCAGACTCACTGTGGTCTTTAGCTAATCTGCGAATGTTGACCCCAACTTAAAGGCCTATCCAAGTAAGTTTCATGTAGCCGAATTGAGCAATTGTTATGCCCTTTGAACAGTTGGTTTTAGCTTACTTTGTTAGTTATTTCTATAATCCTCTTAATGTTTACGCGAGTATCTGACGATCCTGTGTAGCTAGAATGTTTTGAATAATAAAACATTATGGTTTGATACGGTTTTGTATATTTAATAATGTAGCAATGAAAATAGTTTGAAAATTCCCTTTTAGTGTAGATTATTTTTAGTTATCATCTCATTTAGATTTACTTCTTTATATTCGATGTTTGATGTGCTTGGCTTAGCTCTGTAAATAACATGAATGTTAAATGTTTAAATGTCTACTAATAATACCTAACAAAATCTTCATATAAAACTGACGTTACGTTATTTTTTGCATAGTTATCGTGACAAATAAAGAAGGAATTCAATTTTAATAAATTTTGGTCTCCATGCAGAATGGCAAATTATTGTTTAGTTCTTATGAAGAGATCTTCAAAGCCATGATGTGAAATCGCATGACGAAAATCGCATCCAGTGCGTAAAATAACATACAAATAGTTCTATTTAAGACTGCTTCGGGCCGTATTGTCACGGTTTCAGATCGGATCCATATCCTTTAGTTAACCTTTTCGACACCCATGACTCATATATACGCACCGCAGGCTCCACGCCAACGACCTATGTATACGTCCTTCAATGCAAAAGCTACCTTCGTTCAATGATCAATGGGCTATCGCGTATGAATTCGCCACTAGAGGCGCTAGTGTAGCGCGAGGTCTCCGAAATGTCAAATCTCATAGTTTTTGGGTGAGCTACGCGGGTTTATTTATAATTAGAATAATTTTGTGAATATTTTGCAATATCTGAAATTAATTATGGCAAATATGCGTTCCGGGGCAATGAATGTCTGTGTTTTGAGACAGTTTTGTCTTTCGGAAACCTTTGTCCTCCCTTTTTTCCGAACAAAACGGGGACTATGCAACACTGTGGCATGCTCGATATTTTTATGGTACGATTTTAATGGTGTATTAAATATGATTTTAATCTGAACTTTGTTTTTACGCCCGTAATAACAGACTTTTAAAGCCATACTTAAAAACCTCACGCAACAGTGCGCCATCTAGTGAGACAAAAAACGATAGCCCTCATTGGGTTAAGGTTATAAAGAAGCCTGGCGTATGGGTGATGTCTTTTGCATTTGACGTGGCGGCGAAAAGGTTAAATAATCAAAATCGGACTATAACCTTGAAGGATAAGCGTACTTATAAAAGTACGCGTCGACTTCATACCGTCCCCGATTTTAAAAGCTTTTATATTTACAGTTGGCTCTGTTTTTCGGTCTAATCTTTTAGGTTAATTTTGATTCATTTCCAGTGGTCGGATTGACCTGGAATTTGTTATACGTATGTAAGTTGGATGACAACGCAAGTAAAGTGAACAAAAAGTACAGTCAACAAAAAAGAGCTTGTAGTAAAAACGTCATTTTTTTTAACAGAATGTTATTGTCAGTTAACATCGTAGGGCCTGACGTATATATGACATAAAAAATGAACTTTACCTGATTGACATTCGGTTCAAATAGGGAGTATTACTGCCAAGTTCTGCCGCCAGAATGCAGCACTAGCACATACCGTAAACAGTTTTTTAAAAAGTTCACACCACACGCACCACATTTCGGAGCAGTTTTTTTTTAGATCACCCACTTAAATGTCCGTAGGATGCCATTAATAATATAATTTTTGTTTTTTTTTTGGAAATATAGCTCTATCGTTTGATCATGACATATTAAATATGTCATGGTTTTCTCTATAGGTACTAATACTCTTTGGTCATTCATGTCACCCGTCATGGCGACATGTATATGGTATGTGCTAGTGTCGCCCTCTGCGCAAAGCTTTGCCCAATATGCCCTATTGTGGAAACATAATTTTTTCGTCAGTCCTCAGATGGTTAAAGAAATGGATGTCCCTTAGGTGGTGTAGACAGTCAGAGCGTGGCGACGACCCCGGGCGTGTCGCGCGACAGCACCGTGGTGGCCGCGAGTGTGCCGCGCCGGCCCGCCACCACCCCGCGCCGCCCGCGCCCCGCCTCGCTGCACGTCAGCCGGCCAGGTACGTACCCACTGCCACTGTGTACTGTGCAGCAGGGTCAATCAACTGTTTATATTGTAGCTTGTTGCTATGGTAACGTCTCTTGAGTTACTTATTAAGGACGTGTTGTAGGTTTTTAGGATTCCGGAGCCAAAATGGCAAAAACGGAACCCTTATAGTTTGGCCATGTCTGTCTGTCTGTCTGCCTCTGTCTGTCCGTCTGTCCGTCCGCGGCTTTGTTCAGGGGCTATCAATGCTAGAAAGCTGTAATTTTGCACGGATATATATGTAAAATATGCCGACAAAATGGTACAAATTAGTAGTTTAAGAGTAAATAGCAGCCTAAGGTATAAAATATACCTAAACTTGGAAGATTCCGTATAAAATACGAAATCCTTAGAAAAATATTACTTAATTTTTTCGTAATGGCTACGAAACCATATTTTGGGCGTGTCCGACACGCTCTTGGCCGGTTTTTTTAAATCTCGATTTAAGGCTTAAACTGACAGTTCTTGTATAGATCTGACAGGACTTAAGACCACTTAAACCTAGATTAAAAAGCCTGCAAGTGGACGTAAAAGTATGATTTTATGAGGTACAAATCCACTAAAAGTTAGAGGTTGTAACAATTTTAAGGCAGCTCCTAAGCACGCTAGTAGTAAACATTGCAAACATTTTTCTAAGAAAGTGAAAATCACTGATGCTGAGTTATGGGACAGAATAACACACACTTCTTAAAGATTAGACCAAGCTGGATTAATTGTTTGCCCGCAAAAATCCCCACACTGTGGTTTTTATCGAAATCGGTAAAAACCAAAATATAAAAAACTTAAAAATATGTAAGAAGACAGTAGAAATGGCATAAAAATCAAAATAAACAAAAGCTTGAATGCATAGTGTAAGACCATAATGTGCTACGTATATCTAGTATAAGACCTTAATGCTAAGTTGGCATTATTCTTAATCGTAATGAGTTGTAAGCGTGTTACAATCAGCTACAGATAAAAAGTTCGCGATTTTCGCTCGCTGTTCATATTCATAACTATTATGTACATTATTTAAACATCTTGAATAAGTAATAAAACGGAACGGGTTAGCGATATTGCAATAGTTGCCATTATGCGGGCTCCCGAGAGTATCCAGGGTCAATAGTGGCCCTCTAAAGTTCGTATTGTCGTCAGCATCAGCAGCACCAGCCCCGGGCGAGGGCAAGCCCCCCCTGGCGCGGCGGCCGCGGCCGCACGACCGCGCGCGCAACTCGTCAGCTTCCCCCGGACGGCCGCTCTCGCCGTCCCCTGCCGTGTCCAAAGAACCGAGCCAGGACAAGGAGGTTAAAGTCACTAAGGTATGGTATGCCATTCTATCTAGCCTGAGTCAACGGGGGCAGGCTGAAAACCAGCGCTGGCAGCTTCTGAGCAAGCGCAGCATAAGCTGAGCCTGTTCCTTTTGTCACAGTGCAAGGGACTGGCAAACACATTGGGCTGAGATTCTATATTAGTTTATTGTTTATTTGTATTCTGTGTGCCTATCCTGTATGGTTCATGTTGGCAAATAAATCCATCTTCATCTTCTTTTTTTCTTGAATATTTCATCATCATCATATCGTCAGTGGAAAGGTGAAATCGCTAAAGCGCCAACCAAAGAGACGCGTTGTTTTTCATTTTTCCACTGACGATATCAGCCGGGACACCCGTCGTCAGTAGTGTTTCGAGACAACTATGTTATCGGGGTTTTCAGGAAAAGGGCTTGCACTTTTTTTAAAAGGCTGGCAGCAAATTAACAGATTTTAGAACAGTCCCTTGAGTTGTTAGTACTCATGGTCGTTTCCTTCCCTCTGATAACAAAAAAACTGTTGGACATAGGCCTCCCCCACTTGGACGGGGAGGAGGGAGGGTTTGTTAGTACACACACTTTTATACCAAATTTTAAGTCTCTAATAATTTTAAATACGGAGATAGAACCTTTATGCTAAAGTAATATTTAATAAAGACTCTTTATTCCCACCGACACTTAAGGAATATGTCTGTGTGTATAAGGAAAATGTCAAGACTAAGATTCTGGCTCTTGTTAATTGTGCCAATCAACTATTTTACCCACAATTTGTGCGTCTCCTGCGTTACCAAAATTGTCTCTATCGTTACCAAAAAATCGTACTTCCAATAAGATATTTCACGGTTTAATAGGTTGAACATACGTAGGATGGCATGTATTCATGTACACCATCTAAATTACAGAAAAAACATGTTTACTTACAAAAATCTGCAATTGTTTGAAAAATGTCGCGGACAGATTAGTGTCGGTAAAAAAGTTGATTTGCCCAATTACATTTTTTATTACATTATTCCTGAATTTTCCAGCAAAAGCCTTCCGATAAGAATCACGTGAGCGCACACGAAGTCAGTCAGAAATTAGAAGCGCTGCAAATACATAATGGCGCCGACCACTCTCAGCCGCTAAACGATAAGGTAACTCGTTATGGTTACCTCATAATTCCCAAATACTCACTTAAATGACGAAAGTAACTCTGATATGGGTATTTCGTAATTCCCAAGTAAGTAATGGTCTAAGATCCGAAGTAAGATCGCCCTTTACCGATTTTTTGACCGGATAAAAATGATATTTTATCAAATAAAATAGGTATCTGAACAAAACCCGTATGATTCACTAACTAGAATTGATTCTGTCATATTTTAGTTTAATTAGTATATTATATGTTAACAGGTAAACGAGAATAAAGAAAACCAAAATACTAATGTTGTCAATCCTGAACCGATTGTCGTACAAAAAGTAGAAGAAACGAAACCAGACGTAGCAGCGAAGCCAGTGCAAATCGAAAAGAAAGAAGCGATCCAATCTGTAGAAGAAAATAAAGAAAAAGTCGGTGAGAAAATTGAAAAAGTTGAAGAGAAAAAAGAAGTAGTTGTAGAAAAGAAAATAGAGGAAAAGAAAGAAAAGGTAGAAGAAAAGAAAGAAAAGGTAGAGGAAAAGAAAGAAAAGGTAGAGGAAAAGAAAGAAAAGGTAGAGCAAAAGAAAGACAAGTCAGAGGAGAAGAAGGTGGAAGAAAAGAAAGAACCCTCTCAAGAGAAGGCTGAAGAAAACGAAATGACAGGTAATAAAAAAGGCATTTTGTTGCTCTTTTGTGGTGTGGATGACTGGCAGTCAAGAGGTTAAACATATTAGGGTAAATCGTCAATTACTGGCCACCTTATTTATACTGCAAATGAACTCTGTTTATAGGTAACTAGAATTCATTTTACAAGCTTTTCTTTAGCTTGCCCTGTTTGTTTATTTATTTGTTTGTATCAAATCTTGGAAGCTAAATTTGACCCACTTCTATTGGTCCGATTGACTTGAAATTTGGCATACTTATGTACTCGTAAATCTGGTGCCAATACAATAATCTGGTAGTGGCATCCCGTTAGTCCGACCAGGATTGTCTCCGCAGAACGGAACTCCTCAACGGTTAATGCGATCGACTTGAAATTTGGTACGGAAATGTAGTTTGGATGACAATGCAAGTACAGTCAACAAAAAGTATAGTCAGCAAAAAAGCTTGTATTAAAAATGTATTTTTTAACAAAAACTTAAGTGTAAGGTGGCCAGTTATTGAACGGTGGTCAGTAATAGGGAACCTGACTATTTTTTATGTTCTATAAATTAAAACTTCACAATGTCTGTTATCGAATAGAGAAACTTTTTAAGCTATCTTTACAAATAACAAAGTTAAAAAGGTTTGAAATTCAAGATTAGACAGAGAAAGACATACTTGCACACGCAAGTAGCGCCATACTTGCTTCATAGAGAAGCGTTTGAGAAAGAGACAAATATAGATTCTTCAAAAAATCACTATAAATCCAATTTTCAACCGATTAAAGTTTTCTCTTCGTTAAACACTGTATATCTATATTTTCATAATAATATATAAGAGATGGCAAATTCAGGAGTTGTCAAATACCGTATTGAAGATTTACCCTGTTATAAATATGCCAGGTGGGTAGTAAGGTTGAGTTTAGCTGATTTGCCCGAACTGTATCGTTGCAGCGTCCATGATCAACCGTCGCATTACGACGGAGGAGGAAGCCAAGGCGGCGCTGGCGGAGCGGCGGCGGCGCGCCAGAGAGGAACTGGAGCGGCAGGCAGAGCTCGAGAAACAGAGGTAAGAGAGAGAGAGAGAGAGAGAGAGAGAGAGAGAGAGACATTTATTTACACATATTCGATACACATAAAAATACATTAGATGGAAAGAATAAAAATAACATCGAATAGTATAAAGTGGGCCCCACTCAGCATAATGTTACGGCAAGCCGCAACGCTATTTTTTAGTCGGACCCATTTAAAAACCAAAACATATAAAGAACATACAACACACTATGACGACACGAACGCCAGCGGAAAGAAGTTCGCAAAGAAACTTTCAATCCGGAAGCATATATGGCAACACTCGATCAGTTAACCATTTAAGAGTTACTTATATAAATACAAAGTTTGTGTGTGTGTGTGTGTGTGTGTCTGTATGTTTGTTACTCCTTCACGCTATAACGGGTGGACGGATTTGGACGATATTTGGTGTGTAGATGGTGCGGACATCTGGTATAACACTAGTATTCTGGTTTTTCAATATTATTTATTATGCTGTCAGAGCCACTACCTGTAGTATTCATACAATTTTGTAGCTTTCAAATGTACGTATTTCGAACAAAAAGTATTGTTAATAATATGTATTACAGTAAGCTATAATCTGTATCATTTTTTTTCATGTGTGCCGAATTTTTTACTATTATTTTTAAATGGATCCACGTATAGTTATCCTATTTCCAAAACTTTAACTTTGTCGGATTTTAAACGTATTTCGTTATTTCCGTGTTTCCTCATGAGACCACAATACACGAGCCTGACGTAACCATTATTCTACATCTCACTCCGGAGCTCACTTGTAACTTGGGGGGGCTACTACGAAAATCTTAGTCTATGAACTGTACGATATGTCGCACAGTCCCTCTCACTCTCGTATTAAATAATATAAGCGCCAGCGCGGCAAGATACGAAATTCGAATTTTGCACTTGAATGTCAATACGTTTCCAGATTGCAGCGCGAAGCGGAAGAGGAGGCGGAGCGGCAGCGCCTGGAGGAAGAGAGACAGCGGCGCGAGGAGGAAGAGGCGCGCGAACTGGCCCGCCTGCAAAGGGAGGAGCAGGAGGAAAAACTGCGCTTGGCCATTGAGGTGGGCTTTGGCGGTTTCTTTCGTCATTTTATTATACCTCATCCAAGTTACAGAGTTAATAATAGACAAAATTAAAACGCACGCTGTTGGTCAGAGATAACTGTGGCAACAATAGATAGGATGCAGTTACATGGCGGCT
Organism: Choristoneura fumiferana; assembly: GCF_025370935.1. NCBI lineage: Eukaryota > Metazoa > Arthropoda > Insecta > Lepidoptera > Tortricidae > Choristoneura > Choristoneura fumiferana. The sequence continues at coordinate 14,309,991 of NC_133491.1, forward strand.
GAACAACATCTGTCTCTTGTGCGGTGCGGACGCGTTTTATTGCTCTTATTGTTTTGTTTCTTTCTAAGACTACCTGGCTTGTTTATTCGACTGTTTCCCGATTATTCTGTGATTTGGCTTGTTTCTTGGACTGATTTCTGTTAAAAACTGGTGACTCGGCTTGTGTTTTTGGACATCGCATTTACTTTGTGGTTGCTATAATGGAAAATACTCCGGAATATGTGAAGAAAAGGCTAAGGCGGCACTTCACGTTTACTGAAAAAAATATGATATGTAACATGTACAGTCAAGGGCAAAGATATCGACACGGCCAAAGTTACAAAAATATGTATACACGACTTTATGCACTTAACATTAAGGCCGTGTATACATATTTCTGCAACTTTGGCCGTGTCTATATCTTTGCCCTTGACTGTACCTACAACACTTTTCTTGAAGCTACCCCTGAAGCCTCATACAATGAAATTCTGAGGACAAGCGAAAAAAAAAATTAACAGTAAATAAATTGTTTTATTTATGGCTTAAAAAGTTAATCTAAAAACACACAAGCTTTTCATATTAAGTACTTTTAAAGTTAATTAAAAAATAAAATAAAGTAAGCAGGTACCTAAATACAATAATGATATTAATATATGTAAAATTTAAATGTTTAAATAATAAAAATCAGGAAGGACGCCATGTAAACGTGCCTTAAGATTTAGATGTACTTGTTCACGTCCAACGACCTTCGATGGCAGTCGTCCTCCCCTTTCATTTGCATAAAAAATTGTGACAGAGACAAACCCATCCATATTAGCTCTGTAACTTGGATAAGGTATAGGCTGCGTTTCCACCAGAGAGAAACGTGAACCAGTGGAAACAGCTGAGCGGAGCGAGGGTAGGTAAATTAAGCGTTTCTATTGGTTCATGCAAAACACATTCCTCGCAATACGTCCTCGCACATCTCAGGTGGAAACTCAGCCGGAGTCTGCTTGCCGGGAGTTGAAAAATATCGACGGGTCTCTAACTTAACCCCGTATATGAAATTTTACGAAATTCGAATGAATTCTTTTTTGTAATGGCCCAAAAAGGTAAAGGAGACTGACCTATGGCTATGCCTATTTGGGTAATTTTTTAATCGAAAATTGTGTCGGTTTCACTGTATTTTATTCTAAAACTCTTTATATATTGTACATAAAAACACATGAAAATAACAAAATACAGCATAATAAGATGTACAAAGGTGATTTTTTTTATGTATGACGACTAGGTCCCAAAGGAAGATCAGCGCCGTTCGTAAGACCGCCAAATTGGTGACTTATGTAATTATTTTATGTTCATTATGATTGTGACATGTGACAAGCGCATTTTTATGTTTTCTTTCTTTTAAATAATTGGAACTACGGCCCAAGCCCTCTCATTATGAGAGAAGGCCTGTGCCCAGCAGTGGGACATATATATAGGCTGGGATAATGATGAAATAATTAAAAGCATCAATAATTCCAGGCCCAACAGCGACTAGAGCGCGAGGAAGCCGAGCGCAAGGTCCGCGAAGAGGCGGAGCGGCAGGCGCGCCTCAAAGAGGATGTAGAGAAGCGCCGCGCCGCCGAGGAGGCCGAGCGGCTGCGCCGGGAGGAGCTCGCCAGGACTGAGAAGGAGAGGGTCGCGCGCCGGCAGAGGGTCGAGGCTATCATGGCTCGCACCAGGCTCAGGAAGGTATGGAAAGAGATTACCACGACCCTTTAGATCTTTGGTCTCGTTTTGAAACAACCAGAAATTTAATTTTGCAGTTGGGTCAATCAACTTTTTAGTGTAGGTAGCTTGTTGCCATGGCAACGTCTCCTGAGTTAGTTATTAAAAGTAGCATTTTATGGGGTACATTAATTTTTGTTTTGTCTTTCGGAAACCTTTGTCCTCCCTTTTTTCCGAACAAAATGGGACTACACAATATGGCATGCTTTATATCTTTATGGTACGGTTTTAAGGTATGAAAACGAAAATATGATTTAAATGTCTGGATCCTGTAACACAGGGACTCCTAGCTCAGGATCCAGAGCCGTAGACTCTTGTTTATAAGTTTTTATGCAATAAATTATTTTCATTTTCATTTTTCATGTAAATTTTGTTTTCACGCCCGTTAGTTAGTTTGTTATACTAACCACTATACTTCAGGCAGGACCTAATTTTGTCTTCAGTGGCGCCAACTGGTGAGCGCAAAAACGGTAGCCCTCATTTAATTTGTTTTATGGTATCATCTGCTCTAATTCCAACTTATATTTCGGACTTCGGTCCGCACGATCTTTTATTATGGCTTCTTCGAAACATCCCGTCTCATCGATACGTTTTGTTTTCAGGCGGAGGAAGACAAGAACCAGGAAGAAGAGAAAGAGAAGCAAGACGCGCCGCCCGCCAGCAAGGCCGACAACGGAAACGCGGACTTGCTCGGCCTCGCAGCACAGGTATCTTACTGATTGCAAATGGGATGCACCAAAAAAATAACCTATAGTTTTTATTGTTTTTGGAAAGAATAGGATATTTTAAGATACCATTTTCATCGATTTTGAATTTGGATGAGTATTTTTTTTTTTACGAAATACGCTGGATGACGTCACAGTGAAACAGCCACGTTCCGTTGCCTAGAAAAAATCAGGTCGTACGTAACATAATCTGTGGCATTACAATGTGACAATAATACAAGCACGGCTTAGGGTCCTAAATGAACCATGACAAGTTTTATTTATTTCTCTTCTTTTAGCTTCGATTATTCCTATGTTTGTTTAATGGTGTGATAGTAAATAAGTATTTTTTATTAAAATCTAATATTTAAATTCTTTTATATTTACTTGTAATGTAGTAATTTAGGTTATAATTTTATTTGTAAAAATACATTGGAAATACTCTTATACATTTCGGACTTTACGATAAATGACAACTGTTTAAAGCCGGGTGCGCATCATGTGATTAAAGTTCTTTCTTTGTCACTCTTTGCTATTATAAGCAAGACAGCAACAGTTCCAACTGTCAATTTGCTTTAGAGTGTAGACCTGCTTTATAACTGCCTTTGTGACTGGACACTGCAGGGCTCAAATGAAGTTCATTACTTAAATTTTGTTTATTTCATTCAGTTTGTCATATTTTTGGAATCTGATTTCTGAAAAATCTTCACAATGCCTATTGCTCCAAATGGTTTTCGATTTATTATACGCTGTCAAAAATTGGGACATCTCAAATGACACAGGAAAAGTCAGTTCTCAATCAGAGCATAAATTTGTATTAAGAACGCGCCGAGTTTTAGCGCATTTACTTTATAACCGGTAGATCGCTTTCGACGTCGATCGCGACTATTAGTGCAGTCGATCGTGGCAAGGCAAAAAATATAAATACTGAACTATGCTGTTTCATTTAAGATTTCAAGAAGTATGTAATTGGTAGATCGCACAGGGTTTCGTCAGTAAACAGTAGATCTTGGGTCTAATCAAGTTGGCCACCCCTGCTATAATCATAAACTGCAGAAACACGATTACCGACTTGCACTGTCGAGTGCAATAATACGGACTTATCTATTTCTTCACAAATATGTATCACAGAGTTTTATTCCAACGTAATAAGACCGCGGTAATATATTTTTGAGTGGTTCGAATATATGTATACATATTTTTGCATTTGACTAAGTTCGTCCGATATACTCGTACAAAAAATTCAAAGTTGTCTCTAAAAACAAAATAAACTCAGCGTAAATACGTATATCAAAATAAATATTGCGCGGTAGCTTATGGTTATGACTTTTTGAATAATAAGAAAATTAGATGTTGTACTATTGCGTATGCACGATACATTTTTAAATATGTATTTGTTTTAGTAATACGAAGAAAAATAACTTTCTTCGCTTCGCCCCTGTCGCCTTTGCCCAGCGGTGGAAGCCGACCAACGCTAAATAATAATAAAATGATATATTCCAGGCGGAGAAGTCTGCGTCCGCGGCGGCGGCCGCGCCCGCGCCCGCGCCGCCCGCGCCCGCCAATAACGGCAACGTCACTGCCGACCTGCTGGGCCTGTCCGACCAAAACGAAGTCAGTACAACAACTAGCCGTTTCCTACCCTAAACCATTAAGCTGCACCGAAATATTCACATTTCCAAAATTAACTTTGACGACCGTATGGCCAAGTGGTTAGAGAACCTGACTACGAAGCTTGAAGTCCCGGGGTCGATCCTTTAATATATATTTAAGTGTGTATCTATCTATATGAGTATGTTTATCCGTTGCCTAGTATCCATAGTACAAGCTTTGCTTAGTTTGGGACTAGGTCAATTGGTGTCAAGTGTCTCGTGCTCGTGATATTTATTTATATTTACTAAACAAACCATGTTTGACTGTTAAAATGGAAATCAGATGAGTGAAGGTCGTGGTTAAACAGGTCTTCTACTATAATTACTCATTCAACTCTCGCATTTCAGACCGAAGACAAACAAGAGCAGCCGACAGCCAAAAACCAAACCAACGACAACACGAACCCGCCTGAAACCAACAATGGCAACGCCAACGTTGGCCACACGCCGGCAAACGTTGGCCACATATCCGCCAGCTTCATACAAACTGAACGCAACACAGAGCTCAGTCAAAAAGCGGACGTTAAACTTTTAGACGATGACTTCACCACGCACAACGGCCATGGAGCCGCCCTTAATCACCCGCTTACCCTACAAAATGCTATTTAAGCGTGTAAAATGAGAGCTCAACGCGTATATATTGGCTGTTCTGACAGAACATCCAAACTGTAGCCCCAGTACGGTACATTCGTAGATATGGGACGATGACATTGGCCGTATTGTCTAAAGCCGAGTTTAGACTTGCAAGAAAAATCGTGCAAGTTGCATTACATTGCGGCGACACACTCGTTGGCTTTACGGCCTCTCAATGTAATGCAACTTGCACGATTTTCCTTGCAAGTCTAAACTCGGCCGCTCACTATCTCTTTCTATCGTCATCTTATACCATGAGATAGAAAGAAGTGCAAACGGCTGGGACGATAGGGTCTCGTGTTTCAGCTGGCTCTTGTTAAGCACAAATCGATTGTAAGTTGTATGAGGTACGCGGAGGTTTGTTTTGTTACGCGAGCAATTTATGAAGAAGTTTAGTTAGCACCAAGCTAGCCGTTCGTGAAAGTAATTATTTTATTTATTTAGCTAGTTTCCTTTGTTTCTGTCTTATATGCGGAAAAAACGTGCCTTCGATAGGTAGTTGTTTTTAATAAATTTTGTTATTCGGTGCTACAATAGATTCCTTTGAAACAATAAAATTTTGATAGACTTAGGAGTGTTGTGAAGAATATCAATGAAATGTGTCTGGTAGATTCGGTAAACTGTATGTTGTGGTGATGACTCGAGTTGAATGACATTAAAAGATTGTACAGCCAATATGTATGCCTTGGGAAACAGTCTGGGTATCTGCTTCTCTTATTGTATACATGTAATATTCAATAAAGTATGTAATAATACATCTACCTAGTGTAATACCTTCTCTTTCATTACTTTGTGTGCGAGCCAGATGCACTATGTATACCTACACCGCGTTTAACGTACGGTTTAAAATTTAAATATCCAATATTTAAATTTGAGAAGCAGACTGTTAGGAAGAAATATAATAATTATTAATGCATTTATATTGCAAATCCTTGATTCTACTACGAAATTTCCAAGCTTTTCGTTTTGCTATTATCTAAGCGAAAATAACATTATTAATCACTGCTTGAATATTATTACGGGAAATTTAATAATAAAAAAATATTTTCGTACATTTATCAACAATGATTTCATTTAGGATAGTCGGTGCAGTGAATAGGTGTCATTAGGATCAGGGACTAATGGAATTAATGTCATTATTTTCTATATTATCTATCATTAATTGTTCACGTTTGATAGTATCATTGATAGGTTGTGTATAACTGCTGTTCATGCAGTGCGTATTACATTTTGTGTAAATTATAATTAGTTTTTATTTATTGTGATGTTTTATTAATGACCCGGTTGTAGGATGTTATAATAAGGAAATCAAATCACGCTTCTTAGATCGAGAATCAAAGATGGCCGACAGGCTGATGCGGGGGCGAGATGGGTGTATCTATTCTATTCGTCCATATTTTCCAACATTGTAATTTTGGACAGAGGAACGTATGTGTCTGCCGATTCGGCATAAAGTTAGCATTTAGGTATCAAATGACCATCCCCGTGTAATTTCAATGCTAAATCACTATGATGAAACCCAAAAGCTAAAAAAAACGCGTATCCATTTGGGTTTAAAAAAATATTTCATACCAGTGTTATTTAACTTGTTTTTAACTATCGACTTTAAAATTAAACTTAAATCTATCACGTCCAGTTAAAAGGCAAATTAATGAATTTAACAAGTTTAATGCCTTTTTGTGTTAAAATATAGATATTTGATTATGTGTTATCTACAATTCTACATCTCACTACCAATGGAATGAGAGGATTTTGCTTCAAAAGAGTCTGAACCTTTTACTCTTTTACCGACTGATGTAAAATTTGTCTTTCTGTTCGGTATGGAAAAGACTATTGAAACAGAATCAAACTAATAACAATATCCAAAAGGGTTAAAAATAACTGTACCCATAATAAAAAAAAATAACCTTAATAATAGTTAAGTTATTTAACGATGCATAAACAACCTTTGTATAATAAGTAGTTAGCATTCAAATAATTATTTTCTTTGTCTTCTATGTATCTAAAAAAATTTTTTTTTTAATCACACGGTTTTGAATTTTATGTATAGCGTTTTTAATTTTCGCTGTTCTATGCTTACATACAATAAATATAGAGTAACTGTGTATTTATCATAATAATTATAATAGTAACAAATTATCTTATCAAGGACATTGTTCCGAAACTTGTATATTCCATTTATTTCCCATTGTGTCTCATGTTAGGTTAAATTATGCATTACTGCGAAACCATTATGTCAAAACTGGTAAGGCTAATTTACAAATTTTATGTAAATTATGCTTGTTCGTTTGTACGCTTGAACCGTAATTTGGTCACTTTGAATGAAGCTCGTATCTCAAATAATTGTGTAAACCAAACTGAACCTTAAAGCATATCTCATAAAGCGAACTTAGCAAAAATATCAATTTTGAAGTATGAGCTTCTTTAAAAGTGTCGATTCTCGTCTTAACGTTTGTGTTGGGTAAAAAATATTTTTCTATCTGTCACTTTGGCTTTGGCATTTATTTGCCTTTGTCACAAACAAACGTTAGATAATTATGACAGGCTTGACAGATCAATAGCTTTTTGTTAACAAGACCGTCTCTAACGCAGTGCAAACTCCCAATGGTTAAAAGGTTAAAATGAAACAATTTCATGAAGGTGTAAGTAATGTTTTATGTCAATCACATGACCATTATATAGCCTTTATTACCCGTTCAATTGTGCCTATAATCAAATGTATTTTTTGTACCTTTTTTGCTGAGATAAAGTAACAATCATGAGTTTTTTTTTATATACGATCTTATTTTCATTTATTTTTTTTACTCCGGGATAGTAGTCGAGACAAAATTTGTTTCGAAAATTCGACAAATGTTACGATTAAACGATAATTTCGTTTGATTGATGCTACTTTTCTGTAAGTACGCTTTTTTATTTTACGTTGCAAAAACCATTGTGATAGGCAGGTCCTAGGTGATGAAAATAAGAAAATATGTAAATTAATGTGACTCGGGAAGTTTAATCAAGTAATCTCGATCATTTAAAGGCTGTCTGATAAAAGGTATGCATATACCGATAACAACTACTGATAGCGTTTTATACTTAAAGGTGCGTGAACCTAAATGTATAAACCGCCCTTAAGGTTAAACAAAGATGGCGGTCTAATAAGTCGTTTCGGTCCATTTGGTAGGTTGTCACCCATTGTAATGTATTTATGTATCACTTGAGACATGGCTTCTATGTACGTTCTATTCTATATTATGTTAGCAATCGATGGATTTATAAGGAGAAAGTTTTAATAAAAAATATTATGAAATTTACTGGGGTGTTTTATTTATAGCTTTCAGCAAACCTTTTATTGAACTATTTAACGCATTCACTGCCACCTGACTACCACAGGTGCCACCGACGCACATGTGCGTTCAAATTGTATTAATAATTATGACAATAGCACTGGGCGAATTCCCGAAAATGCGTTTAAGCGTCGGTGGTAAAGAACGCGTTAAATCATTCAGTGCCGAAATACAAATATTCCGGGTGTGGCATGTAACAGGAGCAACCTTCCATTATAGAACTCAAAATTATCTACAAAAATAATCCTTATACTTTTTTTCTAAGAATTAACATTCCTGAGATACTTATCGCGATTCTAAAAGTTGGAGTCACCTAGGTACAACGTGATAGCACGTTATTTTATGCCACGTATCAGGGTTACTGGTAATTCGACCTATTCCTTGAAAAGGGTTATTTTAGAGCTTATTTACAATGTTTTTGGCTCAGTAAACCAGGGACCGAAATTCAGTACTTTTCGAGTTATTCGAGTTTTAAAGTTTTTCCGAAATACCACCATCTCAGGAATGATGATTCTTAGAAAAAAATATATACGAAATATTTTTGTAGATAATTTTAACCTCCTGGGTCCCCCGGTCCTCACAGGACATAAAAAAATTTGAACTTTGATCAATTCATTAATTGATGTTTGCTTCAAATTGCGAAAACATTAATTTTACGTCGGGTTTTAGGAGGTTAAGATGATCTATAACTTTTGCCTAGGCTACTTTTTGATAAAAAATTACCATTTTCAAAAAAAAAACTTGTAACCCGAATAACCTTTAGCACACATGGGATCATTGGGGACTTTTGACACTTTATTTCTAATCGTGTACCCAAGATCACCACCAAAATTCAGCTTTGTCGGATTTTTTTGTAATTGGACCTACTTTTATGACTAAATTGTCGGGATTATCATCTGATCGCGTCGCTGCATATCGATAGAGTACGTATTGTCTTATTGGTTTTGCTACCGTATAAAAGTTAGTTTGTTCTCGCGCTCGAATACAAACGTCCTTATGGGACCAGAACACCTAAGTTTGTGTTCCAATCTAAGTTACGCTTCCTTCACTCAATAGAATCATAAGGAATTCATTTTGCGTTCGGAATTGCACTACTCCTTGGAGGCTTAGGTACCATTTGTGTCCGAAGTTTAAATTTAGGGATAATACACTTCTCAGGTTCACTTGTATAGGTCGACTCACAAGAGCAGGAGCTACTACCAGTTAGCTAGGTAACTAGGGACCCTGGTAAATAAAAAGTCCGGCCCACTGCTATCAAAACTGGTAAGATTTTTGAAGTAAAATCATAATATATACAAATACCTACTTTAAAAATGCTAAGCAAATCAGATAAAGCAGAATTTCGAGGGCCCCTGAGCTTGAGCCCCGGGGCACTGCCCCGCCTAGCCCCTTGGTAGCTACGCCACTGGCTACTACGAAATTAGAAGTTATCGTGCCCTCCCTCACACTCTCGTATTAAAAAATTATCAGCGTTAGCGGGACGGTAAGATACGAAGTTCGTGTAAGGTGTATGTATACCTACCTAAGTATACCTATAAGGTGCTGTAACAAATTAGATACCGATATTTTTACAGCTGATACTTAGTACTCGTCTCTAGGAGTAGGTATAAAATAATTAAAAGTTTATGCTACTTTTTGGAGATAATTAGAGAATCAACTTTGTTGCAAAAACCCTGTTAATAAGATAATTAATAGTGTTTAAAACTTCTTTGATTGTCTTGACCGTCACAAGTAACTGGCACCTAAAGTTTGAAATTGAAATAGAAAATACAAAAAGACTCCAAAAACCAATCTTAATTTAGATACAAACTTAATGCCCTAAAGCAAAGCAGATGGCATATTAACAACGGTACCTACCCATAATTATAACAGGATGGCGATACAAAATATAACTTTATCCACTTCACAAAAAGATACAGATTTAATTGAGAAAAGTTGAAACGAGTAGAAACGGGAGACTTTACTTGTCCAGCAGTAATATAGGTAATAAAGACGCTAAAAAATCATCACTGAAGATTTCTGTATGAACTTGTGACAGCTTTATAAAGGTCTGTTACGGGCGTGAAAACAAAGTTTAGATTATAATCATATTTAATACCTTTTTCCGTACCATAAAAATATCGAGCAACCACAGTGTTGCGTAAGCCGTTTTGTTCCAAAAAAAGGGAGGACAAAAGTTTCCGAAAGACAAAACTGTCTCAAAACACAGACATTTATTTCCCCGTAACGCATAATTACCATAATTAATTTCAGGTACTGAAAAATATTCACAAAATTATTCAAATTATAAATAAACCCGCGTAGCTCACCCAAAAACTTCCCAAAAACTATGAGATTTGATATTTCGGAGACCTCACGCTACACTAGCGCCTCTAGCGGCGAATTCATACGCGATAGCCCTCATTTCCAAAAATATATTGCTAAGGACTGAGTTAGAAGGACATTTTAACCACGTTAAAAATTTCGCTTTTTAATTTTATACCTATGCAAGTGTATATAGATAGGCAATGTTGAAAGTGTACATAAATCTCACACTTAGATCTTACTCTGTGGACTGTGACATGAATAGCTTGGGTAGGTACTACCTCTCTCTGAACGCCGCGGTCGGACAGTTTTATTTTAATTTTAATCCAAGAGCAGTTTTATCTCGCCAAATAACATTCCAATCCTAAATCTTCCGCTACAACCATTCCCTCTAATCATCAGTATTTTATCAGCTAAAGAAACGGGTAAAGATTAGACAAAATGCTGTTACGTGACCACTGAGCTAAAGTGGACAAAAGTAAAGTCAAGATAAAATGTTTATTACTCAAATTTAGTTTAACAAAGATGGCAAATATCCCATTTCTGCCTGAATTTGTGCATTTTTTTAATAGTATTGTTTGGGCCAATCAACTTTTTTACCGGCACTATACTGTCCGCGACATTTTTCAAACAATTGCAGATTTTTATAAGTTAACATGTTTTTTCTGTAATTTAATAGATGGTGTACATTAATACATACCATCATACGTAAGTTTAACCTATTAAACCGTGAAATATCTTGTTGGAAGTACGATTTCTTGGTAACGCCAGAGACAATTTTGGTAACGCCGGAGACGCCCAAAGTGTCGGTAAAATAGTTGATTGGCCCGTTTATTAAACTGCTTCATGGTTTGATACATTCGCATACAACCATATTTCTAATTATACGTTTTTTTATATTATTTTCATATAGGGAGACGCCCCGGGTTCATATAGGTGCAACTTTATAATAAAACTGGCCAAGTGCGAGTCGGGTCGCGCACCTGGGGTACCATACAAATTTGTAGGTAGGTATCTATGCATCTCCAGTGTTAGCAAAGGCCCCGTCCTAAGCAAAGTATGCAGTTTTGTGTCATTTTAGATGGTTTGGTACTGACATAAAAAATTAAGATTTGGGCGGATCAACTATTTCAGGTTGTTATTCTGTTCCGTCAGCGAGGGGACAAAAATAGTACAGTTTAATAGAAGAAATATTGTGTCACATTATACTAACATGCTTATTAGATGACCAATTATAGAAGAGGCTTAAAACTACGACAAAGTTGCATGTTTCACAAATTTTAATACTCCTTATAAACTTACGGTTTAAAGAGTGACTCAGGAGCACGTAACCATAGCAACGAGTGACAAGAAAAAGTTGATCGACCCTTCAGTCCTTTATAATTGGTTGTGGTGCTATTAAAGAGCTAGGTGCATCATACCAAATTTCAAGTTTCAGTCAACCAAAAGTACCTAGACAGTAAGCAGGGTTATTCGCTTACGGCAATTTGTAAAAGGTTCCACGTATCAACGATCGGGCGTTACGTTGGAACGTCGTATCAAAGGTCAAACGTTCGATTTACGAATTTGAATAGTAAACGAATGTTTGATGAAAAACTTACACTACCTACTTTGCGATTCAGTCAGTACTGTCGTGGGTGATAAAAAAACAAATGACAATAGGCAACTGCATTTAATTATAATACTTACAGTGTTCTGTCACATTTTGCCAGCCTTCGCAAAATGTACAATACAATATATTTTGTTCTTAATATTTAAAATAATTATAAAACTTCGTTAGATAACATTCCTTAACATCGAATCGAGAAACAGGACTTACAATCATCAAAATAACTATACGAAGAAAAATACACTTTTCACTATAGATAACAATATTTTAGAGTCCAACATCTACTATAGTCTATGGTTCGTTAAAAAAAAACTTCTATCTACTGACAACATTAAAATTCTTTGGTAAGTTCAAAGAGTATGGACGAGTGCAGAGGGTTAAAGTAGGTAAAACAGATGAAGCATTAGAGCAGAACTGATCTACTGTAGGTAACCTCTAAAGTATAATGGTAACAATAAGTTAGAAATAATAAGGTAGGTATACAGAATATACTTTATAACTGCGAATCTTATAGGAAACAATACATAGAATAATTTTACTTGTAATACAACTAAAATTAAAACAAGTCCAAATAAACTTTCTGCATCACACACTGTATAGGTAAATAGAGAATAAATCTGAGTAGGTAAATAAAATACACCATTTCGCAGTACGTTTTAAAAATATTGAATTTTTGGTAAAAATATTTGTAGTTTTTTTTTAATTGCCTTTTTTTCGCGGACTTGGGACTTGCGGGTATGAAGTTATACCATGTATATTATTATTTCGGTCGGCTTTTTAGAGCATCAGTACATTTTTTTAACCCATTACCACCAAGTTACCTGAATTAGAACGTCGTCATATCGCACGTTTCACACATGACAGCTTCGGTACCTACTTGATTACTTTAACCCCTCTATTTCTGTCTTTACTCTTTGGGTTTATGAGGAAGCAAAAAAAAACTCGCTATTTATTAAGCTTAACACTGACTAGATTATGAACTTTATGTCGAAAGCCGCCAGGCATAAAATTGTATGCTTAATTAAGATATGTTAGTAGAAGAAGTCTTTTAGGGGAAATAACGGCGCAGCGCACAGGACACTTAGTTCGGGGATTCGTTCTCGAGACTCGCTTCTGGAACAAGATGAAAAACAATGATTAAATAAAAAGAATATTAAACAATTAACTTTAGGTGCGTACCTAAGTATTACATATTTCACTCGGTACATTTTCATTTTTAACTGCATTCAAGGTCTATTTATTCTTTATTTAAGTATTATTTAACTGAGATAATTATTATTAAGATTACGATTTTAATGAAAATTTGCACTAAAGTTGAATATTTCGCAAACAGATCACTGAACCGAAAAATCGTCGTAGCAATCCCCCAATGATTTTATTCTATCCAACGATACCCCACACTATAGGTGCTATAGGGTCCGCCGAGAAAAAAATCACCCCCACTACGTCTATGCCCTAAAAATGTTTTTTCCTACCATTTTGCCTGCGTAGTTTGCTACATATATCCGTGCAAAATTACAGCTTTTTAGCATTGATAGTCTCGGAGCAAAGCCACGGACGGACGGACAGACAGACATAGCGAAACTATAAGGGTTCCGTTTTTGCCATTTTGGCTTCGGAACCTTAAAAATCTGGTTCCTTAAATTAAATTTAAAAATGGCCCCCGTAGCATTGTGCCCATTCAAATTTTTGCTCACAAGATTATGAACTCGACTGTACCTACATACTTACATACATTGCAAGTTAAATAAAAGCTTGTAAAAGTAACTGATTCAACCCTCTTAATATAGTTACTTACATATGTATGTTCAGTAGGTATGTTATACCAGAATACCTATTTGATTTATAAACGACAAAATCACTGAATATATGGTGGCAATAGTGGTTTGACCTATATTATGACTCTGATGACAAATAAAAGCTTCCAAAATTTACCAGACGGGACTGAAAATTAAATATATTCCAAATAGTCCCCGTTGGCGATGTCACGATCTCGGCAAATAGCAATAACATATATACAACATATGTAGTTTGTTGCCAATGTTTACTGACATAATGATTCCCAGGAATTTCTTGAGACGAAACATACATACCGTCACTACTTTAAAAAAAAACTCGTGTCTCAAAATGGATAATTTTTCTGAGTGCACTCTATGACCATTACGTCAAGGTTCAATTTTGTTGACGTATTGATGTGAGGATATATTTTGATAGTTCATAATGACGGTGCTATGTTGCTTAGAATCTGGCTCACACCTTTGAGTTTTTCGAACTTTATGTCCAAAATTGCATCGGATTCCTATGAGCTTTTCGGTGAAGGAATCGTTTGTATGAAGTTCCCGATCCGCACTGAGTTCGCGCGGGAACTGCAGCACAAATCCTATGCTGAGACCGGATCAGAAATAAAAAGATGGTAATGATAAAAATTGACATTTCTTTTAAAAGTTTGTACCACAAAATCGATATTTTTTCTTAGTGAACTATATAAAAGAAGGAAGGATCAATTTTGTTGACGTATTTATTTGAGATACAAGATTTTTTCAAAGTAGTGACGATATCTTGTTGCCTACCTATCTATCTAACTATAACTATTATTTTTATAATTAATTTCGATAGTTCTTACCTACTAACTACTAGTAACTGGACCAATCAACTATTTTACCGACACTTTGGGCGTCTCCTGTGTTACCAAAATTGTCTCTGGCGTTACCAAAATTGTCTCTAGCGTTACCAAAAAATCGTACTTCCAACAAGATATTTCACGGTTTAATAGCTTAAACTTACGTAGGATGGCATGTATTCATGTACACCATCTATTAAATTACAGAAAAAACTTGTTTACTTACAAAAATCTGCAATTGTTTCGGTAAAAAAGTTGATTGGCCCAACTACACTACTTGAAGCTAGTTTGAAAAACGATCGTTTGAATAATTATGCAAAATCCCGGTATTTAGATAACTAAATGACTAAACGTTTACCCCAGAACAGAACTAATTCAAGCTTCACAAAAAAAGGACGCTCATCAAAAATACTCATGGAATTATTAGCAGGTCCCTAAGCGGATCCCCAACCTAGTAGGTATGCCTTAAAGTTAAGTTCAGACAAAAGTGGTTTACCATCCGTCCACTTCTTGCCGCGCATTCCAAAGAACCCCATTTGGCCCTTCCTTTTCGGCCACGGCCCGCTCTGCCCCAGCAAAAACTTGATCTCTTGCGCTCCACTGTTTTTCAAATCCTTCTTACCCCTGACACCGATGAATTTGCCGCGAAAGTTGAGGTCGAAAGGTCTTTTGCTTTCGGATTTCTTTCCCCGAACGCCATAGAACTGACGCATATTCGCAGCTCGTTTATTAATCTCGTTTGTCATGTCGTCTTCTGTTGATTCAGGTGCGATTTCAGTAGAGCCTTCCGATTGCTGTAATCTCATCAAATATTCAGTGAGCAAGTCATTTAAGAGCGGATACTCGCTTTTTCCATCCAAGTTATCGCTTGGCGAGTAATCGATCTCTCCGATCAAAGAACCACCTTTGTTAGAGAAGACAGGGTAGTATAAGTCCTGGGAATCCTTTTTGCCTCTCATACCAATGAACCCCATGGGTGCTCGTTTGAATTCTTCGTTTTCTATTTCGTACCAGTCCTTTTTGCCTTTGCCACCGATGTATTGGTGCTGAGGCTGTCTTTTAAACATTTCTATGTAGTCGGAATGGGATAGGTCGGAGTATTTCTTGCCGCGCATTCCAACGAAGCCGGCGGGGCCGCGCTTCTCCTGAGCGGTGACTGCGTGCAATATGTGGATGGTGATGACAAGGAGACAGGTCCTGACCGCGCCCATGGTGTTCTGGAACAATAATATGGTCGTTAATAAGGGTAAATCATGCTGGAATGAAAAGCTGTCGGGCTACCATGGGGGCTTAATTATTTATCGTATCTATTGTCAATCGCATAAGTTTGTGCGTGATATTTTTGAGCACTTCATCGAGATGAGGCCTATATACATCCCTAAAATGTAAGTCTGTTTAATTTCATTCTTCCCATGATGCTAGAATCTGTGAAACAAGATAAACTATGTTTTATTTTAATATTTTTAATTTTTCTTAGCGAAGAAAATCGTCGATAGACATGTAAATGAGTAATTACAGTTACACAAGAAAACCTGAAAAACCTGTGCTTAAGAAAACGAAAACCTGTTGTATGTATTGAAAAGAGTTATACTGCTTTAAGAAAAAAAGCGTTCTAGTGATGGCACCAAAGATATTTAATAAACTACCAACTGATTGGCAAAATTTGAATATAAGTAACTTTAAATGTATGCTTTTTAAATTTTTATGTAAAAAATGCTATTATGATGTTAATTACTTATTACTTAAATGATGCTCATTTAATTTAATTGTAATGACATACTCAAGTTAATCATCATAATGAAATAATTCTGTAATATATTTTGTATTGTTTTTAGTACTACAATTATAATCATTTTAATTCGTACGCCAAAAGGCAGATCATAGCTGTACAATTATCCATATATCACCTTTTTAATACCTATGATGACGAATAAATTTAATTTAATTTCATTTCACAATTAAAATGTATAACAGGTAAGTGGATGATTATGATAGTGATGACATTAAAAGCTCACCCTTCTAAAAATACTTTAATTTTAAATTAAATATTACCCTAAGCTTAATAAACTCTAAACTCATATTAATAAAGATTTAAAAGCACCTACAGGGATTATAATTAATTTAACAGCTGGACCCTTATTACGCAGTGACAGTTAGATAACACTTTTACCTACAGAACCCCAATAATAACTATTACGGGGGTCCGCGATAAACTATATTTATGCCACTGACTAGAGTTTACGAGAGGCAACCCTATATTCTCAGCAGGGCTACTACGAAACTCGAAGCTCGAAGTTCGTGTCGTGCTGTCCCTCTGACACTTATACTATTTAATACGAGAGCGAGAGGGATGGTTTGCGGCGGCACAGTGAAAACCAAGCAAAAGCTCTGCTCATTGCGCGCTCGAGACGATCACTGCTTATCGGTTAATTTACAATGCACGTAATGTATCAGAGAAGAGCATCTTGTGTCGCCGTTTACGCGTAGCTCTGATTGTTAGTTATATTTTTATGGCAACGGTGAAATTGAGGGTGGATAAAGTATTAGGCGTGGTAGGGTTGGCACTTGGTAATTATTATTATTAACATTTAAATACTCGTAAACAGTATGGAGAGCTGTGTTTGTCTTAAAGTAGTTAAAATGGGAGAAGTCTTCAGATTATCTTTGCACAATATTTTTCCATACGTTTTTAGCGGGAAATAAGGCTTCCGCTAAAAACTAGGCTGAATATGGCTAGATAGTTGACATTCCTATGTATAACTCACATCTACACTTATGGCAAAATTTTCCAAACTATGACAGGCCAAACATTGCCCGCTATCCTTTGCCACTATCACAATTTTTTTTAAATGCCCCAGCGAAGTCCAGCCAGCGGAAAGAGATGATAGAGCCCTTTCCCACGGGAACTTCCCGTTTTTTGCGGATTCGGTTTTTTGCAGGAACACGTTTAGTAGTTTAGGTACGTGCTGCTGTAGTAACATTCACATGAGCATTTCGGTTTGCAGGATACCGCAAAAATCCGATCCGTGCGAAATGTGCTGTACGGTTTTGCCACTACAAACCGGACGACTGATCCAGTAAAAACGGTATCCAGTTTAGTTACGTACATAATTTAATGGAAGTATTCCCACTCGCAATTCTTCGCAATTCTTCGCAATTCTTCGAATTTGAATTTGAATTTTGATTGCGAAACTAAAGTGGCAGTGGGCGGGGCACATTGCTCGCAGGACGGATGGCCGATGGGGCCAGAAGGTTCTCGAATGGCGTCCGCGGACCGGGAGACGAGCTGTCGGTAGGCCTCCAACAAGATGGAGCGACGACTTGGTTAAGATCGCGGGATCGCGGTGGATGCACAAAGCACAAAATTACGGTCTGAGTGGAGAGCCTTGGGGGAGGCCTATGTCCAGCAGTGGACGTCTTTCGGCTGACATGATGATGATGATGATTCCCACTAGCATCCCGCATACGGTTTTTTACTGGATACGGCGCGCGGTGCTATCGCGGCATACTATCCCGTAAAATAAAAAAGGATGCAAACTCCTGTGTGTGAACACAGGTATGATTTTTGCGGTATCCAGTAAAACACCGATCCTGCAAAAGGATCCTTCGTGGGAAAGAGCCCATAGGTGTATTTTCGTGCACATAAAGTCACTTCAGCGCCGATTAGTAGGCTACTGGGCAAAATCCGCAATTGGCCCATCTCCAGGAGCATGACAGTACTTATAACCTCTCTCTTCATTGTTCTCAAGCGTATTTAAGTTAATCATCGTAACTTATTAAGTCAAACGTTAACAAAAGCGTGAGTTAGCGTGTCAGGACAAGGTCGCTTATTAAATATAGGATGTGCCCGAGGATATTCGTTAGCCTTGAGACCCCTGAGGCCACAGAGTGCTGTTTACCACTGGTTTTTCATCACCATCATCATCCCAGCTTGTATGGGTCACACTGCCGGACACAGGCCTCGTCTCAGAATCAGAGGACTTGGGCCGTAGTTCTCCTAATAATTTAGTGGTTTCTTAAAAAAAAACAAAATGATATAGCCAGTTAAAGTTCCGCCACACACGTCACAGGCTCCCACTCTCAAACTGGGACGCGCTGCATCTTTTTAACCCCCCGATGCAAAAAGAGGGGTTTTATAAGTTTGACCGCTATCTGTGTCTGTGTGTCTGTCTGTGGCACCATAGCTCTTAAACGGGTGGACCGATTAGAATGTGTTTTTTTTTAATTTGAAATCCAATTTTCTAGCGATGGTTCTTAGACATGTTGCATTAAAAATCATTTTAGCTGTTTTTGAGATATTGGGCTTTGAAGTGAAAAAGTCGGGGGTTTTCCAATTGTTTGTTGGGAAGGTTAGGTTATCATTTTTTTGTTTGATTGGCGAAAAAAATGGTACAATCAAAGTCAAAGTCTACATAATGTTTATTCAATTTAGGCTATATACTATACTTATGAATGTAAAAAAAAATACCGGTTCGGAAAACCTCTTAACAATGAGTTTAATATATATTTTTAACCAAGAAATTACCCTACAAATACAATGTATCTATTTACAACGATAAGTTAGTTAGACAGACAACTTGTCATCACCATAATTTCAGGCCCCACTGCTAGACACAGGCCTCCTTTCAGATTGAGAGGGAAAGTAGTTCTCATACGGGCCTAGTGTCGGTTGAGAACTTCACACACGCAATTGAAAGAAAGGAAAAAATAAAATATTTAATTTAATAAATATTTGATTGTTCCAGGTTTCCTCGCGATGTTTTCATGATATGTTGAACGATGTTTGTTAACCTATAGTCGACAGTTACTCAACACAGCAGCGGCATTATTTTAGTCGCAAGCGTAAATAATAATACAAAAAAGTGTAAACTTTAGGCTAAAAGCTGTCAGCTTGTGTACCTAACTTACTCTAGGCGGTGGCCTTTCCAAAAGCGTTAGATGTAGTTTACAAATAAATCATTGATTTTAATTACAGCCGCCATGAAGATGCCGTCTCTTTCTAATATCAGAGAGCCAGAACGAGTTGGCTGTTCATTTTCAGCTGTCCAGTCCTGGATTTGTCAATAGGCCGTATAGGCCGCGGCCTAGGGGCGGCAGAGGCCTAGGGGCGGCAGATTTCCACGAGAAAATTATTATTTTAGAAAGTTACATAGGGCGGCGGATATAAAGTGGCCTACACTCCTAAAAAACATAAATCCGCCACTGCAGCTGTCGAAACCCCCCTTATTCCCCGTACATAACCTATTAACCATCTTACATACCAGCACTAGTAGGGGCCAAATTATTTCCTAACTTGATTAGAACCCAGCCGTTGCCGCGGCGCACTCGCTTCGCTCGCTCAGCTCGCGCGTTGTGGTTTCAAGCGCCTCTAGTGTGGCGTTTTCACAAAACATTCGTTAACTATGCGAAGACGTAAATCGAGCGCTCGATCGTCGACACGTAGCCGCCACATGTCCACGGTGCGGCGTCGTCACCCGTTTTCGTTACGATATCCAGACGAAATAGTTTACGCAGCAAACCTACACTCATAAAAGTTGTTGTGCAAACTTTCCGCTAGAGGCGCTGTCCGTGTTTCCATACAAATTGAGATTTTAACGCGAACGCGATCGAGACGTATTTTGTGTACGGGAAAATACACTAAGCATAAAGGTACATACAATAACACCTCATTTTCCGGAGCCTAACAGTAAAAGAGGCCAATCACATTACCGAAATCACTTTCAAGTATTAAATACTCAGCGACACAAAATTTGGCCCACCCTTCATACAAAATTGCCTATTTCTGCATACATTTTAGGGCCAATTTTTTGCCGCTCAGTATAAATAGTATACATATTTGGCCCACTGGCTATGTAAGATGTTTATGTAAGGGGGATTTAGTTTCTAGAACAGATAGAAAACAACAGAATATTTTATATGAAACTGTGAAAATTTAATTGTTCGCTCAATTGACTAACTATACTTATTTAAAAAGACCTAAAAATTTAATTTTAATGTTGATTGAAAATTAATCTGGTTTTCGGGACTAATAGTTTTTAGTAGAGCTGCGATTTTAAATTAGGTACTTGGTAATGGCACAACTTAATACTTGTTATGACGAAAAGCTGGGTTCGATTCCCAGCCACAGTTACATTTTTCTATTGTTTTTTGATCTGATCTGAATATAAAATACTTTGGATACGGAAAACCGCAAAAATAACAAATACCCGAAAATTAAATAACCAATTTTGGAGAACCTTCACCTGTTTTTAGTCCTGAGTGGATATTTAGTTTAAATTAGATTGATATCCTTTCCGCATATATTGTAAACGGCACACTAAAACACAGTACAGTCGTAGACGAAAGTCTTGTAAAGAAAGAGATAAAAAACCTTTATTCATCAGCAAATTAAATGTTAAGCTTTATCAGACTCAAGTGCCTCCCCCCCCTTACAAGTCAACCGTTAGCATGTATACCAAATTAATAAAAAGGAAAGCTATCACAGTAAATAAATGTTTCTATCTCTATCTATGAACTAAAACAATTACTTTGCTCACCCGCGACCTACATAAGGTCCAAGACCGCGACTCACAGGTGAGCAAAGTACCTAATTGTTTTAGCTCATTGATATGGACCTCCGCAAAGTAACGCCTGATTCAATAAACTATCTCTATCTCCCTCTACGTAGCGGTCAAGTTCGCGGTACTTCAACGCGTTCGAGAAGTATTGCTGCGTCAAAAAACTTGCTATGGGCTCTACTAGAATATACTCATGGTGACATTTTGTTGGTGACTGTACCTTGGCTTAAGGTAGGGTGTATTTTATTTGTTTGTATTTCGCCTTTGAAGTTGCTTGTTGATTTAAACTGTGATACTCGTAGTTAAGTAAAGGGTTGTATCAAATGGGCCAATTGAATATAAAAAAAATAATGAATCCGATAGTTGAACATTCTGTTAAAGAATACCCATATTTTTATGGTCCTTGGTTACACTATTAAGAGACAAACTGCAAATGGAGGGTCCACGGGAAGAACCCTTCTAACATAAGTAGGTACTTTACGTTACTTTACTTTTTTTTATATTGAAATTTTAATCTCAAAATGTAGAGCTCGCAAAGTACTATGACTTACCATTGAATTAAATAATCTGAAAACAATATAATATAAAACATCATCATCATCCCAGCCTATATACGTCCCACTGCTGGGCACAGGCCTCCTCTCAGAACAAGAGGGATTGGGCCATAGTTCCCACGCGGGCCCAGTGCGGATTGGGAACTTCGCACGCACCATTGAATCGCTTCGCAGGTTTATAAAACAATATAATATAAAATTTTTAGGTTACTTTACTATTTTTTATTCGTTTTAACTATATACATATAAGTATTTTGTTAATTTAATGACAATATATAAAATATATATTTTTTCCTTTTAAAGAAATGGTGGTTATAGTAATTGTTCGTGAGGACTAACTTTCAAATCGCTATAACTCAAAAAGTTGCTTAGGTGAACAGACTTGTTCTTTCCGTGGACCCTTCAAATGTTCTTGGAACTTTGTCTCAGATGGGTTTATAGTCTGGGTTAAGGTTTCAAAAATGTTAGGAATATGTCTATTCCTGGGTAAAACAAAATCTATTTAGCTCGTCAGTAAGATGAAATGATAAAACAACCAGCTTTTGCCCGCGGCTTCGCCCGCGTGCAATTCGGTTATCGCACGCTGTTCCTTCGGGAACTGTGCATTTTTCCGGGATAAAAGTAGCCTGTGTCACTCTCTGACCCATAAACTATCTCTATGCCAAAAATCACGTCGATCCGTCGCTCCGTTTCGACGTGAAAGACGGACAAACATACAAACACACACACACTTTCGCATTTGTAATATTAGTATGGATTACAAAGATGAAGCAAGTCAAAATAGATGTTCGTAGGTGTGGCGTGACACGGAACTTTAACCACCTATCATGGTCCATAGTTATTTATTTCATCATCATCCCAGCCTATATACGTCCCACTGCAGGGCACAGGCCTCCCCTCAGAATGAGAGGGCTTGGGCAGTAGTTCTCACGCGGGCCCAGTGCGGATTGGGAACTTCACACACACCATTGAATTGCTTCGCAGGTTTTGTGCAGGTTTCCTCACGATGTTTTCCTTCACCGTAAAGCTCGTGGTAAATTTCAAATGTAATTCCGCACATGAATTCCGAAAAACTCAGAGGTGCGAGCCGGGGTTTGAACCCACGACCCTCTGCTTGAGAGGCCATATGTCAAACCACTCGGCCACCACGGCTTCTCTATTTATTTCATAGACAAATGAAAAAATAAATGTGCAATATTTTCTGAAAATCGAATGGTCCGTCTATTCAACATACTTATACATTACTATATTATATATACGTACTAGCTTTTGCCCGAGGCTTCACTCGCGCAGAATTAGTACGTAGTTTAAAACTTTTTTGATCCCACGGGAACCATACATACGTTATTTCGGGATAAAAAATAGCCTATATGTTAACCCAGGGTATATATACAAGGTGTTAATTAAATAACTGAAACCTCAGACAATACAAAAATATTTTTTAATGTTAAGTTGGTTGATTGCATTTATTTTTGAATACCTTCATCATTTTAAAAGATGTTCGTGTGTTTTGCTAAGTCAGTAATTCTACTTCATTATCAAAATAGTATGAAACCTGCTAAAACATTTAATTGGCGCCTGTAGCAGTCCTAACTTTTAGACTGGGCACAATAATAAAGTGGTTTAAAAACACAAACCCAACCTAATTTAAAACATAGTGTAAACGATTCTACTCTCGATTCTGAGCAAACTTCTTTCTGGTTTTCAGTTATTTCATTAACACCTTGTATATATTACCTGTGTGCCAAATTTAATGCAAATCCGTTCAGTAGTTTTTGCGTGAAAGAGTAACAAACATCCATCCATAAAAACTCTCGCGTTTATAATATTAGTATAAGATTCATCTGTTATACGTTCTGGATCTAGCCTTTTACATTTTATGGTCTATGGCCTATGGTTAGCATTTTGTAAATGTTAGGATAACGATCACACATAAAATTATACTTTTTATATAAAATAGGACTAAGTAGCTAAAACATTTAAAAATTAAAATATGACATTAAATCAAGAAAATTCCCCTTAGGCGTGCCTCCGATGCTAGCAGCTTTCTTCTTTGAATAGCTAAGCTTATTCTTTATCCAAGAAAGCTATTCGGTCCCCTGTGATGTCGATCATTTACTATAACAAGTACAGATGTAGTAAATAATCCTTTACCATCTTTTTTAGGGATCCGTACCTCAAAAAGAAAAAACGGAACCTTTATAGGATCACTTTTTGTCCGTCTGTCTGTCTGTCAAGACCCTTTTTCTCGGGAACGCGTGAAGGTATCAAGCTGAAATTTATATCAAATACTGAGGTCTACAGTCCCTTGGAGCTGTGAAAAAATCAAACTTCTAAGCCAACACAATCAAAAGACGCAGCCGTTTATGCTGCAAATTTCCGCACATTTTCGAAACTCGCAAGGGAATCAAAACCTACAGGGTACTTCCCGTGAACTCAGAATCTTGAAATTTGGTATGAAGGTAGCTATTATAACACAACCAACTAGAGAAGTCTGAAAATCTTGATTTTTACGTCTGTCTGTAAATATCAATGTCCAATTCCTATGCCTGCCTACACTGGATGGCTTAAATCACTCGGAAAAAGCGAGAAATATCTTCAAGACACGATTCCCGTTTACTTACATATCTATAAATGTTTACGGAACCGTCAGTGCGCGAGTGCGACCCGCAATTGCCTAGTTTTTTCTCGAAAAGAGTCAGCCTCCGTTTTCATCAAGACAGCGCAGGGGAAGATTGCATCGATTGAAATAATTGGTATAGAGTGGCTAACACCTTAATTGGACGATTATTCGAGCGTTTCAACCGTCTCATTTTTCTGGACACTTCTGATATAGTTTTTTCACACCTCTCCTTCAGAAAAGTAACTTTTCCTGCCTGGCGAGAGGTAGCAAAGTGCAACTTTTCTGTTCAAGGCTTTTCTAAGTGTTTTATTGCAAATGCCATTTTTTGAAGTTGATAATTGTAAAGCCACGCCATTTTCTATGCTGGTTGTTCTTTAATATTACCTATTTAGATTTTTTTTCAAGTTTTTTAATGCTCGGTGTGAAAAGTCGTATGAGCGACTCGGGAGCAAAATTATTTTCATCTTGGGCGCTAACACTTGAATCCCTCATTACGCTTAGGATTCTACTCTAGAATCCCTCGCTACGCTCAGGATTCTATTGCAGAATCCTTCGCTACATTCTGGATTCAATGAACGCCCTCGCCGTAAATACACCATTTTGCTCCCTTGTGACACAAATAACTATTTAGTTATCTAGTAGTATACAGAAACTCTAAGAAATAATCGAGAACAACATCAAAGTCTACAGTCAATCAGTAGAAAATGTGACCAGAAAAATGTGGCGGCTGAAACACTCGAATAATAAGCCCAATTAGGATTTTTATTCCCTTTTGGTTCACTAGGACATTGTCTAATAGGACAAAGTTCTCCATCCTTCGGAATATTTGTTTAATAGAGCTTTTATGATTATTGATGTTTTTCAAAGAAATAAATCCAAAAGCATTCGATACCTATATAAAACCACATTTAAATAGCAAATGTACCTAATATTATAATAATCTTAGTTAGGCTATAGTATATAAGCAGTACCAGGAAGTAATTAGTAGTAGTTATGTAACACATGTATTAATCTGTCTTATTTCCTACCTGGATCCTGTAACACAGGGACTCCTAGCTCAGGATCCAGAGCCGTAGACTCTTGTTTATAAGTTTTTTATGCATTAAATTATTTTTCATTTTTCATTTTCACCTACTTCAGCCGTCATAATAAAACTTTTTTCGAAGTAGCCCCGCTTCCAGCCTAAGCGGAGCCTAAAATTAAAAAATAATTAAGCAACAGACAACAGTGACCTGAGTGGTGTGCGAGGGGGACACACTTACGTGGCTCCGCATAGGTCAGACAGAAAGGGGGATCGCTAATGAGCCACTGTCACCCCTCATCAGAGGTAAAGCGGCGTCATAGACGCGTGGAAAGAAGTTTTTTTGCGTTGACATAACGCCTGAACCATTATTAGCGTTACGAGGCTAGTTTTAGAATTGCTCATTAATTGCTTATATTATTGTACTAGCTGGTGCCCGCGGCTTCGCCCCCAGTGTAGTTTTTAATTTTCTAAATCTTCTTTTATAAGAACCTTCTGCTGACAATAGCAAACACAACAAAAAAATAATTAGCGAAATCGGTCCAGCCGTTCACGCGTGATGCCGTGACCATGAGAAATAGGGATACATTCTTATATGTTATAAAATAAAATAAAAAAGATATACTAAATAGGTAGCCGTTGTAATCTAACGTTTTTACCTATGGCCTCTATCTATGTACACATTTTCTGTTTGTTAGCATTCCACGATAACAAATCGCTGCACCAATCTTTATGTAATACATTATTTGACTATTTCTGTTTATTTTAGAATAAAAGCTTGTCAATGTGTGTAATCGAACGGAAAAAACAATTTTAACCTACCTACCTTTACATGATAATGTAACAGTTACGTTTAGTGATCATAACATACCATACCAACTGCATAGAGAAAAGCGTTTTAGAAAGAGACAGATCTATAGATTTTTCAAAAAATCACTACAAATTCATATTACATTAAACATTGGCTGTAATAATATACAGGATATGGCAAATTCAGTCGTCAACACATAGTGTTGTGAAAAATGCTCATTTCGAGGCTCGAACCCTAAAGACTCTCGAGGCTTAACGACTCAAAGGCCGCAAAGACGGTACCTTGCATCTATACGCATAAAATAAGCCAATTTAATTGTCAAATAGGTATAGTCGAGTCTTTAAGACTCTGGAGTCTTAAGGGTTCGAGTCTTTAAGCCTCGAAAATGAGCGTTATCCACAACTCTATCAACACAGCATTTTGGTGAAGAGAAAGTTTGTACACTGAGGAATAAAGCAGGCTACGTTGTATCGAGAAGCAAAGAGATTTCCCGAAGGATAGAGATAAACGCGAACGCTGACTGCGAGTAGGTCGCGGGTAGCGAGTAGTTACAGAATTGAGGAGCGACCACACCGCTGCTCAAAATACGGAGACGGTACGAAATCGCACTGACGTGCCGTAAGCGTCACTATTTTATTGTATGCCCGCCACATCCATGGGCATTGGGCGTACGCAGGGGGGGGGCAGGGGAGGTCAGCTGTCCCCCCCTGGAAATTGTATGTTCTACAATATATTATGCCCCGTTTACCTATGAAGCAGGATCCCTTGCGGGTGTTTGCCCTACACACTACATATACCTTGTGTTTCATATAGGTGTCTTTGTGTAGTGTGTATGACAAAACAAGCGCGGGCGATCTGACCTAAAAAATCTGACTTGCCCCCCCTCCCCCAGGGCCCCCTAGGCCAGAAGCTGGGTACGCCCCTGGCCACACCGCTGCTGAAGTATATGTAGTGTCACGAGAGTTGAAGTATGATTACGCACAAATACAAGAAGAACTGATCGCATAAAAGGAGAATGAATTAAATGAATGAGTGAATGTCAAAATACCGCTGTCATTACGTGACGTGTTCTTGTGTGCGTGACCTCAACTCTGGTGGCGTGACGTGCCGTAAACTTCACGACACTACCGCATGCTTTCCACGCACAGTGTCGTTTACGACACAATCATTGCGATTCCACACCGTCTCCGTATTTTGAGCAGCGGTGTGGCCGCTCCTTTAATTAAAAGACTACAAAAATCTTATTAAACATTTTAGAAACACACAGGATATTAAGAAAACTCAAGCGTTCCAAAACAGCTGAACAAACTATTACTTGTAATATAATTAAGCTAATCTCAAGTTATAATTATATTTTAAAGAATTTTCAAGATCAAACAGAAATAATTAACCGTTTTTTGTAATTAATAAGGCTCACTAATTATGATCAGTTAATTGGCACTTATTTTCTAGGAAAATGTGTAATTAATTTGCTGACACTTTCAATATACCTAATGAGTGATTTTTTTATTACAATAAATATACTTATTTGGATTTTTTTACGTAAGAGGGGGAAAACGAGGATGCGGGTCACCTGATTGGAAGCAAACACCACCACCCATAGACACCCACAACAAGAGGGGTATGTAACAGGTAACAGGTGCGTTGCCGGCCCTTCAAAATGTGGAGTTTTTGATGGGATAAAGTGGGATATTTTATTTTTATTTTTATTCGACTGGATGGCAAACGAGCAAGTGGGTCTCCTGATGGTAAGAGATCACCACCGCCCATAAACATCTGCAACACCAGGGGTACCTGAACCGGTTTACTAATGTATTGGCGAATAACGTTTGGCAACCTGTTTCATTTCGCAACTTTTCAATTCCCAACTGTTTAATATTTCTGAAACTGTAAATATTTCAGGATTTTTATAAAACTAACCTAACCTAACCCAAAAGGTTCTACACGATGGCCCTGAAATAAATCCTGAAATGTTTACAGTTTTATAGTTTGCGAAATGAAACAGGTTGCCAAACGTTACGTTGCGAAAAGGCAGTACTCGACCTGAACCTAAATACTCTTATTCTGCGTGGTAAAGTTTGTAGCACGGTACGGACTTCAAAAACCTTGAAAATAATTTTCTACTTGTTTGAAGTCGGTGCCTCAGCACGAGCCAGCAGGAGTGATTGAAGCCCAACATATAGTATGTAGGTGAGGTAGACGACTATAGTTTCACTCATGCTGGCTCGTGCTGAGGCACCGACTTCAAACTAGTAGAAAAATATTTTCAAGGTTCTTGAAGTCGGTTCCATTCTTTGTTAATTTTTTTTATTTGAAAGCAGGCTTTCTAGCGATTCGTGTTCAGCCGTTTTTGAGATAATGAACTTTGTAGTGACAAAGTCGGGCGTTTTCCAACTTTTAGTTGGCTAGGTTAGGTTATTTTCCGTGTTGTTGAGCTCGCCCGAGTATTTTATTAAAACGATTAAAAACCCAATCGTCGGCAATATTTCATAAAATCAAAAACGCTTCACACTATTCAATTATGCATCAATTTTTGTGAACATGAAACCGTAGGCATCTACTAAAGCTAGACTTTTATATTAGGTAATGTCACAAATGTTAGTCAGTGCCGTGCCCGAGGCTAGCCTCCTGAAGCCCACCATGTAAATATTTTGAAAAAAATTGACAAAGCAATTAGAATCTAATTGTTTCGAGAATAAAGTCAAACTTCTGTCAAACTGCCATGGTGTAAAACAATAGTAAAACAAAAGAATTTTTACTTATAGATTCCTAAATCCCTTGAACTTATTGTGTACATTCTATTGCACATTGTTGGGCCGCCCGAGGCTAGAACAGGATGGACCCAACGCTTTAAAGCCAAGTTTAGACTTGTAACAAAAATCGTGCAAGTTGCATTACCTACATTGCAAGGCCGTAAAGCCAACGAGTTTGTAGTGGTCAATCGAGCGCCGCAATGTAATGCAACTTGGACGATTTATCTATAACGAACTCGGCGTTGATATAGACCGCCGTAAAGTAACACCTGATTCGATCAATTATTTAAAATATTTTAAAAAATCCTGCAAATGGTAAGTATTTTTTTTTACAGCAGAGTCGTTCCAAACACTAAAAACCTTTCGCTTACAGGTTGAATATAACAATAGCTACTTATAACAGCTTCCCAACATCCCAACGGACCTCGTTTACTCCAGAATAAAATCCATTGAAAATTAGCGAAAATATGAAAGGAATATTTTTAAGAATATTTCATAAAATGTATGGTATTTCCGATGGACGCTCATGAATTATTGCCTTGAGAAGCAAAGCTTGTTAACGTTAAAATACGTTTTGGTCTCATGAGGCAGGCTAAGCAGTGGTGAAGGAAGATTTTTATCCGTTAAAAGGATTTTCGCTTGCTTTCAGAGGCTGAATTTAATGGTGTGAATAATTACTGATAATTATAAATAAGCTTTTAAAAACTCAATTAATGAAAAATCTTCTATTTTAGAAGAATTGAGAGAGAAAGAGTAAGAGACATTATTTACACATAGTACAATGGGCCTCACTCAGTATAATGTTGCAGCAAGCCGCCGTAACGCTGTTTTTCAGTCGGATGCATAAAATATAATAAAACTAAACAAACATAAGCACTCACACATACAACACACACACACACACACACACACACACACACACACACGCAGACAACGCGAACGCCAATGAGTTTCGTGGTAATCACGCAATATTTGTCAAATGCGCTGCCATGTGGACGAGCGGACGTGGCAACCGTTATTGCCATTCCGTTGTGGAATGCAATTCAAGTGTAAGTATCTGTTTTCTGTTTTATACAGTTAATGATTAATAGTACATTGTGTCTTAAGGGCGGTAAACAAGGAATTACGAACGAGAGTCTATTAGAAGCCCGAAGTCGAAGACTGAGGACTAATTCTAGTACCGCCCGTGCGACATACAATGTTTTTCATCACATTTGCGAGTAAAATTGTATATTTGTAAAAGAAAAACTAATATTTTTTCAAAAATTGCCGTTACCGCTGACTACGCTCTTGGCAGCGCCAGCCTCCGCGCCGCCCTACCCCAGCCTGACCATGTGCCCGACGTGCGCGCGCCGCGCTCCTGCACGCCATGCAGTAACAAACTGATTTACCGACCTTGGGCTTCATGACAAGAAAATTAGTACGGGCAATGACTCATTTACCGACCACGGGTTTCATGAGAAGCACATTAAGGTCGAGGGTTTTATTTGGGGGGTTGCAACCAAGGTAGCCTGCATGTTTCGACACTGTTTACGAGCAAGTGTGATGAAAATATTTAAAATTACTGTTGTTATCGGTAAAAAAAAATGTAATGAGTTCTTTATTTTTTTTATCTACTCTATACGAGTATGAACATACTTTAACATACGTTACCGGCTAATAAATAAATCGTCATTTCAGATAAACCAATGAAAAATATGACAGTGTGAATGTTAATTTATGATTTATGGACGTATTTCCATTGAACGAATCTTCAGGGCACATCGGACCGCAAACGAATAAAATCATTTCGGCGGGTCATTTTCAATTCATGACATTCATCATACGCAAATGATACGCTTGGGATTAACAGTTGTTTGATTGATTCAGGGGGGCTACTACGAATTTCGAAAATCGAAGTTCGTATCGTACCGTCCCTCTCTGCCTCGTATTAAAATAATATAAGCGTCTGCGGCTCAAAGGGCTATGGAGAGGTCTATGCTCGGGGTTTCTCTGCGGCATAGAATCAGAAATGATGATACCGCAGTAGAACTAAGGTTACCGACTTAGCCCAAATAATTGCGAAACTGAAGTGGCAGTGGGCGGGGCACATTGCTCGCAGGACTGATGGCCGATGGGGTCAGAAGGTTCTCGAATGGCGTCCGCGGACCGGGAGACGAGCTGTCGGTAGGCCTCCAACAAGATGGAGCGACGAACTTGTTAAGATCGCGGGATCGCGTTGGATGCGGAAAGCACAAGACCGGTCTGAGTGGAGAGCCTTGGGGGAGGCCTATGTCCAGCAGTGGACGTCTTTCGGCTGACATGATGATGATGATGATGATGATGAAGCGTCAGCGGGACGGCAAGATACAAAGCTCGAATTTCGCACTTCGTAGTACTGGCCCTAGTTTGCGCAGGTAAATATCTTATCTCTCATCCAGTTCTTGGATTTATGATCTACTACATCTAGCGACTTCATTACTAGCGAATTTTTTAAACCTTCTTCTAACGCTGTCCTGGGTTATTATTTCGAGAGGTTCAATTGTGTTCAGACTCAAATTTTCAGTTATAAAATTAGAAATATATCGTTTATTGTTTTTAAGTTGCTTAGGATATTATCACTGAAACTTGTGGTAAATACATTTTATTCTATTTTATCTTTTTTTCCACAATAACTTAAATTTTCTGCACAAAAGTCAGTTACGTGGTCAGGTTCGGATTATCCCTGATTACTTTGTAGTATTGTAAAAAATACAAGGTATAGAAAAACTTGCTGTTTAAAACAGGGATTGAATGTTCATAATATGATATACCATGCATGCAAACATAAAAAAATTAGTACATTGATAAGACTATTTTTTTCTACATTTCCCGTTGTTCCAAATACACACCATCATTTTCGTAGCCACACTTATTAAGTATATTTTAAACAAAAAAAAGAGGTCAAACCTCCTGTAAATCCTTTTTTAACTATAAGCAACTTTGAAAATAAGACTGCGTCAATATAACGTATAATGTTTATCGCAAGTCATAATTATTTATCTATAATTAATGTAATAAAGGTTCAGTTAGATTTGCGTCAAAGATCGAGCGTCATTTTCGTTACGGTTGCGACTTGGTAAGTATTGGGTAAATAAATATAATGTTTTACTGGTGCTGTGTCATTTGCAGTTAAGTTATTCAATATTGATTTCATTTGCTTCAAATCTATAGGATATTTACTGCAGAGCCGCGAAAGTAAGAGCTTGTCAATTTCGTGGTCATCATTTCGTGGTCCTATGGGCCACGAAACTGATTAAAGACCACGAAAAAGATGATTTTCCCTACAAGTAGAAAAAATACAGAACACTTTTTATAGAATTTTCTGCTTTTTACAGTGTAATCGTTTATGCCGTTATTGATTTAATTGATTTAAACGAAGAATGGTTGACCGTCAACAACATTTGCTCCAGGTGTGGTTATAGGAATTATGACCAGTGCGACGCCAATTTTGTTAACTGGCGAGAGGTTCAAGAATTATTTTGCCCTGAATGTACGTGTGAAATGTATATATCTAAATATTAAAAGAAAACTTCGTCATTTAGAGGAGCATTTTGTTGTGTTGTTTCGTTGTAACATAATTTCGTTCTGGTTTACCGTAGACCTGCACGGGGGAAGGTATTGAAAACTGTTTTGGTTTGTGAGTTGAAGTTATTAATCTTACTTTAATTAAGTAATTTCTAGATAGTATTTAAAAGGTTACAAAAAATGACAATTTGAAAGTCGTCATTTTCGTGGTCAAGTTTTAATTTTTTTTTTATATAGATATTGATTGTCTATTTCTGTTGATACCTGATTAATTAAATAATGCTTATTCGTTTTCTCATTATGATCGGATTTTCATTCAAATAGTACAATTATAAGATTTTAAAATAAACAAAATGTTCTTTTTCGTGGTCTCGATGCTCATTTTCGTTACCGTTAAAATTGGATTTTTGCTTTTTTTAACCAAAATAAACTTTATCGATCTCTTATAATATAAAGCATCTTATCGGTACATATCCTTATGTTCAAAATAAAAAAGACCACATCAAAATGTGTGTTTTTATTTCTGTAACATTTATCTTACACCTCAAATAATTACCCTCCTGCGAGAACTGTGGAAGTTTTCGGGGTATAATCATTGGTTTCCGCAATACGGAAATTTGCTGAAGAACTAAAGTATTGTATTGTAAACTCTTTATTGTACATAAAAACACATGAAATTAACAAATAATAGTACATTGTGTCTTAAAGAGGGAGGTAAACAAGGAATTATTAACGAGAGTCTAATGAGTCGATGTTCGTAATTCTAGTACTGCCCGTGCGACACAATGTTTTTCATCACATTTGCGAGTAAAATTGTATATTTGTAAAAGAAAAACTAATATTTTTTCAAAAATTGCCGATACCGCTGACTACGCTCTTGGCAGCGCCAGCCAGACAGACAAATCGGTTGAAAATAGGATTCATAGTGATTTTTTGAAAAATCGATAACAGGCATTGTGAAGTTTTAATTTATAAAACATATAAAAAATTGACAAATACCGTATTGTGCAAAAGTCTTCTCAAGGTGTTTTTATGCACCGCAAAGCTCATTCGAAATGTCCTTTTAACACCATTTAGCAACAGTGTTAAAGTCTCTGTCCCACTGCACTCACGCTGGTTGTACGACGGTAATTGGAATGCAATATGTCGAGCTGCACTTAGGTACTGCAGAACACGTAGTGTCGTGTGGTGACTACGGTACGAAGCAAACATATAGAGGATAGATTTTTGAAATTACATCACTTGGATATATCGTCGAAAGTGGTGAATCAGCAACCGCTTCGGAAAAACCTCTGTTGAGCAAAATCCGGCAAGAAACTCAACGAGGTAGGTTACATTTTTTTAAACAGATTTTTACAATATTGTTTAATGATCATAACTATTTGGTCAACTAAAAAAAAATTAATTTTGGCCTTAAAGGCCGGCAACGCACTTGTGACTCTTCTGGTGTTGCAGGTGTCCATGGGCGACGGTAATCGCTTACCATCAGGCGATCCGCCTGCTCGTTTGCCCCCTATACCATAAAAAAAAAACTAGATTTTTAACATGTATTATACTTTACATACAAATGTATATAACAAGCTAGTATAGTTGTTACTTATTTGCTTTGACTTATTTTTTAGAAGTGTTTTTCACTGAAAAGACACGTCAAAATCGCTTGCTTTCTTTCTAATGCTAAATGAAACGAACTCACTATGAAAACTGTCGCAATAGAAAAATTACTGTATTAACAAAAACAGATGCAGCACAATTAAAACACTTTTTGCAATTAGTTTTGTGCACGAATAAAACAATTTGCTACTGAATTAGTTCCTTCCTTTTAGCGCCCGCAAATTGTGTAAAGGAGTAAGTAATAAGTGAAAATAAAATTTGGTGAACGCGCGCTGAGCGGAACAATCCGATTTTACTATGAAATAATGCTGTAATTTTGGTATATTTCCCAATTTACTTTTTAGATTCCCAATCCACACTGCGCCTGAGTGGGAACATGAAGTTTTTTTTTTATTCGGCTGGATGGCAAACGAGCAAGTGGGTCTCCTGATGGTAAGAGATCACCACCGCCCATAAACATCTGCAACACCAAGGGTATTGCAGATGCGTTGCCAACCTAGAGGCCTAAGATGGGATACTTACCTCAAGTTTTTTTTATTCGACTGGATGGCCAACGAGCAAGTGGGTCTCCTGATGGTAAGAGATCACCACTGCCCATAGACACCCGGAACACCAGGGGGATTGCAGATACGTTGCCAACCTAGAGGCCTACCTCAAGTGCCAGTAATTTCACCGGCTGTCTTACTCTCCACGCCGAAACACAACAGTGCAAGCACTGCTGCTTCACGGCAGGATTAGCGAGTAAGATGGTGGTAGCAATCCGGGCGGACCTTGCACAAGGTCCTACCACCTGCAGAAGTGAAGTGAAGAAGAACTATGAAGTGCAAAATTTTCAAAAGTCTTAGAGCTGACGCTAATATTATTATAGTATTAATACGAGAGTTCCTCTGGACGGTGTGCGATCCGAACTTCGATTTTAGAATTTTGAGCCCCCCCTGTAGTGGGACATACATAGGCTGAAATGTTGTAAAAATATAATTTTAAAAATCATCAAAACGCGACTGGCTTAAAAACGAAAAGGTAAAAAACAAGTCTACTTAGTAGCTTAAAAACTCTTTTAATTAGCTTAAAGTTCAACAGTCGGGACTCTTCAAAAATTCTCAGTTGAGTCACCCTATAACAGACATATACACAGTGGCGTAGTTAGGTAACCAAAGGCCCTAGGGCAAAAAATAAACTAGGGCCTGAACTAAACTATTTAAAATTGTTTGTTCCGTATTCGTCGTGTTCCGAAATCGACGTACTCCAGATTTGTCATTTATAGTTGTCAGAGTCCGAAGGGCCCCTGAGCTTGGGGGCCCCGGGGCACTTCCCCGTCTAGCCCTCCGGTAGCTACGCCACTGCATGCACAGACAGATGGACAATGTAGCGATGTTAATAAGGTTAAACCCGTTAAGGTTAATAAACCCGTGTGGTGTCGGGTTAGAATAACACCTCTCCATTTCTTCCATGGATGTCGTAAGAGGCGACTGAGGACATAGGTTAAGGTACACCGTAGGCGACAGGCTAGCAACCTGTCACTATTGTACCGTTTTTGTCAAACTTAAAACCTAAAATTGCTAAAAGTGGCTCCGAAGCGGTAACGTTTCGTGTGCTCTGCCTACCCCATTTGGAAATACAGGCGTGATTTTTATGTACGTATGTATTAATAAGGTTCCCTTTGGCACCTTTTGGGCACGGAACTCTAAAAAGGGCTTCGTGGTTATCGCTCATTTATTTCATTGTACAGTCACCAGCGCACCAATATCTGACACAAGATACAGCAAAGCGTGCATAAATATTAACCTCGTACGACTATTTCCAGGGACGGTAGAACGTGACATATACGTAGGTATAAAATATATGTTTGTTATTGCATTTGGTTTAGGTCTTTCGTTACGGTCGTACGTGACGTGGGTCAATTATTTGTGGTTTGGGGTTCTAGTCTGGACGAGGCCTTTTTTGGCGGAGTTAAATTTGTTGTATATTAATTTATATACTGAGGTAAATGAACCGTCGTGTGGATACTTGTTGCGAGGGGATATAATACAACAAAGTACATGATGTAAGAGCCGTGGTGGTTTGACCTATGGCCTCTCAAGCAGAGGATCGTGGATTCAAACCTGGGCTCGCATCTCTGAGTTGAGTCATGTGCGAAATTACATTCGCAATTCACCACGAGGTTTACGGTGAAGGAAAACATCGCGAGGAAGCCTGCACACAGTTACAAAGAAATTTAATGGTGTGTGTGAAGTTTCCAATCTGCACTGGGCCCGAATGGGAACTAATGTCCAAACCCTCTCATTTTGAAGGAGGTCTGTACCCCGCAGAGGGATGTAAGTATATGTGATGAGATAGATTATCATTGGAATAAAGTGGAAATTAAAAACTTTTTTCACTTCTCATTCTCGTAAAGTTCTTTTTTATGCTGGATCAAGGCGACATGAAATTACTTTTTATGCTCTAGTGTATAAAGTAAAATCTTCGTCTAAGACCAAGGTAATCAGGTGTCAACAGCCACAAACAAAAAAGTTTCTACATATATTTTTTAATAATTTTTAATTTTTATAAAACTAAAAATCAATGAAATAAATCAAGAAAACTAAAAAAATATAATTATATAATAATGCATGAAAAACAAAAGGTGCATAGAAAGTGAACAATTGTTTCCACCGTTGCTATTTCATTTCCTCGCAATCTAAGTGAAAAGCAGAGTGTAAAAGTCGAGCTTTAAACCCATTTTTCCCTCGACGTGTCTATCCACCCTCGCCATACCAGCTCGGGTGGCTATATGAACGTCTTGGGTAAAATGGCTCGTTTTATGCTCTTGTTGTACAATATACTATTTTAGTCGACTTTACAAAATACGTAAATCTCAGTTACACTAGAATGTTGAAAAGAAACTAATTATAGAGAAGAGACTTGAGGTTAAGACTGGCGACTACTTCTTATACAGGCTTTATTTGACTTGCCTGGCGCCTGCCATAGAGCACTTAATGACGGAAGCTGCCTTATCTACTTAAGGCTGCGTTTCCACCAGAGATGTGCGAGGCATGTGGTTTTCATGAACCAATCGAAACGTTTAATTTATAGTTTGTTTTAGTTAAAATGACGAAAAGTACTTAAAACGTACGAATTTCAAATCTAATGTGTAATTGTTATCTTCAAGTAGGGTAAACTACGCAGGTGTGTCGTTAGGCCAAAGTATACTGTGAACAAGCAGTCTTGATAGTTTTGATGTTGTTTGTCGGTATTACACTGCACGACGTGCGTTTCTTAAGTAATAATTATAAACTGTGTCAAAATCACTTTGTACAATTTTGAATAGTATTGAATGTTAGCCATAAGAATATGCGATATGTATGTTGTTCTGTTGATTTATTATGTATCAATAATGACAATTTAAATATTAATTATATTTAATGTTAACTATAAGAATATCTAATATGTATAAGTGTTGATTTATTATATACTATTTACTAACGATATTTTAGCCATAAGAATATGAACTATGTATTTTTTTGTATCCTTTTTGCATTACAATACAGAGGGCTTAAAAAGATCTTTCATTTCAAAGATCAGGAAGGGTTGAGCTACTCCAGTACACGTTCCACACTTCGGTCAGTTTATTATGTCTCTTTGTTATCTTTTCCTTTCATATTTAGCAACAAAAGAAGTTGTATAATCCCCTGTTAAGTGCATTTTCGTCATTTTAACTGAAACAAACTTTTTTATACCTATCCTACACAGCACCGCTGAGCGGAGCGAGGCGTGGAAAATTAAGTGTTCCTCTTGGTTATAAACACGTCCTCTCACATCTCTGGTGGAAACGCAGCCCTTACTAGTCATGCGCATAATGTGTCACCAAATAAACTAACCAACAAAAAGTTGGAAAACCCCCGATTTTGTCACTTCAAAGTTCAATATCTCAAAAACGGCTGAACCAATTTTGATAAAATATGTCTAAAAACCATCGCTAGAAAACCTGCTTTCAATTAAAAGAAACAGCGTTCAAATCGGCCCACCCGCTTAAGAGCTACGGTGCCACAAACAGACAGACACACAAATACACGGACACACAGACTCACATAGCGGTCAAACTTATAACACCTATGCTTCTTTCGTTCACTGTGAAGTATACTCATTTAATTTACAGTTCAATTTAGTTCAGTAGCTCAAGAGATCCATCTACCAATTCTACTTCAGGTGTTATAGATAAAGACTTTAATTAATGAGCCACCAATGGAACCGTAATACAGGAACATAAGGAATTGAGATTTCATCTTAATTTATATAATACTAGCTTATGCCCGCGACTACGTCTGCGCGGATCTAGGTTATCGCGCGGTGAAGCCCTCTACCGGAATAAAAGGTATCCTATGTTGATCCTTGGGGTTCAAACTACCTATATACCAAATTTCATCAAAATCGGTTCAGTGGTTTCGACGTGAAAGGGTAACAGACAGACAGACAGACAGACAGACAGACAGACAGACAGATAGACAGAGTTACTTTCGCATTTATAATATTATATAGTAGGGATAGTAGGGATTAAGTCAGTTAAGTCTAGAAACCGTGTAACCGGCTAGCCGGTCGGAGAAATGAAAAGGCGTGTGGTTACAAAATAAAATATAATACAAAAGAAAAATATATACAATTATTTCAGTCAGCACTGCTCTTGTAGATAAATTAAAAAAACACTGGCCTGAGATTTTTAGGATAGGTAGGGAAACAGGGCAGGGTGTTGAGGTAGCCTCGAAGCGTCCAGTCGCGACGGCGATCTGCTCCGAGGCAGCAGAACGGAGAGGAAGTGGAGATGATGATTTGGATTCAGCAGGAAAAAGGAAGGGCTGCAATAGTGGCAGCCCTTATATTACAAGTAGTAGTCAGTGAAATAGCTATCACCGAGTAAATAATTAATATTTTCTTGTAAAGAAAATCAAATTTCGGCTTACGCCTTGCCAAATAGTAGAGCCAATGACAGGAAAAAACAAAAGAGTATCAATAATTTAGAATTTAGATTTTTTTTCTTCTGTAAGCGGCCAGTTGCGCACCGCGGAGGTTTGCCATG
Organism: Choristoneura fumiferana; assembly: GCF_025370935.1. Classification (NCBI taxonomy): domain Eukaryota; kingdom Metazoa; phylum Arthropoda; class Insecta; order Lepidoptera; family Tortricidae; genus Choristoneura; species Choristoneura fumiferana. The sequence continues at coordinate 14,349,102 of NC_133491.1, forward strand.
TTACAGTACCCCGCGCGCCCAGGAGAATTTTCTGAACGCAGAAGGCGGAGGAAAATTCGGTGAAAATGGAAAAAAAAAAAAAAAAACTGCAGTAAATTTACAATATTTACAACTTAAAGTCTTTAATATGCCACCTTCCGATAGCACGACCATTTTGATCAGCTAATTCATATACAAGAGGTGACAATTTCTTCAACACTGTACACTTTACAAACTTAGGTGCCAATTTGGCGCTAAAATATTTACCAGCGTCACTAAGCTGATAGTTACGACGCCAAACAACATCGCCCTCATTGAACTCAGCTTGCTTACGCCTCAAATTATAATATTTACAGTTTTTTACATGCGCATCCCAAAGTGCAGCTTGCACCTTGTCGAAAATAGGCGACAAGTGGCCTAAGTTTTCCGCGTAAATATCTCGGGGTGCGAAAATTAAGTCGTCGTAGTCGACGTTGGTAGAGTCGGCGGCGCCGTATAGCGACCCGCACGGCACGAGCTCGCGCCCAAAGACCAGCAACGCAGGGCTGAAGCCTGTTACTTCGTTGACACTCGAGTTCATGGCAAACTGAATTTTGGATATATGTAGATCCCAATTTCTGTGATCGTTTTCTACAAACGAACTAATAGCAGATATTAAAATACGGTTGTAACGTTCGACAGAATTTACTTGTGGACAATATTTAGGCGTAAAATGAACTTGAGGAATTTTATACCTAGCAAAAAGTTCCTGCAATTCATGACTAATTAGCTGGCTACCGTTGTCCATAATAAGTGTTTGAGGAATACCGTATACTAAAAATACGTATTCTTCCAAAATTTTATAAATTATTTTAGTTGTGGCCTTCTTAATAGGAAATATCAGACAATATTTAGAAAAACAGCAATTTACAACTAAAATGAAGCGATTTTGAGTTCGAGTCATTGGTAGTGGACCAACCAAGTCAATGGACAGGCACTGAAAGGGCCGACAACACTCTTTTGGTTTCCCCATAATACCTAAAGTTTGATGATTTTGATACTTATATGCTAAGCAAGTTTCGCAATCAGAAATATATTTACAAACGTCCCTATACATGCCAGGCCAGCTATAGCGCAGAGACAGCCTTTTATAAGTTTTGAAGATACCAAAGTGACCGGCAGTAGGCTGGGCATGATTTTCATGAATAATATCATTCCTCATCTCCTTGGGAATAACAAGTTTCCAATCATATTCGGAAGTTAGGATAGAGCTAGTTGGTTTAAATTTATACAAGTTATTATTTACAATTTTAAAGTCAGAAAATGCAGCAGGAGCTTCCTGGACACCTTTATACACTTTATTAAACCACTCATCGTTAGACTGTACATACACTATGTCGACCGGCACTGCGCGCGACAAAACATCAGGTACAACGTGCTCTTTGCCCTTTTTATGCCGGATCTCAAAATTAAATGCAGATAAACGAACGCTCCAACGAGCAAGCCTGCCAGTAGGGTTATCTAAGTTTAAAAACCATTTTAATGCTGAATGGTCTGTGTATATAATAAACTTTTGTCCATTATCCAAATAGCACCGCCAGTGCTCCAAAGAAACTATAACACTGAGCAGTTCGCGTTCGGTGATAGAGTAATTCTGCTGCTGCTTTGACAAAGATCGACTAAAGTACGCAATAGGTCTCTCTACGCCATTTTCTTCCTGAGTCAGCATGGCGCCGATTCCATAATTGGAAGCATCGGCGTGCACCGAGAAAGTCTTAGTAAAGTCCGGGCAAGTTAGGACCGGACTGGATACCAGAGCTTGCTTAATATTCCTAAATGCACCGTCAGCCTCTTCGTTCCATTTAAAAGGAGGCGCTTTTTTACCGGTAGATGTGAGCAAGTTAAGAGGCGCAGCCAATGTACTAAAGTTAGGTACAAAACGTCTGTACCAACTAGCAGTACCCAAGAATTTCTTTAGTTCGCGTCTAGAAGTAGGTGTTGGAATATCAAGTATGGCTCGAACTTTTTCGGGGTCCGTACGTAAACCCTTATGATCAACGATATAACCAAGATATTTAAGTTCGCGACGGAAGAAACAAGACTTCTCAAAATTTATTGTTAGTCTAGCGTACTTGAGCTTATCTAATACACGAGATAATAAACAAAGATGGTCTTCAAATGTATTAGAAATTACAATTATATCGTCCAAGTACCAGAAAACGCGGTTTTCAAACTCAGGTGTAAATAATAAGTCCATTAAACGCTGTTGAGTAGCGGGAGCGTTAGTTAAGCCGAAAGGTGTGACCTTAAATCTGTACATGCCACGACCTGGGACATAGAACGCAGTCTTGTCTCTGTCCTCTTCACAAAGTGGTAACTCCCAAAAGGCCTTTGCAATGTCTATACTGGACAAATACTTAGCGTCTCGCAAGTTATCAAGTATTTCATTAATGAATGGTAATTTATACGCGTCTTTTTTAGTCACAGAGTTGAGTTTTCTACTGTCTAGACAAAACCGCCAACTACCATCTTTTTTAGGCGTAACAAGAACAGGACTCAGCCAGGGACTCTCACATGGCTCTATAATATCTAAAGCAAGCATTTTATCCACCTCTTCTACCAGCACTTTTTGCTTCTCCGGTGAAAGACGATAGCACCGCTGTCGAATAGGTTCGTGATCACCGGTATCGATGCGATGCGAGATAAGGTGCGTTCTACCGAGTGGAAGAGACTCAGTAGAAGCATTTCGAAACTGAGCTATTATTTGATTTGCCTGAGCTCGTTGAGAGTCAGGTAGTTCTTCAAAAGGAAGAACCTGTTTAGAAGTGTCGTTAATAGTAAGAGATGTACAGTTTGAAGGCCGTTTGAGCTCTACATTTTTTAAACAATTAGGCAGCAAATTGAATCTCTTCCAAAAGTCGATGCCGAGTATAAAATGAGACGAGATATCGGGAATAACATGTGCGTTAATGAGGAAAGATTTTTTATTAAACTGCACAGGTAATTGTATAAAGCCAATAGAACGAGCAGGCTGTCCATTTGCAGCTCGAACAGAGATTTTATGTGACGAGTTAAGTACAAATCCCTGAGTAAGTAAATGTACATGCGAGTTATTACCTAGAATGGTAATAGAACTACCACTGTCAAGTAAACCACAGAGAGTCAAATTATTTACTTTGATATTTACATAAGGACGTTCATCGTCAATTTGGTCGTCAAAGAGGATCAAAGAAGTTTTATAGGACAGCATAAAAAGTCGAACTACGGAGAGCCAGTCCTCCCACTCTTTACGCGAATATTTACAATCATTATTTACAATATTTCCTTGACCCTCAGTTACCAGTTTTTTGGAATAGATTTAGTTTTGTTATTTACAGGTTTATTACAAGTAGGACACTCAGAGCTACGAAAACCGTCCAATCCACATTTGAAACAAATTATTTTACGCGGTTCTTTACACATACGTAGTGAATGACCATTAACTCTACAGCGCACACAAAATTGCTTATTAGTATTAACAATATTTACAGAATGATTATTTACAGGTTTATATACAAAGTCCTCAGTCAAAGTAGAAGGACTGCTGGTAGGAGGTTCCTTAAAGTTTCTAGAGCGGTCTAGGCAAGCTTCGTACTTTTTACATATCACCTTCAAACTCTCTATGGATTGGACGTCAGACTGAGCTACCATAATGTCGTACTCAGGACGGATATTCCTCAATAGAATTTTAAGTTTATCTGCTTCAGGCATAGTATAGGAAAGCTTAGCAAATAAACCCAACATAATGGCGAAATAAACGACAACCGACTCATCCCTACCCTGAGTGCGGTCCTCGATTTCGCGGAGCAGTTTATAATCGTAATCAAATATATCAAAATCATCAAACAGTTTAGTTTTTAAGCTTTCCCAGTTATGAAAACTATCTTTATATGCGCGAAACCAATGTAGAGCCCTATCGGTAAAAATCTCGAACGAATGAGCTAGTAAATTTTCTTTCGACAAATTTCTAGACACAGCAAACTCCTCGAGTTTTTGTATAAAAGCGCGGGGACAACCAACCCCCGCAAACGTGAATTTACGGAATTCACTGGTCACTCCGCGGTCACAGTGCACAATTATCTTAGTGTCCGCGCTAGGACCGGAGTTTGCTGTGGCGCAAGAGGTCGAAGATTCGCTCCGAACGCTGTTTTTACTATCAAAACGAATTTTTAAGGCACTAAATCTGGAAACAAGATCTTTATACGTAGTACGGTATTCCTCATTATCAGAGACATCGATACGCTGAAGGCGTAAATAGATATGAGTCAAAAAAGACTGTATTTTCTGTACAAGCTTTGCATCACAGGTACTTTCGTATAGAATGATTTTATCCTCGACAAAGGAAAGTGATTTTTCAGTGCCACTACAATCATCGGCAATTGAAAAAGTTGATGTCAAGTCCTCAGCACTAAATTTGTCCAACAAGTGAACGAGCTGCCGCCGCAACTCCGCGACTGTGGGGAGCGGCTCGGCCTGCCTGATGCTCACCTCGTACATGAGCTCATTTTTATTTAACAAATTTACATTCAAAGCCTTAAAATCCATTTCGAAGCCCGGTGTTATGTACAAAAAATAATTATATACTTATTTACACGTACATGAAATGAACATCGATACGTAAGCAAGCATAAGTTCCTAACACAAAATCACAAGAAACAAAGATATACACAAAAACAGAACAAATTGGAAAATTAGGCTATGTACAAAATATTGTAAAAGTATATAATTTATAACACAATACGTTTAATGTACACGTAGTATTTACAAGCGCTATGTACATAACCTAATCCAAGTCAAATGTAAGACTCACGTACTGACTGAAACAACCCTTGGGCGCCAATGTAACCGGCTAGCCGGTCGGAGAAATGAAAAGGCGTGTGGTTACAAAATAAAATATAATACAAAAGAAAAATATATACAATTATTTCAGTCAGCACTGCTCTTGTAGATAAATTAAAAACAACACTGGCCTGAGATTTTTAGGATAGGTAGGGAAACAGGGCAGGGTGTTGAGGTAGCCTCGAAGCGTCCAGTCGCGACGGCGATCTGCTCCGAGGCAGCAGAACGGAGAGGAAGTGGAGATGATGATTTGGATTCAGCAGGAAAAAGGAAGGGCTGCAATAGTGGCAGCCCTTATATTACAAGTAGTAGTCAGTGAAATAGCTATCACCGAGTAAATAATTAATATTTTCTTGTAAAGAAAATCAAATTTCGGCTTACGCCTTGCCAAATAGTAGAGCCAATGACAGGAAAAAACAAAAGAGTATCAATAATTTAGAATTTAGATTTTTTTTCTTCTGTAAGCGGCCAGTTGCGCACCGCGGAGGTTTGCCATGTTACAACCGAAAGTATTTGTCGGTTACTAATCTATGAAAGTATATTTAATATAAAAACAAAGTTTTTATTTAAAAAATAGTATATTTTGATACTTCTTACCCCTAGTGAGTATGCCACCCCTAATTTATTTTGTTTTATATAATTTTGCAATACCAATATGTACCGATTCGTAAAAGACATCTACCTTCCAAATTTTAAATTTGTGACAACCCTTCCTTACTTGCGTAAATACCTATACAGACTGCGGTATCGCTCAACTTCAAAGGCGTCGGCCTACTGTAGGGAAAACTTGTTATACTGTGATGGAACCATTTTACAGTAAACATCCTAGTGACATCGCATTTATTAACAAGGAAAATCGTAATGGATTTTCCTTTGAAAAGGTTCCATGGTAGCTCAAAAATAAAGTCCTTGGACGTACGCGCTTCTTTCACGTAATTGCCAATTATAAAAATAAAGCAAAACTGAACTGATACGAAAGTATCATGCGTTAAATGAAATAAAATTTTCAAAGTATGAAATATAATTGGGATGTCAAAAGAAATCAATTATCATTTAGCTCTGGCCTCAATGAAATCATACATTCAATTGATCACAGGTGCCGAAAGGTGACGAACTTGAATCACTATACAAAGGACTCTGTCAAGTATTTGTTCTTTTAAAAGCAGTAAAATTCAGGTTAAACAATTATTTTGCTGTGAGGTTTATTTAAAAGTTTTTGGTGGAATGTATCATCATCCCAGCCTATATACGTCCCACTGCTGGGCACAGGCCTTCTCTCAGAACAAGAGGGCTTGGGCCATAGTTCCCACGCGGGCCCAGTGCGGATTGGGAACTTCACACGCACCATTGAATTGCTTCGCAGGTTTGTGCAGGCTTCCTCACGATGTTTTCCTTCACCGCAAAGCTCGTGGTAAATTTCAAATGTAATTCCGCACATGAATTTCGAAAAACTCAGAGGTGCGAGCCGGGGTTTGAACCCACGACCCTCTGTTTGAGAGGCGATAGGTCAAACCACTAGGAATGTATATTCTAAGTTTTTTATGAAGTATTTCGCTTCGAGCTCGAACGGAGACCCTATTGTTACGTAGACGTGCTTTAAGAAGATGCTCATTAAGTTCCCTTTTGTTTCCCTAAATTACAAGTTTTGCTTAACTTTCTTGTTGCTTATTAAAGTTAAAAGTTACCGCATTCATTTCAATGACCCTAAACTAGACTTTACCTAGCGGCTTTGTCCTTGTTTGTTAACCCTGGACGCAAATAGATTTTTTTATTTTGAACATGAAACTACCGTGAGACTCACTCATATTAAATATAATGACCCGGATAACTCACGTCTTAAATCGAGTTTAGCTCGACATGTTTCGGGCTAATCCGTAGCCCTTCGTAACTCGATTTAAGACGTGAGTTATCCGGGTCATTAGATTTTTTTATGTTTAAAAAGGAGAATAATTGTATTGATTTTATAAAACATTTTTTCTAATTGATAAAGGAACTATTGTAAGATATTAACTTATTATTTTTAAAATGCACAATTTTTTTTTCCTTTCCTTAGGTAGGTACTCTGTTTCTACGGCAGGCGGTAAAACAAACATTGAAGAAGTATATATTACTAGCTTTTGCCCGCGACTTCGTCCGCGTGGAATAGTAACTTTGGAAAGTTTTTAATTTATTTAGGGTACCTATTCTGCCAATAATAGAACATAGAAACTTCTACGGTTTACTGAAAATAACCTATTTTAATACATTGCTTTATATCTAAACTATTTTTTTTGTTCTTCCATTCTTTATTTAAACATAAATATATTGCGGATAGCCACATTTTAGCAATATGACGTGTACCCCGCCAACACAAAAGGACTAATTCTTCATAGTGAACTCTTACGTCCTTTATTGTAAGTTAGGAGGGTAGGATTATCATTAAGACGGCATTCTTACTAAGCATAGCTACACAAATTTGTTTGGAATTCCTTACGAACTTTCATCCCCATATTTTCAAGTATGAAAAATGTCGGAATGTGAAAAGAGCCAGAACAAATGTTTTTTAGGGTTCCTTACCTCAAAAGGAAAAAATGAAACCCTTATAGGATCACTTTGCTGTCCGTCCGTCCGTCTGTCTGTCAAGACCCTTTATCCCGTAAACGCGCGGAGTATGTATCGAGTTGAAATTAATACCCTAAACTCAGGTCAATAGTCCCGGAAGCTGTGAAAAAATCGAACATCAAAGTCATCAAAAAGGTGTTTCCTTTCAAATCGCCTTAACAGAAAAAGTTAAAGGGTACTTCCAGCTGTCCTAGAAACTTGAAATTTTGTATAAAGGTAGTTCTTATAGCATTTTTTTTTCCTTTTTTTGCAAAATAAATAAGAAAAATCTGAAAAATCAAAATTTTTCATGTCTGACTGTCTATGTCAGTAAACCATCTAAAATGACCCCACATTGCGAGCATTTTGCTTATGAGCTTAGAACAGGCTCTGCTAACACTGGATATTCATAAATACCTACGTACGGAACCCTTGATGTGCGAGTCCGAGTCGAATTTAACCGTTTTTTTTTTAGTTCTTATCGAATACCTAAACAAAGTTACATCGATTTATCTATGATAATGACGACGTTCCATATAAATTTTCATCCCCTATTTCATCCCCTCGCAGGTAATTTTTTTTAAAACGCTTGAACAGATATCTATTTATTTTTTATAAGTGCCCAAATGCCAAGTTTCATAAAGAACCATCGATTTATCTTCGACAATGACGACCTTCATATAAACTTTCATCCCCTATTTCACCCCCTCACAGGAAGAATTTTAAAAAACGCGAGAACAAATGTTTATTTATCTCTGATCACGTGCCGAAATGGCAAGTTTAATAAAGATTCATCGATTTATCTTCTATAATGACGACCTTCCATATAAACTTTCATCCCCTATTTCATCCCCTCACAGGTCGAATTTTCAAAAAAAGCTCAAACAAATACCGACTTATTTCTTATTAAGTGCTTAAATGGCAAGTTTCATGGTTTTATCTTCGACAGTGACGAACTTCCACCATATAACCTTTCATCCTCTATTTCAACCCCTTAAAGCCTCTTCCTAAGGTCTATTCTATCTCTGTACCAAATTTCATCAAAATCGGTTCAGCGGTTTTGGCGTGAAAGCGTAACAGACAGACAGAGAGACAGAGTTACTTTCGCATTTATAATGTTATAAGTATGGATAGTATGGATTATTTCGTCCAATGCACTTTTTTATCATTTGCTGTTAGTACAAATTTTCAAAATTCGGGTTGTTAGTGGCCACTCAAGAAAATAAATCTTGTATCATGTTTTAGAATGACATTGAGAAATAAGTAAATTTTTAACCGACTTCAAAAAAGGAGGAGGTTCTATGTTCCAATGTTTGTATTTTTTTCGCCTGCAGTAGAAACAGAGTATAGTTGATCTGAATTCACCTCACTATCCTTTCAATAGCTATGTTTGATAAGCGGTTTAGCAGTTTTTGAGATGGTGAACCTTCAAATGAAGGCTGGCTGGCGTTTTTTTAACTTTCTAAGATGGTTCAGAAGGCCATAAAAAAAGGTTAAGTAAAGTCAAAATATATGGAACTCCCATTCCTAACCTTGTGCATTGTACAAGCGTTCATTAAGTCACTAAGTGAGACAAAAAAATATTGAAATTATTTAATAAACACGAGTTTTTCCGGAATACCTACCTTTGAATATTACACCTTTATTTTCTAGCGAAAGTTAAATCTATTTTTCCAATGCACACATTCCAATGAGGCTTCGAAACGAGTACACCAGAGCCTATACTACGAAGTGCAAAATTCGAACTTCGTATCTTGCCGTCCCGCTGACGCTTATATTATTTAATACGAGAGTGAGAGGGATGGTACGACACGAAATTCGATTTTAGAATTTCGTAGTAGCCCCTCAGACCTCGATTCATTTATTTCACCGATAATCCAGCATCGCTAGCTGGCCGACTGCAAACGTTATTTTTAAATTTAAAAAGTTTCAATCACCGCTCCGTGAGTCTATGCCAGTCACGATTTTGGCGGGATATCGTTCGAATTTTCTGCTGGCGTTCTCTTTTCAAAATCTGGATTAGTCTATTAGTCTGTCAAAATGAATAATGACGGGGGTAACTCGTTTGAGAATAAATCGATTGTGAGGTTGGAATCATTTTCAATTCCAACTGTAGTTCAAAATAGTTTTCGAAGATTGATTTTCATTTCTTGAACGTAGCGTTAAATTGACTTAACGGTATTAGCAATATTTTACCTGTAAAGTACCCCCCACTGCAGGGGTCTCTTCATTTTAACATTGGGTAACAATAGTATAATAAATAACTCAAGTGTTTTTTTTTTTGAGATATTGCCTTTTGACATATGCTCGCTCCACAATTTTGAAATTAAAACTAGTGTAACTAAGTAATCCTACCTTTGCGATCTTAAACACTAAATCACAACTCATGAGTCACATGTGGGCACTGCAGGGATTAAAGCTCAGCATGACACTTAAATACGCAAAAACAGGGGGACAGACGTAAAGAGAAGTGGTGGAATAAAAAGTAATGTGTCAATGTAAAACACAAAAGTGCTGAACTATAATTAATTGTACACTTATGGATTTTCCAAAGACTATGTGCGATATTACATTTTTGTACCTACCACGAGCGATATGGTGAATACACAGTTTTTTGTTTCATTACAAAACGAAAAAAAAGTGTCCGATATTGTTGTTTTTAGGTACTGTTCTTATTTGCTACTGAAATTGCACCACCTGCTGTAATCTAATCCTTACTTCTTTCTGTTAAAAAAAGGTCGCCTGGAAGAGATCGCTCTGAAGCGTTAAGGTCGCCCATTGTGTACCTGTTCTCTGTATCGCTTAATGCAATATAGTACAAAACAATGACTCTTTATTATAATACACCATAAACCTTTTTCTTTTTAATATATTTGTGTCAGTAAAGAGTCATTGTATAGTATTCTATTCTTTTAAAAACAAGCCGGTGGAGTAATTATACATTTTCGGGAATCTGGCTATTATTATAGGCTGAAGTTTCTCGTGTCACTTCTGCCCCTGTCAGTCCGCGATAAAGTTTGTTAGTTTAAGATAGCAATACATTACTCTATCCATCATATCGGATTATCCTTTTCCAGCCAAAAAACAGGGCAACTAAAGTCCGCTTTGATATTCACGCCGCTTTATTGGGTTATCGGCTATCGTCATTATGATAATGTGTCAATTAGTGTCACTTATTTCTGCAAGGTCAGTTTTGAGCTTATTCAGATTATTTTTCGCGTGTTTAAGATTTAACACTGGTTAAGTGTATGTCAGTCTCGCGTACTAACAGTTTCGTACCACAGTACCAAAATTATATATAAGTAGGTAGTCCAGTTCATAAACTTATGAGAAATTTGATCAAAAATACCTGAACACGACTCTATTGTTAACGGCGTAGAAGCGTGTTTAGATATTTTTGATATTTTTTTTGATCAGAAGCTTATGAACTCGACTGTACTAGTGGGTAGCACTTCAAATTCAAATGTAATGTCGCACATAAATTCCGAAAAGATGAGAAGTGCAAGCTTAGGTTCGAACCTACGATCCTATGCTTGCGAGGCCATAGGTTAAAGCGCTAGTCTGTCACGACTTTTATACTTCATACTTATTGCACTACTTATAAAGTAATAGTAGTAAGTACTACTTAGTGTAAGTTACTTACTGTACAATAAGTTCAAAGTTTATTTACTATTTTATTTAATTACATAATTTTATACTATGCTATGGCAATACTGAGACTTTCGGGCCGTGGGGACCTAAAGCTCCAAACGCTTGAAAAAAAGCTGGTGCGATTCACCCACGAGTAATTCTATTATAATAATAGATATTTATTTCGACCAACAAAAGTCATAATGAGTTAGTGTCGTCATCATCATCATCAGCCTTTAGCAGTCGACTGCTGGACACAGGCCTCCCCCAATGAGCGCCATTGCGTCCTGTCCTCGGCTAGACGCATCCAGCTTCTACCAGCAGCCTTTCGCAGATCGTCACTCCACCTGGTCGGAGGGCGTCCTACACTACGTTCGCCAAGACACGTTCTCCACTCAAGAACTCGTTTACACCAGCGGTTGTCGGTTCTTCGACAGATTATGACAGCGCATTGCCACGTCAACTTGCTAATTCTCTGAGCTATGTCGATGACCTTAGTTCTGTCTTAGTTTTTTTTTTAATTCATTTAGGTACAGTTTTACATAATAGGTTTTACAAAGTTGGCCACTATTGGAAACCTCTGGGGTTTGGGGTTTAAGTGTGTGTGTGTGTGCGTGTGTGTGTTATGTCTTAATGAGTTAGTATACAAGATTTTTAGGATTAGAGTAAGTTAGTTTTAGTTCTTTTTTATTTATTTCTGTTAATGACTGTATATATGATTTGTTTGTTTATAAATGAAGTGACTTGCATATTTAGCCAACAGTTTCAAAATTGAAAATTATTTTAAAACTTATTGGACTATGCATAATAAAACGAATTAATCCTTAATATAATTGAATATATTCATATTCGTAATCATTAATTGAGTTTAACCTATTGTTAGTTTAATTTATTTTGACGACCAGATGACCTAGTGGTTAGAGAACCTGACTACGATGCTTGAGGTCCCGGGTTCGAATCCCGTGTCGGGGCAGATATTTGTATGAAAAATACGAATGTTTGTTCTCGGGTCTTGGGTGTTTAATATGTATTTAAGTATGTATCTATATCTATATAATTATATTTATCCGTTGCTTAGTATCCATAGTACAAGCTTTGCTAAGCTTACTTTGGGACTAGGTCAATTGGTGTGAATTGTCCCGTAATATTTATTTACTATAACGGTTCCATTATTCTATATGAGGAAAAGAACCCCGAAACATGAAGTTTCAGTTTAAACATTCTTTTTTGTCTCAGCTCGCAATCTTCCGTCTCTAATTTGTCTCGTCGCAATTTCCAGCTAACGACGTTAGGCTGTAACCTGTTAGCGTAATCACGTCTAGATTCTAGATTATTTTTAGGTCTTGGAGAAAAAATCGGTAGGAAATCGTATATTTTTAGGTGGTGCAACATACAGTGATTCGTTCGGGACTCGTGAGCTGAGCACTACCCTACACCCTCATCATCATCATGATCATATCAGCCATAGGACGTCCACTGTAGGACATAGGGCTCCTCCATAAAACTCCAGTTGCTTCGGTTCGAAGCGACCTGCATCCACCGTGAACCGTTGGTGGACGTCTTACGCCCTCAGTAATTGATAATGGATCGTTCAGAGTCATATATATATAAGTAAATCTCCCAGACTTTAAATTGCCGAGTGACCATTACTTCGTAAATAATTTAATACTTTTTTTTTGCAATATAAAAAACCGGATAAGTGCGAGTAGACATTAGCAAAAAAATCACGTTTGTTGTATGGAAGCCCCCTAATCTAGATTTCTCAGCCCCGTAAATCTAGATCATTCTCTTCAGTGTCTTAGTTTATGTGTCTCGTATAAGGGTGAAGCCAGACGAGCGTATTTTTTGATGGGTTGGGAGTCGCGTATTATCGGTCCTAGAAACTTGAAATTTGGTATAAAGATAGATCTTACAACTTTCAAAAATTAAGTAATTTTAATTCAATTATTAACTAACTTAATACCTAGGTAGCTTTATTTTATAAGGCAAACACGTTGTCAAGAGACGTCAGTAGTTCTATTTGAGTAGCAAATAAATTATTATGCTCTTACAGCACAACCAAGAAGAAATTTCTCAGTAATCGATTTAAAATTTATTCGGAATTCGCGGTGCGCAAGTCCGAGTCGCACTTGACTCATTTTTTTTAAATTATTAAAACCAATTTCAACTAGAATCCCTAAAACGACACACGAGCTCTAATAACAAAACCCCAATTTCACTAAGCTTTACAAGTACGAAAATAACTTCGTAAGAAAACCAATCGGTTCATACAAAAGAGCAAACAGCAAGTTTGTATGAACTGGCATTAAACAACACCTCATGTTTATGTAACGCTCATATAATGTATTCGTGTTTGTATTAATGAAACTTCGTCGAAAAGAAAATGGGAAAATGGAAAACTTGGGAGCGTTCAAACAATCACTTTACAACTGAAACACAAACAAACACAAATATTCGCAAAATTTAGACGGTATTGTACTAATTTTAGAGGGGCGGCTCATAAGTAATCACTTTGATCAAATTATACCCGTAGGACGTGGGCGTGCAAACGCCGGCGCAAACGGTCTATGGTGGGCCATAGACCGTTTGCACCGGTTGCAAGCGGCCAGGTCATCCGTCCATCGCGTTGGCGGACGTCCTACCCTGCGCTTGCCTATTCGCGGTATCCATTAATACAAAAATAATACTTACTCATCATCATATCAGCTGAATTGTTGTTGTTATTGTTGAATTGTTGGACTGGTTCGGTAATTTGTATGGAAAAACCTTTGACTGTACAGTCGAACCAGTTCGAAAGTGTCACAATGAATTCCCTTTTTTATGATGGCTACAAGGACATTAGCCAATGACAAATGAATTCCCTTGTCAAGCAATGCGATGTGACTATGACTTTTTCTACGAAAAGGTTCTACAGTGGGTCTAGATTCAGTTGGTTCGATAGTACCTTCTGATGGCGTTGATTTAGAACTTTTGATTTTTTTGCTACTTCAAGGAGTAGTTAAGAGTAGAAAGTAGAGTAGAAAGAGTTATTTCCGCTAGATAGCACCTCACGTTCCTGCAAAAAGGATCTTGACAGATGGACAAAAAAGTGATTCTGTAATGTAAGGGTTCCGTTTATTCCTTTTTAGGTACAGAACCCTAAAAAATTACATGTAATAGGAGCCCTTTGCAGCTCACTTACAGGATAAACGTTTTTATTTCGAGTTGAGTAGAGATCGGTTTCGGATATCACGACACATAATAAGTTTCCGTTATTTTTTTTATAATACAAGCTTTTCTTGTTGATTGTACTTTTTGTTGAATGTACTTGCACTGTCATAAAATTTAGTCTGGAAGTGGATCAAAATGAACTTGCAAGATTTGACCCAACAAAAACAACAATAAACAGGGCGAGTTAAATAAAGGCTTGTAAAAACTTGGCCAAAAAAGTGGCCAACTACAAGATTTAAACAGAAGCAACCTTAAACCTTTCAATTTAAACAAATGAATGCATGGAACTCATGCAAAATTAATCGTCTTATGTGTCGAGAATTCGCACAAACCCGCTTGTAGAATTATGGAATATAATGAACTAGGGAAAGGGAAATAAAATTAAACGACGCGTATTTTACTTGATGGAAGTGACGATATGTTGTAAAATGGTGGGTTTGTAAGAGTTTTAAAACTAGATTAAGTCTTTTCACGATGTTTTTTAGGGTTTACTACCTCAAAAGGAACTGAGCGTTTTAAAAAATGTACCCTTTAATTTTTTTAATTTTGGAAAAAGTATGGGTATTCCTACTCAAAATCAAAAGCACAATCGATTCCGATAGTTAAAAAAAATGACAGTTTTAGGACGTTTTCTTTAATATACTCGTATGGGCGTAACAAAACTGACTCATAAAATTTTGTATGAAAAATGGGGAAATTTTTTTAAACGTTCGGAATCGATTGTGTTCTTGTAGGAGTACCATATTTTTCCCAAAATTCAAAAAACAGAAAGGTTACACTTTTTTTAAAACACGCCCAAATACGGAACCCTTAAAGGATCATTTTGTTGTGCGTCTGTCCGACTGTCTCAAAGTCAAAGTCAAAATATCTTTAGGTATTCAATTTAGGCTATAACAAACACTTATGAATGTCAAAAATAATCTACCACTCTCTCTGTCCATCTACCTTCTATCTATTTTTTATTCATCTATCTTTTTTTCAGAAAAGTGTAGAGCTATCAATGTAAAATTATTATCAAATGCTTAGGTCTGCTACTCTTTGTAGCAATGAAAAAAAAAACTTGTAAGTTAACGTAATCAAAAGATACACTTCAAAGTGGTAGAAAAAATTTCATGTTTTTTTGGTCGTAAACTTTTTTGTTATTTTTTTTATGAAGAGACCAGACTAGTAAATGAAATAAATGTCAAGGTTTTATTAAGCATGAAAAATGGTGTTTGGTCGAAAAATGTCTACTACCATGTTAGATTTGTTTTGTGAAATCGCTGATCTCTACATAGCTTAATACACACAAATAGACACGAGTATACACAAAAAAGCTAACTCTGCGAGCTACAAGCTGTTACGATATTGTCAGTGTCATCATTATCATCATCATCCCAGCATATATACGTCCCACTGGTGGGCACAGACCTCCTCTCAGAATGAGAGAGCTGGGGCCGTAGTTCCCACGCGGGCCTAGTGCGGATTGTGAACTTCACATACACCATTGAATTGCTTCGCAGGTCTGTGCATCAATCAATCAATCAATCAATCATTTATTGTCAGAAAGTGAGTAATTACATAAATGGTAACAATTGCATTGAAGTTCGTCACAATCAGCCAGTGTATGGCGCACAATATTCGGCAGATACGCTAATACGCTCATTATATGTCACTGAATCATTGAATGAAGAAAATAAAAAATAATAATCAAGATTTAGAATACTTAACAATAAAATTAACAATAATAATATAAAATGTCAATGTCATGTACTGAACGTGCCCGTGCGGATGCAATGTCAATAGTAGGTGCAGGTTTTCTCGCGATGTTTTCCTTCACCGTAAAGCTCGTGGTAAATTTCAAATGTGATTTCGCACATGAATTTCGAAAAACTCAGAGGTTTGAACCCACGACCCCTCACTCGGCCACCTCGGCTTTTTTTGTTGTCACTGTCAGTTTTTTCATGTTTGTCAGTATACCAAATAAAAATAAAACATGTTAATCTTATGTTAATCAATATCAACTCTTTTCGGTTTCAGAACATCATTCCGAAAACCAGCAATAATATCGGTAATCCAGTCACATTCATCCCGTTTCCAATGAGGTTGCACTGAACCGTGTGTATTACAATACGGACCCAGGTTGTCCAACATAACGAAAACTCGATCAATCAGCTGTAGCCGCACCGCTGTCACGTATTTGAATTGAATTCGATTTTTGAATTCGTTCCGATTTCAAATGTAACATAATTCAACGTCACGGCAAATCCGTTAGAGCGAGTTCCACTGTATGGACGATTTGAAGAATTTCAAACTATGCAAATCAAACTAAAATAAATTTCACAGTTTATTTACAAAATTCATTCAATTTGAAGACATTTTCTATTTAGTATAAGTTTTGTAAATAGTAAGTAGATTAGGTTGTAAAATCATTTAAATTTTTAATTTCTGTAAGTAGATATAATGATCTAGTTTCATTGCTAACTATTATAAAAAATCATACCTACTGTAATTTCGAGTTGAAAAAAAAAGAAAGTTGAAGTGAAAATCGGAGCCAAACCTGTGGCAATTTTTTTTCATGAATATTTTTTTTTATGTATTTTAGCTCTGCTATTTAAGTACCTAAGTTGGTTTACATAGTTACGTTTTTTTTCCAAGTTCAACATATCATTTAATAATTTAAGAATATTTAAAAGGTGAAACTCTCCCCAAAGGTACCTACTTATAGCTTCATCGTACGCTATCAGTTGAGTAGCATTTAATTTACCCTGAAATAGAGGACAATAGCTGCTTATCCGGCAGATAAATAGGTTATCTGGTACCTGTCCGGGTCACCGGGTGACACTGGGTATAAGCTGTTTTAGAATGTGCTGAGTGAAAACTTTGCGATTATATTATTGTATTGCATAAATACTGACAAAGAAGCTTGAGGTCCCGGGTTCGATATCCGGTCGGGGCAGATATTTGTATGAATAATACGAATGTTTGTGCTCGAGTCTTCGGTGTCTAATATGTATATAATTTTAAGTATGTTTATCCGTTGCCTAGTATCCATAACACAAGCTTTGTTTACTTTGTCCCGTGGTATTTGTTTATTACTAGCTTTTGCCCGCGGTTTCGCCCGCGTGGAATTTGGTTATCGCGCGCTGTTCCCTCGGGAACTGTGCAATTTTCAGGGATAAAAAGTAGCCTATGTCACTATCGGGTCCTTAAATTATCTCTATGCCAAAAATCACGTCGATCCGTGGCTCCGTTTCGACGTGAAAGACGGACAAACATACAAACACATAAACACACACAATTTCGCATTTATAATATTAGTAGGTATGGGTTTATAAATTAAAAATTACATTTAATCTTTATGAAAAAAAAATTAACACTGGCCATGTATATCGGTTTATAGAATTTTATTTCTAATTGAAAACAGCGGTTATTTGAAAAGTGGAAAGTTACGCGAGTAGAATGGAACCTTGGATATTAATGTCCCATGGTCAAGGGCACCTTGCATTGTTATGTACTTTTGTTGTTGTTTGTTGGTATTTATATACCAAGCCACGTGGCGCGGGCCGCTACAAAACCAGATTGTTCCTCAAGTTACAAAGTATGCTATAAACTAAATAACCGATACTGGAAGCTTCTACTGCTCTTCCGAAGTACATCGCCCGCACCTGGACTAGTTAAGCCAAGAATTACAAACTGAGATTGTTTTCAACTTTATTTTTTGACGTTTAAGGATTGATTGGACCGAGGGTAGTGGGTTCGTTAAGCGCTTAGAGCTGCCAAAGTGTGCCAAACGTCTATAGGTAATAAACATTATAAGAATTCTACAGTCTGTTCAATATAGGAATGGACAGAAGGAAAAAAGGTTCTTTATAATACACGCTTTAGGAAGTCATTTTTTTTTTATTATACTGTCTAAACTTAATTGTATTTAAAATATTGAAGACGTCAATATTAGTTTCAATTATTCATTAACTTACCCGCGTTGCCCGCGACTCCGTTCACGTAGTATCCGTTTATTACTATCCCGCGGGAACTATGTAATTTTCCGGGATAAAAACTATTCTATGTCCTTTCCCGGGACTTGTACTATCTTTATACCGAGTTTCACCTAAATCGGTTCAGCGGTTAAGACGTGAAGTGGTAGGTAACAAACAAACATACAGAATTACAAAGTTTCGCAATTATAATTAACATTAGTGAGATTAACTTCGGTATTTTTCATATCATTATTTAAAAACTATAAAAAAACTTTTCTTATTTTGTTAAAAACAGAAACATTTTCCTGTAAAATACCTAAATTAAGAGGCAGAGGTAAAGAACATTCTGCAAGAAAGGAAACGTTAGTAACATTGTTAACTCAAGAAATATTCTGTACATTATTTTAATTTTTAATAGCCAGTTTGGATCAAAATGTGTCAGTTGTCCGATCAATGAGACAACTCAATGGGACTAGTGGGATAGACGGTGACCTTTAATCATATACGAATAGTTATACTGAACTACTGCACCACATTTGATGAAATTTGGAGTTGAACAAAGCTTGAGCTTCATAGCAGATACTGCGAGTAGAATATTTTTAAACGGGGATTGAGCGGACGAGTCCACGAACCACAGTTATTAAATTATGTATAATATAAATCGAATTAATATTATGTAGCAAATTACGTATTAATACTGTGTTATTTTTTAAGTACATTACGAATTCATCTACTTACAAAGTAAAAAAAATAATGACTTTTTCTTATCACTTCTTTTATTCATCATCATCATTATTAGGACTTCACAAAAAATGTTTAGATCCCCTTCTTCTGTGCCCTTATGGAGTCCAATGTTATCCTGAATGGACTATAAACATAAAAGAGTATTATTTTAATTAGGAACCCTGTATTTTTTAATATAAAACAGAATCGTAACTGACCCCTAGATATCACCTGATGTAAAGTACAGATGAGGCCAAAGGTGTAACAGCTTATTCACTCTGGCCTTTTTACACATTTGCTAGAAAACGTAAAAAAAATATATACCGACGGTCGAAAGGCTAATTGATCTCTGAATGGCATTTTTAAAGCCCGACGCAAAAGAGGGGTGTTATAAATTTGACACCAATGTCTGTCTGTGGCATCAGAGCTCTCAAAAGGTTGAACCGATTTCGATTCGGTTTTTTACGTGAAAGCGAGTTTCCATGCGGTTCTTAGTTTTTTTTCTTTAGAAACTGTTCCATTTTTGAGATAGAAAATTTTGAAATGATACCTAATATCGAGAATTTTTCAAGTTTTCTACGTTGGCTAAGTTATTACTATGTAACCGTTGCTCTTGATATGTTTTTGTTTATTTTATAGAATGAATTATATTTTTATGCCCTTTTATGGGTATAATGGATATTGACGTTTTAAACTTTCGTGATTCTCACTCATACTTATTTTGACTATGAATGGATATTGAGACTAAATTTAAGATTATTTTAACCAATAAGATAGTATTTATTGTACATAACTCGTAATTACAAATAAAAAATAAACCTACCAATAAACAAATAATTAATATACTTTCCTCAAGAATCCAAATGAGCAAAAATTTAACGAGACACAGATGTAACGTACGAAAATAACCGCTAAAATGTGACAGTCGTTTCTTTATTCAATTTAGGCTTACAATTTACAGGATGCGGTTCATAAATAAGTTACAACTGAAAAAAGACAGAAGGCAGAAAACGGCAGAGTTTATAACTTTCACGCCAAAATCATATTACTTGCTAACTTTTACCTACGGCTTCGCACGTAAATCATCCTGTCTAGCATATCGTCTAGTCATAGCATATTATTATGTCTGTGTGATATATCGATATAGGCACTGTGACTCTCGCCTTCGTTTTATTAGTACACAAGTATTAAAGGCACAGGTAAACTTAACCGAGGCATTTTAACTGAATGGTTTCATTTGGAGTAGCACTCAACACTCCCGCTGAGACGCCAATTAAAAATGTAATAAACTTGTTCTACAGTTGCCCTTTTACAGTTGTATTATAAATGGCTGTTTACAATCGCGCGCGAACCTTGCTTACGGCGACAGAGATAACTGGACGTTTATTGAAGCCAGCGACTGTTTCGGTATCGTCCGAATGCTTTTACGCGGTGCGTCTCAAGTATAATGTATAATAGTTTTGTCTACGTATTCAATTTAAATACATCTTTACATGTCCATAAAAGAGAAGATTTTTTACGAGTACATCTCGCTACCAGATCATCGAATTTAATAAAAAAAAATGACGACCAAATACCCTCAATATCACTATATTGAGTGTAAGTTGTATTATAACTGTATTATATGTTTAATGTAGTTTCCGTGCTTATATTAACTTAACTTGATTCATAAAGTTTTACCTTTCCTCATGCAATTTACTGTAGTTTATTTACGAGTAGATATTAATTTGCTTGCTGCAGTTTAATGATTCTTATTGCATCAATAATGTCAGAAAAAAAAAAGGCTTGTTTGGACACATTAACACAGTCCATTAAATTAGTTCAAATGTTGTGTGTATCCCTAAACAGTTAAAGCTCAAAATCTAAGAGCAAATTTTCGCATAAGTAAAGGGTTTGCTATGCAGCTTCAGTCTCTTTTCATTCGTTCGTTTTCTGACCCCAGAGTGTGGAGGTGCCTTGAAGTTTTATCTGCGGTAGGTAACGGGTTAAAATGTCGAGCGTAACCTTAATAACAACAGTTTAACAGTTTAATTAAGTACCTCTTACTGGGCTTTTATATTAATGGATTTCTTTAATTAACGATGTTCTCGTTACTTTTCACCCACAAACAAAGTGCTTACCTATCATAAGTGCTCGTTTCGAACAATATTTAGATAAAAAATACTTTTTAAGGTTCTGTACTCAAAGGATATCAAAAGGAACCCTATTATTGTCGCTACACTGCCCGTCCGTCCGTCCGTCCGTCTTAGGCCTGTACCTCAAAAACTGTAATAAATAGACAGCTGATATTTATACACAATGTCACTACAATGGCGAGCAACATTTTTTATTATTAACTTAAAAATGAAGCAAGTCTTAACCAATATAATAACCAAACTAGCTTTTGCCCGCGATTTCTTCCGCGTGGAATTCGGTTATCGCGCGCTTTTCCCTCGGGAACTTTGCATTTTTCCGGAATGACAAGTAGCCTATGTCGCTCTCTGGCTCATAAACTATCTCTTTTCCAAAAATCACGTCGATCCGCCGCTCCGTTGCGGCGTGAAAGACGGACAAACATACGAACACACACACTCATTTAGCGTGGATGACCGCTCACTTACAGCACTGCAGTTTGCTTAGAAGTAGCGCTCTGCTAATACTAGAAGTTTATTAGATACGGCCATTGGAAGCGTACCTATAATGTTAACATACCTACAAATTTGTGTGGAAACAGTGCCAGTCCGATTCGAACTTGGCCCGTTTTTGTACACCTACATGCATTATTTTATCTTCAAACATAATGCTACGCCGTAGCACGCTACGTGTTTGCTACGAGTCGTAGCTCTACGAAGCCGTAGCCACAAACTTTAATAATGAGGGCTATCGTTTTTTGTCTTTCTAGATGGCGCCACTGTTGCGTGAGGTTTTTAAGTGTGGCTTTCAAAGTCTGTTATTACGGGCGTGAAAACAAAGTTTAGATTAAAATCATATTTAATACACCTTAAAACCGTACCATAAAAATATCGAGCAACCACAGTCTTGCGTAGTCCGGTTTTGTTCGGAAAAAAAGGGAGGACAAATGTTTCCGAAAGACAAAACTGTCTCAAAACACAGACATTCATTGCATTATTGCCATAACTAATTTCAGGTATTGCAAAATATTCACAGAATTATGCTAATTATAAATAAACCCGCGTAGCTCACCCAAAACTACGCGATTTGACATACACTAGCGCCTCTAGCGGCGAATTCATACGCGATAGCCCTCATTGCTAGCATCGCGTGTGACGTCACATGCCAGTATGTTTTTCTCTGTCTAATCTTGAATTTCAAACCTTTATAACTTTGTTATTTGTAAAGTAGCTTAAAATTGTTTTTCTATTCGATTACAGGCATTGTGTAGTTTTAATTTATAAAACATATACAAAATAGTCAAATACCGTATTATATTTATTAGTATTTTCGTCTTGCCAATGAAACTCACTTGGCCCTTCTCTTTTGGGTAGTATACAGGGTGTCCCACGGCTGTGCCTCATCGAGGGAAGTATCTTAAATATTGGAGATAGACTGAAAGAAGACTTCATTTTGATTTTAAGAACAATTTAAACTGCATTCAAAGAAATTTGAAAAATAGCCTGTCTAAACCGGAAATCCAACCCACCAAATAGTAAAAAAATACAATTGTATTAATTTCCCTGAAATAATAAAATGTTAAATTATTTAAAAGAAAGAAAAATTTATTTAACGCCATAAAAAACAAACATAGGAACAAACATAGAACAAATAAGACATACATGACGCTAAACAGGTCCCCACTCAGCATAATGCCCGGCAAGCCGTGGCGCTGATTACACGTCTTCCCTTTATTTAAGATATGTATTGTACGCTATGATCGAGCTTCAGTACTGCAAAAATACAGATTTTTTTATTATTTGGCGGGTTCGATTACAGGTTCCATCATCATGCCATGTCCTGTCACAATCTTGCCGTGTTCTTGTAACACATATGAACAAAATGGTAACACCATGTTTGTTACCATACGACCACCGACTTAGGGTGAAGCCACACTAGCGTAACTTTTTCAGTTATGAGCCACGTGTTTCGGTCGCGTAACTGAAGTTTCATACAAAAGTCATATTTGTGTACAACTCATTTTGAGAGCACAAACTGAACTTTTGTTTAAAACCGAACACAGCAGAAATTACGCGACAAAAATACTTTACGCGAAAAAATCACGCTCGTCTGGCTTCAGCCATAGAGCGTTTTCACATTGTCCGGCCCGATATGGGATATCGGAGCCGACACCGATATGTTCACGGCACCATCGGACGCCCGTGGGCTGTCGGACGATAAAGTTTGTATGTGTGCTATGCGTGTATCTAAGTTGTCTCTGTGTGCACAGAGCCCGATGCGCGGCGGCCATTTTGAGCCGGACGTATCGGAACTCGGACGGGATATGTGAAAGCAGCACATGGTGTCGGCTATCGGATGTCGCCTATCGTCGTCCGATACCGATATCGGATCGGATAATGTGAAAACGCTCTTAGTAATAGGTGCCACCAGAGTTGAGGTCACGCA
This sequence comes from Choristoneura fumiferana, assembly GCF_025370935.1. Lineage (NCBI taxonomy): Eukaryota > Metazoa > Arthropoda > Insecta > Lepidoptera > Tortricidae > Choristoneura > Choristoneura fumiferana. The sequence goes on from NC_133491.1 coordinate 14,372,597, forward strand.
CATTCTTCCACATGTAATGACAGAGGTATTACACTCATTTATTTAATTCATTCTTCTTTTATGTAATCAGTTGTTCATGTAGCTGTGTGTGTAATTATTAACTTCAACTTTCGTGGCACTACCTACTGAAAGTGTCTACTGCCGGTCATACGAGAGCTCAATATAAAGCCGAGTATTGAATTGCAAGAAAAATCGTGCAAGTTGCATTACATTGCGGCGCTCGATTGACCACTACAAACTCGTTGGCTTTACGGCCTCGCAATGTAATGCAACTTGCACGATTTTTCTTGCAAGTCTAAACTTGGCTTAAGAATTTGTTATGTCAACCTCCTAGTCATACCTATATTTAAGTATAAGAAAAAGTGTTTGAATAATATGTGTATACATACTTTAATAAGAGTAACTAGTCAAGAAGAGCGAGTAAACATAGATATCATAAGGTCGCGGGTGAGCAAAGTAATTTTTTGTATACCACGCGCCATAAAAATCTGCCTAAAGTTCATTACTTAATACTCAGTTTTGACGCATTTTTGAGATACATTTTTTATGCGACGTCTTTACGTTACTCCAGGATTGTGTCGACCGAATCGCTATAGTGCCTATTCAATTATTGGAATTATACCTTTATAGTTTTTGTGGTACTAGTCGTGGCAATGAACTTTTGGGCAAAGTTAGGCGGCGGAAGGTATAGTTCAAGTCTGAATATTTCCCGAACCTAATGTATGTTCCGTACACCATTACGCTTCTAAGATTACATACTGTCAAGCTGCATAATGGACCCAGCATTAGAATAACAACGGACCTCTGTCATCGCTGACAGTTGCCAGCTTTTATTAAAAAGAAACACTTTTTTATTATGTTATGTGATGGATGTATTTAAATAAGAATGATATTCAGTGCCTTTGCTTATGGATATGGAATTTGGAAGTAAAAAAGTCAAAATTAATTTTAATTTGTGTCGAACTAACGTTTAGAAGGATATAAACTTATAGAAAATACAATCATATACCTAAGAGCTAAATACTACTAAATAATAAATCTACTAGCTAACTTAAATAATATTTTTATATACGTTTAGAAGTAGTTTTAGTTTAGTTATAATTTATAATACACCCAAACTAAATTCGCACTCGGAACTCGCCTTGTCTACGTGCCCTAAAGCGGAGTTTAGATTTGAAAGAAAAATCTTGCATGTGGCATTACATTGCGATGCCGTTAAGCCAACGAGTTTGTAGTGGCCAATCGAGCGCAGCAATGTAATGCAACTTGCAATATTTCTCTTGTACTTATCATTGTACTTGGACAATTCTGCTTCAGTTTAATAATTATTGCGGGTAGTCAACAAACAGTAAGCGGCCGCAATCACAATAAAGCGGTAACCGGTAACGTTACCGTTAAACAGGTTATACCGGTTAGAGTTAAAAATCAAACTGCTCGACTGCGTGCCCATTGTACCATCCGATAAAACAGAGGTAGAACTACGAAATTCTAAAATCGAAGTTCGCAATATACCGTCCCTCTCACTCTCGTATTAAATAACATAAGCGTAAGCGGCCAGTTCTAAAAACCTGCTCGGAAATTTTCACATTATTTAAATAATCAATTTTAAAAGTTGGAAAAACCCTTGAATTTGTAATTTCAAAGTTCAATATCCCAAAATTGGCTGAACTGATTTTAATGGCACTTACCTAAGAATAAGGACGCTCATTTTTATTTATTATAAATGCGAAAGGGTGTGTGTTGTGTGTTTGTATGTATGTTTGTCCGTCTTTCACGTCGAAACGGAGCAACGGATCGACGTGGTTTTTGGCATAGAGATAGTTTATGGGCCAGAGGGTGGCATAGGCTTCCTTTTATCCCAAAAAAAGCACAGTTCCCGAGGGAACAGCGCGCGATAACCGAATTCTATGCGGACGAAGCCGCGGGTAAAAGCTAGATTAAAATAAATTCATTTTAATGATAAAAAAATCTGCAGATTTTTTTTCATATTAATATGCACAACTATAAAAAAAACTAAAGGTCCAGATTAAGAAACAATATTAAGTAGGAATCGCCTTGTATTGAAATGACCATATTACGTAATGTAGGATGATAATTTTTTTTTTGGCGTTTGCCAATGGAAATGCGAAAACAACGCCATAAAACAAAATACAGGATATAACAGTTGCTTAACGGTCTCTTTTACAGCTTCGTGAAATATTTATTGGCTTTTACGACGCAGTCGATTCGAATTAAAACAAAAATTTGCTGTTATGCTGGTGTACATTTTGGCTGATATATTTACCGGATGTAACAATCATGTCAAACTGTACTACTTACTTATTCTAGTTACACAGGAATTAATTACAATACAGTTTGAATACCTATCACAAATCGGCTAGGTGCCTAATATACGTAATACGAGAAAATAATTAAAACATGAAGCCGTGGCCTAGTGGTTACCTATCGCCTCTCAAGCAGAGGGTCGTGGGTTCAAACCCGGCTCGCACCTCTGATTTTTCGAAATTATGTGCGGAATTACATTTGAAATTTACCAATGCTGATCTTGGAAACCTGCAAACCTGCGAAGCATTCAATGGTGCGTGTGAAGTTCCCAATCCGCATTGAACTATGGCCCAATCCCTCTTGTTCTAAGGAGCCTGTAGCAGTACGTATATATGCTGGGATGATGATTACATAGATCGTACTCGTCAAACAGAAAAACATTAGTTCAGCGACTTTTAAAAATAATGGAGTCTTTGAATTTTCCTTTTTTCATACAAATTAAATACTGCTATCAATGTACGCCATCCTAGAACACAACTGACGTCGCCTGTCACGCTACAAACATCAAGCATTTTGCTTTACATTGCTTCTTCGAATAAACTTTAAAGTGTAATAAAACTTAAAAAACTGATTATTTTTAGTGGAAGTCGCTGAACTAATATTGTTCATTTTAACGAGTATGATCTATGTTTTAAATTATTTGCTCATTTGCCACACCCGGTATAGTTGATTAAACAATAAAAAATACAACCGAATTGATACCTCCTCCTTTTTTGAAGTCGGTTAAAAAAATAATAGGTAAACATTCGAAACAAAATCTTAACGACCAATCTAAACGACGTAGCTTGGTATAATAGATGCACTAGGAACATACCCCATAGACCTCCAGTTGCCTCAGTTATATGTACAAACATAATAAACGCCATTATCTTCACTCTAAATTAACCTTAAATTTCTATTTCAAAATAAAAGGGTCGCCTTTCTAAAAATATTCTCGTGAGTGAGCGAAAAAACTCAACGTTCTTTGTACTTGAGTCCGCAAACATTCAAACCCAATTTGTTTAACTATACCACAATATTTTTTATAAATCTACATCTTAATCTTGAACTAACCCTCTAAAGGTCAGAAACAAGTTAAGAAAGCTACAAATCCTCTTAAGTTTTGGAAAAAATTGTTAACTGGCTTAGGACCCTTAAGTTAGAAAACTTATGAGTAAAACAAATCACAATGTCCTAACTAGCCCTTAAGTTAGAAACCCAATTTATAGAAGGTCGCCTTTGTAACTTAAGTCTTAAACATGTCTGGTAACATTTTACTTATTTTAACGTGGTCTTATGCAACAAGTAGAATTTGAGTATTGGTGGTATGTTGAAAATGATTGTAGGGACACTTTCTTTTATTGATTTAACATGAAGTCGTTCGCTTTAAAGCGATAAGGCCGCCTATTGCTTACCTTAGAAAACTTTTTCTATACTTTCTATAGGTACTGCTTACTATATAATTCATGTGGGAAATTACATTTGAAATTCACCACGAGCGTTACAGTGTAGGAAAACATCGTGAGGAAACCTGCACAAACCTGCCAAGCACTGGGCCCGCGTGGGAACTAACGGCCCAAGCCCTCTCATTCTGAGAGAATCCCTATGCCCAGCAGTGGGACGTATATAATATAGGCTGGGATGATAACTTAAGCATGCTTTCAATAGGGACGAGTGGCGGAAAGAAGGGGAGGCCTCCGCCCAGCAGTGGGACACTTGATGAAGTGTGAGATGATGATCTCAGCCGTAGGACGTCCACTGTTGGGCATAGACCTCCCCCATAGACCTCCAGTCGCTTCGGTTGGCAGCGGCCTGCATCCACCGTGACCCGCGGCTTTAACCAGGTTATTCGTCCATATCGTTTTTTAACAGTGTAAAAACAAAGACTAACTAACTGATAGACTAATAAGATTTTCTTAAGATACTAAGGGGCTGTTTCAGCACCCATTGATTAATTTTATTTGACGGATAAATGTGATGCCGTCTCCGTCTATTCGAACAGAACAAACAGAGACGGCATAAATTTAATCAATGGATGGTGAGGGGGTAAGCCTAGATATCAAACTTTTTCATCTATTAGCTTTGACGTAAATGATAAAAAGCTAGCCGTTAGAAACTAAAATTTTTGAATGAGCAAACAATGGCTTAACTTTAAATAATGTAACACATATTGCTATCAAAATGTAAATTAAAGCAACCGCGTGAACTGCGAATCAGAAAAGTTTGTTAGTTTTAACTATGTACATAATACATAAATTGTTATTTATATTAAACCAGTTGAGGTGGAGATCGCGGGACGATGTGGCGTTATTGCCTAATGCAATCGGAAGCACGATCGGTATCAGCATTTCTTTCTGACATATTGTATAGGGACGAGGGTAGAAAGAGACGGTGAATGGCGCTAGCCGCCGAATGGGCCGAGTGGCCGAATATACGTCCGATTTTTCTAATGGCGTCCCTCACACTATACAAGGCAAATTCACAATTTGACGTGACACATAAGAGATACAAGAAAAACTAGTTTTGTTGAACTAATTTTTGTAATTTTTTTTTTACTAGTCTGCAATAGTGTCCCACAGCTAGGCAAAGGCCTCTCCTCTTAATCTCCACACCTCCCGGTTCAGCGCAATGTCAGGCCAATACGTTGCATACGCGTCTAAATTATCCCGCCATCTCCTTCTCGGTCTGCCTCCCCGTCGATGGCCGTCCGGTGCCCACCAAGTGACTGTGTGAGCCCACCTCTGGGTGCATGCGACAGACGTGTCCAGCCCAGTCCCACTTCAGCTTAGCAGTCTCTTTCCCAACGTCGGCTATACGTGTTTTGAGCGCAGGCGCAGCGTAGTGTTTCGGATTCTATCCGTCCTTTTTACACCTAGCAGCTGCGCTCCATCGCTTTCTGGTAAACCTTAAGCTTGGTCTTTCGGTTTTTGGTCAGGTCATTCCTAAATATATGTGTCTTAAATACCTTAAGTACTGCGAAAATTTCGTTTTACTGCGAATTAATTACTTACGTTAATTTTCTTTTAAACAGTAAGAGTTAGGCCACTCTGTCTTGGAGAAATTAATTTCTTTTGAACAGTTGAAGTTCCCTTAAAGTTAACGGAAATCAAAAATAAGACTGTATACTGTGGCTAAAAAAAAATGTGCAGCACAAAGCTACCTAAAGGATGAAAAAGTATAAAAATACTGCGCAGCGATGAGCCATTTCTGTTTGAGGAGCTGAAAGCTATTCGGAAAGCTTTAGCGGTATTTATTCAATAGCGCAGTTCGTTGCTCTAAAAGCATTTGACGCCAGTCAAAGAAATGATTGGAAGTTCCGATTTTATTTTTAAATTGACTATAAAGTATTTGTTCCTAATTTGTCATTTTCCAAATTGGTCATATTCTAACTTTGTCACTTTTCAAACTGGTCATTTTACAATTTATCATATTTCTTCGTCAAACAGGTGCTTTCAGGACTAGTACAGGATATTATTTACCCTTTTAACCAGTGACTGAACTAGATAATGTTCTCCGTGTTGTGTCCGGCAAAACCAAACTTAGGTTTAAAGGTACGGGGCGCGCAATGGAATTGAAAACTATCATTATAATTATGTGTATAATGAATTTAAGTAAATGGTTTAATAATTTAAAACAGTGGTTCTTAACCGGTGGTCCGTGGACCACATACACAATTTTACTTTCACCGTATATTACCTTCAAACAGTTGGTGGTCCATGGCAAGACATAAAATTTGTCAAATGCCTCCTAACTAAAAGGTTAAGAACCGCTGATTTAAAAGGAAACAGTCACATGAACCCTTGAAAATGTTGAAAAATTAATAGTTAGTTAGTACTCGTAACTCCTATCTCAACATCACGATTTAATTAGTAATACCTAATACAAATATTTTGTATAAAACGATCAAAATCACTTTTTTATTTTTCTTTAGTATATATTGAATTAAATAAAATAATACTAATAAGAAGAAGACAAAGAAAACTTACCTAAGAAACCTTAACTAAGTATATCTAATATGTTACTATGAAATAAAAATTATAAAAAGAAAACCCCGTCCAAAATATCTGCCTGTGGCAGAGTTCCCATGATGCTGGCCGCATTACCCCTTTGGACCGCAAGTGCGATCCGCTGGATAAATACGTACCAGCTCTTGGGTCCCCAGAGGTATCGATCAACCGAGAAGAAAGGGCCTTTATGAAACACTTCATTATCGGCTGACCAAGGCCCTAGAGGTCTCAACAGCAAGCGCCGCAAACTCGTAATCTTTTAATAAAGAGGAGTACTTGCGGCGCTTGAGGAGTTGGGCCTGATCAGCCGCAGCGCCGGCTCGTGAGCTAGTTGCCTGGATGTGGGACAGAGCGAAAGTATCAACGCATGGTAGCGTCCCACACCAGGGCCCTACCGAGCTCCACGGCACCAGGGTGACGCCGTCTGGACGCTTGCCATCGTCCCTTGCCATGCCAGCCGGCTCTAAAGCCGAAGGCACTGACGCGGTGGCAAGCGACCGACGTACTATGTCATTTATTGGTGCCATGACGGTACATACGGCCGGCGCTTCTAGCACACGAAAGACCATGTCGTCCTAGTTGATCGACGTTTTTTGCCACACGCGCAGATATGAGGAATGCATATTCTGGCCCCAAGTCTCAGGGAAATTGCTATCCGCAAAGTACTTGGGTCCAGAATAGTGCCAATATTCCTCGATGGCAAGGCGTTCAGCCAATGGCCTGCCTCGGGTGAGAAACAGCTAATAGACGGGCGCGTTCATAATTGTCCGGACAGTTTTCGAGGAGGGAAGCGTGAGTCGCATTAAGGCGAGGGGCGTCCCAGGCCCGCTGGATCTGTTTAACCGTGGGGTGTCCGCTCCAGGGCACGAGTCACCACCAAGCTTTTTCAGCCTCCGCCAGGCAGGCTAACTCATCGACAGGTATCTGTGGTTTATTTAAAATAATACCGACGAGAGATAGCGAGCTGTAGGCGGAAGACAAGAAAGCAGGTAAAGCCACACTGGATGACGAGCGAACACCTAAACCACCAAATCGAATGGGGAGAACAGCCTGAGTCCATGAAAAAGTATTGAAACTGATATTAAGAATTTTGGAAAGAGTTGCCTGGAGAGAATCGTCAATGGATGAGAGAATGGACGGAAATTTCCAAATCGGGCAACTGCGGAGTAGATACATGAATTTTGGTGTGAATAAACAGAACGAATAATAAAAAAGGGCCATGTGGGGATTTATCTGAAAAAGGAGATTTGAACGTACTATTGAATAAATTTAGTTTACAATTAATGACAGGGTTGATTGATTCATCGAAAATGGGGTGAGCCTAAAAGTGTGGAGAGATGAATTTGAATGTACGGAAATATTAGGCAGAAGCGTGTTAAAGTTCGTCAAATTTCAATTTTTTTATCAGAAGAAAGGTGATTCGGCAGATAAATTTCGCATTTAGTGAAGTTTAAAGTGAGGCCAATTTCTGAAAAATTTTCGATGATTTGCGTGTAGATCTGGAAAAACAGTTAAGGCGTTTCCACCAAGAGAAACCGTCGTCTAGATACCAAAGATTAAATTTAGAATTTAGATGGGATATGATGGGGTGAATTGCCAAACTAAAAATGGCGGGGCCCAAGCGGATCTCCTTGCTGACAACCCACGCTTGGAAAAAAATAATTTTGTCGCCGAAAACTAATTTTGGAAGGTGCACCGAGCATTGCCATAAGTAAGGATAAAAGCTCTTGGTTACCTCTTTTTTGACTTCCGCTAACAGTGCGCCACGGTCAACAATTAAAAGCATTTTTGACATCAATTTTTACGAAAACTTCATAATCCGGACAATTCACGATTTTATCCATTTATTTATCTATTTTATATATTTGTGTATAATAATATGTGTAAGTATATAGACCGAGATGATGATGAAATTAGAAGGGGTCTTTATTTATTTTACTACACTTGTATCCATTGAAGATACAGCAAAGGGAAATTACGCACTAGTTTGGAATGAATAATTTATCGAAGCTGACTTCTATGTTTTTACTGAACTTAGGTTATGAAGATAAAAGTAGAGTTAAAAGCTATGTCATTTTGTTTTTGAATGCGCTTTGAGTTTCTCGCTTGGGTGTTCGCGTGATACAGTTAATAATTGATTAAAATTAAGTGTTTCAGTAAAAATAATCAGAGTTAAGAACCCCTGATTTCGTTTATCTAGTGTAAATCGTCAATTACTCGCCACCGTCCAAATACCAGGCCACCTTACTCTAAAAATGAATTCTAGTAGCCTAGTATAAACAGAGTCCATTTTTAGTATAAGGTCTTAATTACTGGCCACCCTTCAATTTTTACTGGCCACCTTATACTAAAATTAATTCTGGTCACCTATGAATATAATTTATTTTTAGTAAAAGGTGGCCAGTTATTGACGATTTACCCTACTCTGTGTGAACAGACTTTAAGCAGAGGTTATCAACTAAATAAATCATCATCTCAAATAAACCAATGAAAAATATGACAGTGTGAATGTTAATTTATGATTCATGGACGTATTCAGGGCACATCGGAACGCAAACAAGCAAAATCATTTCTGCGGGTCATTTTCAATTCATGACATTCATACGCAAATAATATGCTTGGGATTAACAATTGTATGATTGATTCAAGTGTTAAAAGGTGCAGGTAAATATCCGGGCAATCAAATTTTAGGTCTGTTATTCTGACCCGTAACTTCAGGAGACGGCATTGATACACTTTGTTGTGTTAGAAAAATGTTTGCAATGTAATACTATTAGCACGTTTAGGAGATGAACCATGAACCTATTGCTTAAAACTGTCACAACTAACTTTAAGTGAATTTGTACCTCGTAAAATCATAATTTTAATAAGTAACTCAAGAGACGTTACCATGGCGGCAACAAGCTACTCTAAAAAGTCGACTGACCCATCAAATAGACCTTAATATTTTTATACTTACGAGGATTTGTAATCCATACCTACATAATGTAAAAGTATACCAAATGTCATCAACCGAATGATAGACAACGCATAGTTTAAAGAACTGTAGCTATACTTGGTTTTAAATAGGTATTAACTAAATGTAAACAAACTTCAGCTGCCAGATTTGGTACATTCAAGGATTTTAGACATTTTACTTATTCTATCAATGTAATACAAACTAGGACTAGTGTATTTCAATATAGAAATGTAAATGTTTAGATAGTTTAATGGGGGGAATTTCAATATTTGGAATCACCAATTGACGTTGTTTTGTTTACATTTAGTGAAAATATTATTCAAATCAAGTATAGAGATTAAAATTCCTTGAGGATAAGAGAAGAGAATATAAATTGTACTATTCGCTGATTTATCAGCCTTTTTTACCCCGATTGCCAATAGGAGGGCTTTGTTTTTCGTTGCGCACGTATGTCTTTCTCTATAGCTTAAACGGCTGGGCAGTCGTCACCACATGAGGTAGTATCGTTAAATTTAGATTCATCGAAACAATTATGATGATTATAGTTTGCGTTACACTTTTAAGCCTATTTACATACATATCACTGTCCAAAATAAGATTATTTAAGTAACAAAAAAAAATCCGAGCAAACTCTGTCGGCCAAAAAAGAAAGGGAAAAATCTGTAAAAATGTTTTTATTTTCATAAGAAGGCTATAAAAGATATAGCCATGCATTTTATAAAAATTTACAGTTGGCATACATAGTAACAAATAA